>NW_026057577.1:137182742-137335364 GCF_023721935.1 Panthera uncia | reverse complement strand
AAAAAAAAAAAAAAAAAAAAAAAAAAAAAAAAAAAAGGTATAACTAAAACAAATGAGGCGCACTGAATATATTTTCCCCTTTGTGGGGGAAAATCCTAAGACAATTTTAGTTTTATCATTATACATTGAGATGCACTTCCTTCCTTTAAGTTCTGTTCTCTTACTGTCATTATTTCCATATTTTTATTTGTTTATTTATTTATTCATTTTTTTTATTTTCAGCATGCACTTCTGGTTGCTAGGGACATCGCACCTACACTCAGGAGGTGTTTATTCTGTCAGCCAATAACCAAGAGTTATGTGAATCCAATAACTTAATACATAAAACCACAGTAAGATACGGTGGTTTTGTTTTAACAATACATTTTTCTGTAATAAAAAGTGCAAGTGGGGGCGCCTGGGTGGCTCAGTCGGTTGAGCCTCTGACTTCAGCTCAGGTCATGATCTCCTGGTTTGTGAGTTCGAGCCCCACGTCGGGCTCGCTGCTGTCAGCCATCAGTGTGGAGCCTGCTTTGGATCCTCTGTCCTCCTCTCTCTTCCCCTCCCCACCTTGTGCTTTCCCAAAAATCAATAAACATTTTTAAAAAGTGCAGTGAAGTTATAAGTGTATTATTTAAGTGTTCTATAATTTGATTTTTATATAGAAAATGAAGTTGCTCTCTGCCTTACCAACCTGTCAGAATTGCTATCAGCTTTACTTCAGAAAAACATCATTAAATGGATACTTTGAGTAATTATAAGTACAATACATAGGTGATGAGTTATAATAATAAATTGGCATAATGCATTCCACACCTCTCCAAATATTATCCTAAAAGTAGCCTAGGAATGCAAAATAAAGATCAATATTTTCAATCTGGTTGAGAAAAATATAATCATAATCAGTTGGGAACCAACAAAACCATATGGAAAAAGATAACTTAGGACTAAGTTTATTTATGAAATCTTTAAGTCGGCTGTATAAAAAAAAATCACCTGTTTTCCTGGTTAAAAGGTAGTTTCCTAGTCCCTACTCTAGATTTATAGAGTCAACATATCTAGCAAGATTATTAATAGTCTTAAATACTTAGAACCACCTAGCTAAATTCTGGGATCTTCTTATTACTAATACTAATATTATTATTTATAATTGCTGGGGATTTATGACTGTTCTAATCATTAGACATCCCAAATAAAGTGTTGCACCCCTCCATTGTCCCATTTCAGAAATATATTTGAATGATTTTTTTAAATGGGTTAAAAAAAAAAAAAAAAAAACAACCCTCAATTCTCTACAACCAAACTATGACTCTCTTAACTAAACTAAACTTAATCAGACTGGTTAGAATGTTATATCGTAACCTGTGATCTCACCTAGAAAAATAAGGTTAGAACATTCACTCTTTTGGTCTTCTGGTTATATATTCTCCAGGGATACATTTTTTTTTCTTTTCTTTTTCTTTTTTCTTTTCTTTTTTTTTTTTTCATGATACTAGTCTTAATGGGCATCCTTGGTCAGCTGCTGAACTTTTTTCAAGTCTGTGAGAAAAGAGAGCAGTGGTTAGAATTCGGCTGATCAAGTAGGCAGTATTGAAATGTCCATCAATGCCATATTTGGTAACGTCTTCAGCTGGTTTGTCTCTTGAAGATATTTTACACAGAAGATACATATTTTCATATTAACTGCATCCGGCATTTGTGCATGTAATACTGGTTTTCAGATCGGTTGTCACTTAACTCTCTTATTGCTTGAGCTTCGGGAAGCATCAAGAAATAGTCTGTGTTTAGTTGCTGCTGACCATGGCGTTTCCAAAAATAAGGTGTCAAAGATCTATGCAGCTGTTGATTGTGGTTTTCTAACTGGCTGAGGAAGAGCTAGAGAGACACTATTAAGTACAATTTAATGCAATCATCATAATTTCTGCAAACTGACCTTATCTCTATCACTGGACTTTATCCTCAGTAGTTGATGGCAAGTAGATATTTCCTCACAAAGTAGAAACTCAGCTATGTGCCAAGGCAACCTTCCTGCCATAATCTTGGCCATGTGGAAGATACGGCAATTAAGTGAGTAATCTTTTTAAATCTAGTTTGCATTGTTTTATACATGTGATTTCAGCAAATCGAAAGAGTACCTCCTCTTTTCTCTTTTGTCCCTGGATAATACTATATTTAATTTACTGCAAAGGTTGCAACATTGTCTCATAGCAGCCATGTGGAAGATTATATATATGTGCAAATGTAATACCAGTGTCTTGATATTATTCCTTATATTTTAAAAATGTTTGCATTGAATATATTTCTAGAATATGCCAACTTGTTGTAGTCTTATAATATGCCACTTGTCTTCTGTAACGGATTCTGGAAATGTTGGTTAAACTACATACTAACGTTTTTGGAACTCTATGATTCAGTCTGTTCTAAACATTCCTGGATAAGATAAAAAAAAATATTTGGATTCCATTTGATTAATGAAGGGTGTGGACAGGGGCACCTGGGTGGCTCAGTTGGGTGAGCCTCTGACTCTTAATTTCTGCTGAGGGCATGATCCCAGGGTCATGGGATCAAGCTCCACATCTGGCTCTGTGCTGAGCCTCTCTCTGCTCCTCTCCACTACTTGCACAGTCTCTCTCTAAAGAAAAATAAAAAAATAAAAAATAAGGACATAGACATTTCTTTAATGTGAAATAGTTAAAGAGGTAATCACTTATGAGAAAAATACTGAAGTATTCAAAGATAAAATATCATAAATACAAGATTCAGACAATTTATGGTAATAAGGTATTTACTTATCTTTTTTTAAGTTTATTTATTTATTTTGAGAGAGAGAGAGAGAGAAAGAGAGCACATGCATGTGCGTGTGTTGGGGAGGGGCAAAGGGAGAGAGAGAGAATCCCAAGCAGGCTCTATATTGTCAGCATGGGCTCGATCCCACAAACCGTGACATCGTGACTTGAGCAGAAATCAATAGTTGGTTGCTTAACAAACTGAGCAACCCAGGCGCCCCGATAAAGTATTTGTTACCTGATTTAGAAGTAATGATTTTATTCTACAAAACTTAAAAACATAAAAAAAAAACATTTCTAAAACAATAAAACGTTGTATAAAAATCATAAATACCTATTATTAATGTTTTTATATATTTCCAAAATGAAAGTCACACAGTACATCCAGATTTTAACATAGTTTCCCCTGGAAACATAGTACAGATATTTACATATGCTCCCAGATTGTGAATTTCAATTATTGTATAATATATCATCCCTTATCTGTATCATAATTTACTTAAATCATTTAACTTGAGTCTATACATCTGTTTCTGATGTTTTCCTCCTATCATACATCAGGATGTGAGAATCACAATTATAAAATGGTTTTTATGCTCCTTAGAGTATATCCATTGGATACATTTCTGCAATCTTGGTCAGTAATTTGCCTGGTCTGGATTACTTCCTGTTTGGGATATTTAGACCTTAATCCCTCAAAGATCACAATTCTTCATTACCTTGAACTTAAATATGCTTATTTCAAATGGTCTTGATTGTTCAAGGGACACTTGGAATTTAAGAGTCTCAGGCTTGTCATCCGTAGGCCTATTTCAGGTTTGAGCCTTGTCTCTTTTCCAGTGTAGCCTGACTTTGACAAAAGAGATATGTTAAAACTTCTTTGCATGTCAACTACGCTTATATTCTGAAGCTGGGCCTGATTTTCAGCACAGACATCTCATGGCTAGAGAAGAGGAGTATCTTTAAAAGAATAAAATCTTGCCATTTGCAACGACACGGATGGAGCTAGAGAGTATTATGCTGAGTGAAAAAAAATCAGTCAGAGAGATACAAATACTGTATGATTTTACTCATACATGATATTTAAGAAATAAGACAAATGATCATAGGCGGAAAAAGAGAGGCAAACCAAGAAGCCGACTCTAAGCTATAGAGAACAAACTGTTGGTTACCAGAGGGGAGGCTGTGGGGGGGTCGGGATGGGTGAAATAGGTGATGGGGAGTAAGGAGTGCACTGAACAGTGGGTGTTAATATGGAAGGGTTGAAACACTATATTGGCAATAGTATTACACTGTCTGTTAACTAACTGGAGTTTAGTTTAGTGTTTAAAAAAAAGATCTTATGGCTCTCTCATTTAGGTGAATTTTGCTGCTTCTAGCCTATCATCTTTTTCTCCAGGACTTTCAATAAGCTAGTCAAAGCCAGCCTGCCACCCTTATATTTGTTTCTCCCATGCTGGTCAACTGCACCGTGAATGGACATCACAACGGCTCACTTTCCTCTTTGTACCATCCTAATTAAGCACAGGTAAAGGCCACACTGGCCGTGATGCCACGGAATGGCAGGGAATGCCAGAGTTTATTGCCACACACCTCCTTCACGGACACCCTCATGGACCTTCTGTTGGTTAGTAATTCAGGTACGAGCTCTCTTTCTGAGGCTTTGCTTTCCAGGGCCATTTCTGATACTGTCTTTGCATAGGTTACCTACTGACATAAAATAAATGACCTGTGTGCTATCACTTTCCTCGGATGTCTAATTCCAAGGTGTAAGGGTCAAAGACGCACTTTTCAGTGTTCACAGTGTCCCACAGTCCCAATGAAACTGCATGAAGTGCATCCCGGGACTCTCACTTGGAGAAGAGAAAGGGGAGGGATTTGTTCTCTGGGTCTCCTTTCCTATTCATCCAAGTTTCATCCTGCCTGGCAGTAAGACCTCACAGGCTCAGATTGTGCCAAGAGTGGACGCGAAGCAAGTTCTCACCGCGATGCCAAAAGAAACCCTGGAACAGGACGCACGTGACGCTGAAGCACAGCACAGAGTAGGGCACTTACTGCAGCGACGGCATGCAGAGCTGTGTAGGAAGAGAGGACCGGAAATGGTGCAAGTGGGGTCTCCTACAGGTAGTTTGTAAGTCGAAGAGTTCTGTATGGCACACCCAAGAACTGAACTTGGGATATACAATGCTGAATATTATCAATGTGCACCACTTTATAAAATTCACCAATCTCGGGGCGCCTGGGTGGCTCAGTCGGTTAGGCGTCCGACTTCAGCTCAGGTCATGATCTCGTGGTCCGCGAGTTCGAGCCCCGCGTCGGCTCTGGGCTGATGGCTCAGAGCCTGGAGTCTGCTTCCGATTCTGTGTCTCCCTCTCTCTCTGCCCCTCCCCCGTTCATGCTGTGTCTCTCTCTGTCTCAAAAATAAATAAACATTAAAAAAATAAATAAATAAATAAAATTCACCAATCTCATCCTGAGGCAGTCTCTATCGGGGATGGGATGAGGTGGCCCAGTTATATCAATGTGTCATTAAAGAGCTGTCCAAGAAGTATATTACAAGTACTCGAAGTGAAGAATGATGGCTACATTGAAGAAGTCATTTAAAAAAAAAAAAGTATAGTTTCCACAAACATGAGAATGAGATCTCCTGAAGGAAGATGGGAGGTGAGAAAACAAAAGAAGGGCCATAGAAGCAAACCTTGGATAATGTTAGTAAGTTTTTAAGACTAGGGTGTATTCTCAAGCAGTGTTATGTTAAAAAAAAATAATAAATAAATAAATAAATAAATAAATAAATAAATAAATAGAATTGTCCAGGGGCGCCTGGGTGGATGAGTTGGTTAAGTGTCTGACTTCAGTTCAGGTCATGATCTCACGGTTCGTGAGTTCTAGCACCGCATAGGGCTCTCTGCTGTCAGTGCACATCCTCTGTCCCACCCCCACCCCCCAGCCCTCCTCGGCTCACAATCTCTCTCTCAAAAATAAATAAACATTTAAAAAAAAGAATAGTCCATCCAAACTACTAATTACAAACCTTATTTTGTATGTGAATAATCTTAGACAAGAGTTAAATCCTCTCCAAATTCTGAAGACTAAAGACAGGAGCAGATCTTACCACTGGTGGGAGAGGACATACTTAAATTTAATCAGCATAAAGCTACAGGCAGAAGAGAAATGCCTGGGGAAGGAGCAGCCTTAGCACCTGCACCTTCCTTGATGCATTTGCTCATAAAGTAAAATAATCCACCCTGCTTTTGAGGCAAAACATTATATGATTAACTGTTAGAAGTAATCTGTTCTCTTCAAAATCCTGTTAACCATGATTTATATCTTACCATTAAAATTTCAAAAATTGTTTATTATTAAGAAGCTCTCACCAGACCTAATTTGGTCTTTTAGCACATAACTATTCTATGTAAGTCAAACAAAGGAGAGAATGTCTCTCCCTCTATCACCACTATGAGAAAAATCTGCCTCGAACTGGTTTATAATGAGGGTAGAGTGGGGACATTTATCATTCACCCCGCTTCAAACACTACATCGGTTGGAATCGGAATATTTTTCAGTGTAAGGTTTTTCTAATTAAATGTAAATTCGTGTGGTGGTATCAGAATAGTATTTTCAGTCTTTTATTCCCATTAAATACTCGTTGCTATAAAAGCAATCTAAGTATAGGCTTTTATGGCACATTGCCATGATGTTGTTTAGTCAAGTAACTTGCCCTGTCAACCTTCTAGCTAATAACCCACATACGTCTCAGCTATAATCTAAAAAACAGACTGCTTGCCACACATATGTCTGTGTGACATGTTAATACAAAGAACAAAAGCACATTCACATTAGAAGAATAAACACTTCATGTAGAGAAAGGACCGGTGAGAGTATTCACGGAGTCTCATGGAAATGGTGAGGGAAGGGAAAAAGGTGGGAACATAGTGCAGGTAAGAACAGAGGTAACAGGAGTTGAAAGAGCAACCATGGCAGATTGGACAGAAAAACCTGGATCCTCTCCCCTGAGTGTTATTATCACATACTTAAATAAAATTTGGGGGTGTGGGGGGCGCCTGGGTGGCTCAGCCTGTTGAGCATCTAACTTTGGCTCAGGTTTGATCTCACGGTTAGCGATTTTGAGCCCCGCATTGGGCACTGTGCTGACAGCTCAGAGCCTGGAACCTGCTTCAGATTCTATGTCTCCCTCTCTCTCTGACCTCCCCCACTTGCACTCTTGTGTGTGTGTCTCTCTCTCTCAAAAAATAAATAAACATTAAAACATTTTTTTTAAAAAAAGTCAGATGCTTAATCGATTGAGCCACCCAAGGAGCCCCATGGCCATGTGGTGCTCCTGGATGGTTCAGGTCAGTAAAGTGTCCTGCTTCAGCTCATGTCATGGTCTTGCGGTCCGTGGGTTCGAGCCCTGCATCGGGTCTGTGCTGGCAGCAAGGACACTGCTTGAGGTGTTCTTTTCTTCCCTTTTTGCCCCTCCCCCACTCATGCTGTCTCTGTCTCTCTCAAAATAAATAAACTTAAAAAAATAAAGATAAGATAAAATAAAATTTGTCCAACAACTGCAGTCCATTTCATAATTATGATATGATTTCTTCTGTTTCTTTCTGTTTCTTCTCTCCTTCCTTCAAAGTGTTGACTGTTGGATTTCCGAACGATCTGCTCACATACAACCCATGCTTTGTCACACTGTGCATTTGAAGACTCTTGACCACTCTTGTTCAGTCTCATTTTCCCTCTCAGGAGTGGTAGCATCGGCAGAGAAAACAGCCCACGTCTGTGCCCATCTGGGCACGGCTGTGTCTGTCAGTTGGCCTCTGAGGCCCTTAACCACAGAGGACAGAGAACGCGCTTGTCATCTGGGCCAAACCTGACAATCCACACCCCCGGGTCACCCCCTCGTTTTATTGACCCTACACACAGTCCAGGCACCTTGGGAAAACGATGAGCAGCTGTCAGGGACTGCCATCCCGTGGTTTTCAAGGAGACAAGATTCCATTTCCCTTCGATGCAGATCTGAGAAGACTCTGGCTAGAAGCGTGAAAGCCGGGGGTGATGGAAATTAGGCCAGGGTCTCTTCTGTGGAGAGGGCTGGGTCTTCAGGGAAGAGAGGGCAGTTGTGAAAAAGAGAAAGTAAAGTACAGCAGAGAAGATGGTGGGGCCCCGAGCCTGTGTATTATGGGAAGGGTCCCTGCCACAGGCAGCAGGTGGCTCGATGGGTATATGCGGGGGGCTGTGTGTGACGGGTCATTCACAGGTGGCTTTAGAAAGAAAGTGTATGGCAGCCAGAGTGCAGGCCATGAGAACACAGTAAGCAGCTTAGGGACTCGCAGACAAACTCTTTTCACACGAGGCTGTTGGGGATATGCACGCTTCCTATTTTTAATGGCTATGTCGTTCCTCCCTCATTGCACGTTATTGCTGCATAAGGGATCTTGAGTTAAATATATTTCTTAGGCCTTATAGCCCATATATTAGCATAATAAGCATATATTAACATGATAAATTGTATCAGATATTTGAAAAAAGGATGTCTAAATTAAATTTAGCTTACTCCTATTAGCTATAGAAGAATTATATGGGTTAAAAATTTTTTATGAGTTGCCAGGATGATAAGTTGTTGTCGCTATAATATTTGTAATCTATTCCAGTTAACGTTTATTCTAGCCAGTGTAATCAAGTCCGAAACAATTGGCTTAAATACATCTAGTGTTCATTCAAAACCTCAAATACCTGGAAAGTAATGTGCTGCAAGGAAAACGTTATTAGGAAAACAGTGAATTTATCAAACTGTTACAACTACCTCTCTATTTTTTTTTTAATTGAAAGAATGATCCATATCTTAATTTTAAGTAATGTCTCACCCTTTTATGAGAAAAGTCTCCAATTGAATACATTCCTATGCTCTCCTTGAGATATATTTTGTTTCAAACTGTGTGCATTAATTTTTATGTTCATAATTGTATCATAACCTATACTCCTTCTTATGCCAAAGTAGCCTTCCAAAGCATAACAGGTACACTGTTAAATAAAAATATATTGTTAGAGGAGGTCATTGAGAGGACATGACCACAAGTTGACTGGCTATCTGGACCTGGGAAACAGAGGCTCTTCACCCCCTCCCTGTCCTTAGAATGTGGGTTCGGCTGGCCTTCTCTGCTCCCAGAATTTCCTCCAAGGACACAGCCTTGAAATAGGGAAGTAGTGTTGAGACATATGATGTGCCTGAACCAGTTAAGGCCCCTCTACAAACGTTTTTAAGATTCTGGTGTGAGGGTAGTAATGTACTCATCTTGCAGCTACTCCAGACAAGCCTCCTATGTAAGTTTCCTTACTTATTCAACCTGCCACCTACCGATCTGGAGTAGCCTTTCTCTTTCTTCAGCCTCTCCCTGCCCTCTGGATACAGGGTCAGTTTCAGAGTATGCCTGGGAAGTTCCCTAGGAACTTTCAAAGCAATATTTGGCAAGCTGGCCAGGAGACCAAAGAAATGGGCTTTGGGAATGTGGCATCTGTGGGGGAGAGTCTGAGTTGGCCATTGGCCTCCTCATGGAAAGGGTGTGGCCCCTACATCAGATGTTTGTGGACCACGATGTGAGTATGGGAACACCCTGAAAACACCAGCTGGTCTGATGCAATTGTTGGAAGAACTACACACAGCACACTGCAGCAAAGAAGAGAAATGCATGGCTGCCACAGTGGGCTCACCTCTACAATGGGCAGGTCAACACCCACCTATGCCCAACTAGAGGCTGAAGCTTGAGTTAGAAATCTGGAAGAAAAACTGTAGTTAGAGAAGGATGTTTCCTCCATCCATGGGGCAAATACCAAGTTGGCCATTAACTTCTATGTGGGGAGGGGTGGTTCGTATATCAGATATGTGTGGATCTCGGTGTAAGTACAAAGATGCCTGAAACACCAGCTGGTCTAATTCACTTGCTGGAAGAAGTGCACTGAGCCAGGGAATGAAAGCACATGGCCATGGGTTGGGCTGTCTTCTACTGTGGGCGGTTCAACTGGCCACCAATGCCCAAATGGAGGATGAAGCTCATATAAAGAAGTTTAAAAATGAGTTACGTTTAGCAAAGAGAAAAAACCAACAAAAACATAAGATGTCCACAGGCCTGATGACTCTGGGGCTGGGAGACAAGGTGGGAGAGCAGGATAGTAAGTTAGAGAACTTAGCATGCCATTTTGCCAAGCTAGAAGGTTCAAACTGCCACGGACTGAGACTTGGGCCCTTGTGACTAAGCCTGATTGGGATGCTAAGAAGTGGAATCCTGGGGAGAGTGATGAGAAAGAAGCAGAGGGGCTTATGGTGATTGACAGTGAAGTTGACAGAGCACCCCATGTTACCAGACCCCTAATAAAAGGAAAGCAAAAGCACAGCAAAAGGAACCCCCGCTAGCAATACAGCCCCCAGTTCAGGAAACATCCAGGATGAGGGAATATACTCCCTTGAGCTTATTCACACAGCTGCCGTGTCCCAGTAAAAGGCCAGGGAAATTTTAACAGTGTGATTGGTGCTGCTATGGGATATGGGAGGTGATAATATTTCTCTGACTGAGTAGGAAGCAGAGAAAATGAGCAACATCACCACACACTCTGCCTTCTGGCAGCACCTGCATGGTGCCTGGTGACTTCAAGGTCCTTATTCCCATATAGATCCGATCATTCTTTCCAGGAGGAAGCCTTGGCCCAATTAAGGGGATCACCTTGGGTAAGTTGGACCCTATAAATTCATAGAGTCAGTGTAGCAAATTCTTGGGAAGCTGGGAGTGAGAAAGACAGTCTAAGCTCCTGCCTTTGAAGGCCCTGATTGAGTCACATTCCCTGCAAGAATGAGATACAAGATTCTCCAGTCCACCATCATCACCTCCCATAAGACACTGATATCCACGCTAAGCTTGGTTATGGTACAAAACAACTGTGGGATTGCTGATCTGGGGGAATAGATGCGGTCTGTGGTAAAGGCTAGAGAAGAGGGGCAAGCTCAGAAATCCAAAGGACTATCCCAACTGGCTGTAAAGGGTCCAGCAAGAATAACCCAGAAGCAAATGTGGCATGATCTCATTCCTGAGGAATATTTCTGAACAGATAGTCTGAAAACCTAACACTATGTTGGTTGGCCTGTGGAAAGTCTTAATACCTGAAATATAGTCTGATCATCCTCACCTGCCCCTGTCATCCCTGAAGTCCCACCTGCTCCAGCAGAAGCCCCAGGGTCATAGTCCTACTCGGATGGGTGCCTCCCACATCCAGACTATAGAATGCAGGCCAAGATTGTCTCCAAGTGAGGGCCACTGGAGGTGATCAGAGGCCTCATGGTGAAGTCACTATTTACGGTCCTCAAGAAATAAAAAGGAATAGCAGTGGTGGAGACCGGGGCTGAATGTACTCTAATACAGAGTAACCTTCAGAAGTTTTCTGGCCCCCTCAGAGCCATCAGTGGAAAGAAGACAAAGTTATGGCTAGCAAGGTCCTTTTGACACTGAAAATTGGGCATACCTCCCTGGTAATGTGTGTGTGTTTTTTTTAAATCTCTGCAGTAACAGAGAACACATTGGACATTGATATCCTACAAGATCAAACTCTAAAAACTTCTGTTGGTGAACTGCACCTGCGGGTTAGAGTAATAAAGCCAGGGCTGAGGGGGAGAACCAACTGGAACCCAGTAACCCTGTCAAATAATATAAAGGACCTGGGGGACATATAAGGAGACAAGGGGAACTGTCCAAGAACTGCAACAACCTGGTCTGGATGGTTAAAAAGACCCAGGAAGCTCATGGTGGATGACAGCGGACTACCAGGAACTAAGCAAGGTAATTCCACTCTCCAGCATCTATGTGGCCTCGTCTGACATTGCCACCATCTTGGCTATGTTGGTCATGGTCCCAGGAGTGAACCATGTTGTGCTGGACTCAACAAATGTCTTTTCCATTATGCACTGAGTCACAAGATCAATTTGTCTTCACATGGGAGAGCAACAGTGAGCCTTTCAGGTGCTCCCCCAAGGTTACCTGCATAGCTCCACCATATGTCACGAGGTGGCAGCCTGACACCTATCTCTGTTCTCTGTCCCCACATCAGTAAAATGTGGACCCATTACACTGACAATATAATGTTTAACATGTAAAGAATGGCTTATGCCACAGGATACCTTTCAGGCTTTCCCGAAACATCTGAAAGGGAGAGGATGGTCAGGGAGCCCACAGAAAATTCAAGGCCCAGACACTACCAAGAACTTTTGTTTGTCCCAGAAGCTGTGACTGATAAAGTGCAAGCCAGTCCAACCCCTAAGAATGTGAAATAAGTGCAAGCCTTTGTAGGGATTTTCAAACTTGGGAGAATTGTAAAGCCCACCTGGTATAGTGCCCACATCCCTATGCCACCTTGCAAAGAAAGGGCACATATAGGACTGAGGATCAGCACAGGAAACCAGCTCAGAGAAGGGAGAAATATTAATCAAATAGATTAAAGCTCTGGACACATCCTAGGCAAGGATGCCATTTGAGTTAGATGTTTCTGTGACTCCAGAAAGTATAGGTTGGGCACAGTGGCAGAAACAACGAAAGGGGAGAGTGCCCCTGGGACTTTGGTCTCAGCTCCGGAAGGGAGCAGAAACCCTAGGCCCTGATAGAGCAACAGTTTCTAGCAGTGTGCACAGTACTTTTTTATGTAGAGCCTCTCATATAGCAGCCAGTGCAGCAGCCAACGGGCTGAGCTCAGAGCAGTCTGGCCGGTGATCACTCATAATGCCTGGCTGTTAACCTTATACACCGAGAGTTAGGCTGTTCTAAAAGGATTAGCCATCAGGCTTAGAAAATAGAAAGCTGAGGAGTGGATGATCATTCGTTGGGGCAAGATATGTGGAAAGACGTATGGGTCCATCTGCAAGAGACTAAGGTAGTTCTCATTGTTTTTCATGTCCCAGCTCATAAGGCACTGGACATCCCCTGTTTATTAGGAAGCTGATCCTTAGCTCAAGTATAAGCTCTGTCTACTGACCTTTAACTAGATATAGCAGATTGGATGGATAGAAAGAGTAGCCATCACAGTGCCCACATGAGATGGCATATTGCCAAAGATGTTGGATCGCCCTTGAAGTACAGTGACTTGGTTAGTGCAGTAAGAGCACGTACTGTGTATTCTAAACAATGCCCGAGGCAACTGCCAAAAAAACCTGGGGCTGTTCATCAGAGTTCCCAGCTGGTGAGGTATTGGCAAAGTGATTATATTGGTCCCTTCCCTCTGAGTGAGGTTTCTGAATAATCCTCGGCCGGTGTGGACACTACATCTGACCTACCCTGAGGTTTCCCCTGCCACTATGCAAACTACCTGCTACCATTAGGGGATTAAAGAAACTGAGTACTGTATATGGATAGCCTTTGTAAAATAAATAGTGATTAGGAATCACATTTCAAAGGTCAAGACTAGGTAAAACAGCATGACATGGAGGCGGTTCTATCTCTCGTATAACCCACAAGCAGCAGGGCCGGTAGAAAGGAAGAATGGAATATTAAAGAAGAAAATCAAATCGTTAACTGGTAAAGCCACCTTGGCCAGGTGGACAAAAGTACTGTCCTAGGCTTTACTACATTTGAATGATGAACTAGTAGGGCCTGTTTGCCCCCTGTGCCAAACTGGGGACCCTTTGAAGCACATAGCATCATAAAGGTATGGGAGACACAGGGAACAGCCACCGTCTCAATCCTCACCATGAATCCACACTGCTATGCTGCCGAGAACATCAAATCTCATCACACCTGGAAGAGGAATTGTCGACTGGCATTTGCAATGGGATGTCCCGACTGGTTGGGTGAGTTACTCTCAACCCCTGGAGAGAGCTACTCAGTCCCCACTGGCATGTTTTTATCCTGCCGCAAGCCAGACCTGTTGAAACACACTATACTTGAAATAAAATATGCACCATCGAAAGAGAGGAGAAGGTGGGGTACTGGTCTGGCATATCCTGCCCCCAGTCCATCTCTTCATGCCTGACAGTGCTGCCTCCCGCCGGCCAACATTGTTGGTATGAACAACTGGGTCCAATTCCTAAAGCTGCAGCCAGCCACATTATCTCTAAAAATCAGGCCACGAGTGTAATTCTTATAGAAGGGGAAGAGTTTCCCATATAAGATTCAATCAAATGTGTCTTTCTGGCCTTAGACTTTGGCTGTTCCTGTGATGTCCCACCGCCTGATGGAAATACCTTTTCACAGTGGGTCCACTCATATGCCCAATAAAGAGATCTATCGACCTGCTGGGTATGTGGGCAACTGTTGCTTCTCTACAGCTCCTCAGGATTGCCATGGTGGGCATCGCCTCTCTAGTTAAGGGACCGGAAGGCCCTTAAGCTGTACATTAAAGAATAAACCAGGACTAGTACTCTTAGTTCATCTGATATTACCAATAATGGTCTAGAAACATAGACTGTAGGACATAGTATTAATAATACTGGGCATGAGTGTTGTTTTTCTGCCAGACAAACTATAAAGACAGTCCACCAAACTGCTGGTCAAAAAGGTGCTGGAAATACACCCTTGGAGCCGTGAGTGGCTATACTCATGTTTGGGAATGGCTGATTCCATGTCATGGATATTTGGGCATCTGGGTATTCCTATGTTGGGAACAGAAAAATCCCTCTCAACAGATTCAGCCCAATTGTACCAGAAACATGGGATGGGATACCAGGTACCACTGAAACTGTGCATCATTCTGTCACATTAAGGGAGAGCGACTGATTTGGCACTGACTGGTTACACTGCCTAAGTATTTATTAGGTAGCACTAAATGGAATCCAATTATTATGCGGCACAAAATGTGGCTTCCACCTGGGTGGCTGGTCCATCACACTCTGGTTTTTTCCTAGGCACAAAGGTGAATTTGCCCCATAGTAAGAACAGCTGCCAAACTTTCTCCTTAGAGCCAGGTAGGCACATTCTGTGTTTCACTGGTATGATCATCTGGCCATCATCTTTGTTTCCTCCATTTGTTTAGAGGATGATAGAGCACAGACAGGAATCCTTACCAAATTTACTCATCAAGCCTTGAGTAATAGCCAACAAAGTCTGTCCTTGTTGAACACTGAAATGTTTCTAACGAGAAAAGCTGTCCTCCAAAACGGAATGGGCTCACAAAAAGACACCCATGCCATCATCCTAACAGAATGTTGTGTGTTTATACATGATGAGCCTGTTAATGTATAATTTTTTTTAAATCACATAAAGACACAGGTAAATGCCATGACTGATGCCACCCCCAGCCCAGGGAACTAGAATAAATCAGTGGTTCAGATGCCGGGTCTTGGTTGAAGGCGCTGTCACTACTTTTGGAAATCATTGTCTTGATCTGTGTTTTCTTTTGCGTGTGCCTGTATAACTGCTGTAGCATCTGCCTCCAATGCAGCCAGATAGCTACCTCCACGCTAACGAAACCCCTTGCTGACCACTCAGGGTGCATTTTAGAAAAGGGAGCTGGTGGAATTTTAGGAGCCAATCACAAGGGAGTGGGAAGGTGGATTGTTGAAGAAGATTAAGGGGAAATGGCAGCCATTTGACCCTGGAGCTGGCCCAGAGCAACTGGGGACCACCCACCCCTGTCCTTATCCTTGGAATGTGAGTTATGCTTGCCTTCCTTGCCCCCAGAAAAGTGCTCCACAGACATGGCCTTGAGATAGTAATGTGATAGGAAGGCCATATGGACAGCATATGTGACTGAATCCAGTTAAGACTTCTATATAAACTTTTAAGATTTGGAAGTCAGGTGCAGAAATCCACTCATCTTGCTGCCACCCAAGACAAGTCACATATGTAAGTTGCCTTGCTGGGTAAACCTGCTACCTACCCACATGTAGGAGCCTACCTCTTTCTTCAGTCTCTCCGTGCCCTCTGAATACAGTGCCTGTTTCACATTATACCTGGGAAATTTCCTAGGAGCTTTCAAACCAGCAGTGTGTTTTATGGTATTTTTCAAAAAAAAAAAAAAAAAAAAAAAAAAAAAGAACAAACAAAAGTATGAAAACAAAGACCTCTTACTCTGATGTAGAATTATACCAATAAATTACATCAAAACGAAAATAAAATTATCCCTTCTCTTTGTAGTAGAATAGTTGCCAGGATGGGTTTGTTCAGGCTGCCCGATCATGTGCTCATCCCTGATTGATCACAGAGGAACGTGATAGCAGCCATGTTGCGGACACCTTGATTGAAAGTTTACTAGAAGAGTATCTTCCTGAATGAAGGGTAGAAGTTTTCTAACAAATCGGGGGTGATGGCATACATGCATGGATGTGAGAGGGCAACGTGTTGGACAGCCAAATGATAACGGTGGTGTTTAGACAAGTGACTTAACCTTCTTGGGTCAGAGCCAATAATCCATCTACACAGTTCTCCAAGAATGTAGACTGTCAACCACCGCCACTAATGACTGAAATAGTGGATTACCATAATGGAGAAACACTGCATTACAAATTAGGAAAAGAAACACTTCATGGAGACAAAGCACTGTTGCCTCAGATAAGCACAGTAAGTGCATATTCATGTTATGTCTATTCTCTTTAATAATAGGAAAGAACTCGAAAAGAATGCAGAGGTGGAACCAGATAGGGACGGCAGGAAGGAGCGATACCCAGAGCATGACTGGAATGGAATTAATTGTTTCAGGGAAGCTAAGATTAAGAACTCCACGATTCTATGAATGTAAATGAGTATATAGGTACATATTTTATGATAGAATAACAGCTCAATTTTAACTGTAGAAAGAATAATTTAAATAAGACAGTAAAAGCGTTACATTTCCTCAGCTATTTAAAGTGCTTTCTGAGTCACCAGGCAGCACTGCACTTTGTATTTCCTGGAGGACAGAGCATATACTTGATGAAGGATCTTTCATTCACAGAGTAGTTGGCAAAGTTAATATTCTGGCTTTTAGGGAAAAAAAGAGTCCAAAGATAGTCTATCAACTAGGATAAGTAGATAGGGCCACCTACTCAATAACTCATTTGCCCCTCCTAATTATACGCATGTATGTGTGTGTGAGTGTGTGTGTGTGTGTGTGTGTGTGTGGTGTGTGTGTGTGTGTGTGTGTGTGTGTGTGTGTGTACGTGAGTGTATGTATATGTACCAACATATAGTTGAGGCCGAAATATCTTCTTCCAATATCAAAAGCATATTGTGCACTAAATAATACATTTCCATGGCTTTTAGTTTTTAAGACTGCTTTTCTTTTGTTATATTTGACTTTACATCTCATAGTCACACCATTGCCATGACTAGCAAATGGTCCTTTTTTATTGTTATAATCATTGAGGCTATACCATATGCTTTCTAACGGATGAACATGAAAAAAGTAAAACTAATCATTTAAATTAGTTTCAGGGATACTGTTCTTGGCATAGAATAGACTTCATGAATCTTTTGCAGCTATTTCAACTCATAATGTACCAGCTTCTATAGACTTAACTCTCAACCTACCCTATATTTTCTTGACCTTGAACACTTATTAACATTTTATGATTCTGGAATAGTACTTACTCTATAATGACCATACTCTTTTATGATCTATTATAATAATAGATTATACAATTATTTTACAGGATAATATATTAAAACCCTCTGAATTTTTAAAATGCTGTTGAGCAAAATGTGAATAGGTCTAACAAGGTAAAAGAAATGACCCAGTTACATTGGCTTAAACACTGGCTTAGCTCAACAAAAGGGATACCTGACTCAGCAAAATCCATCACCAAAATGACTCTCCTCTCCAGTCCTCCTGGATAGGCTATCCTCTATCTTCAGGCTGATAAGAGAAACTCGTATCTCTATTTCTGTGAAGAAACCATTCCCTCTTATCTCTAACCTAATAATTAACACACCGCTATAACACAAACATTGAATCTGTTTTGTTTTAAATATTTCATTGCAAAACAAATACCAAAGCCTCCTAACTGTACTTAGCCATTTTATATTACATGCGGCCATGAATATTGAACTTCAGTAATCCCTATGAAATAAGCATAAATCTTAGAAATCAGATAAAAATCTTTTTGGGCTTCGTGATATGGTTTCAAGAGAGTGAAATTAAGTAGGTTTGAAGCCCTCTCTGGAGAAAACGGAGTAATAAAGCTGTTAATCATGTTTGTGGCAAGCAGAAATGCAAAACCTCTAAAATTATCAGAAGACTTACATCTAGATGAGCATAAAGATGAAATAGATAGAGGTGCATAAAATATTCCGGGGATTTTTTACTATTATGTTCATTAGAGTTCCAGCTTAATGCATGCTTTATTGCCCAGAAATTCATTTCATTTGCATTTTAACTGGGTTTTAGTCAAGTTAATCCTTTTTCTTCCCTTGCTAAGAAACTATTCAGCAACTACAGCAAAATACTGAAAGAAGAGAAAGAAATTGAAACAGCCTACTTACACCAAAACTTAAATTTGTCATAGTTTACTGAAGAAAAGAGGTGTTAGGCCAAGTTCACTAGATCGCATTATTTTAACACCAAAGGGTATCTTGGGTATTATAGAGTTGGCTCTATTAGATGAGAAGCAATTATATTCATTTATGCTAAAGATTTAATATCAAGGGAAATTTGGTAAAAATCAACATCTCATTTTTACAGGAGTGAAAACGATAAAGCAATCACATATTTAGAGGCATGCAATTAATTCTCACCACAAACTCCAATATGTAATGCCATGCATCATTTAAACAGCCTTGTAAATGAAGACCAGTTTAACTTGTATTTTCAAAGGGTAAGCATTCAGCTCAGTAACAAGTTGTCCTAATAGAAAGAGAAAGCACTTTTTTTAACACACACACAAAAAAAATGTTTCCTAAATTCTAATGATTGTAAGGGCCACATGGAAATAAGACAGTTTTATCCATACGACAGTATATTGAAAAACAAAATGATGAAAACCTTAGTAAAATAGACCCTTCCAGGCAACAGATATTTGGCCAATCCCAAAGAAAAAGAAGGGTAAGAATAAGGAAAGCCAATAACATGGGGACAAAGTCTTCAGACAAAAGGAAACTTTTCTCATTATTTCTTTTGAAATAATTCGATAAGATAGAATACAGTATTTTGAGCAAAGCCATCTCATATATATTGAGAATCATCTCTAAATTTTCTTTTAATAACATTTTCTTTTAAGGCTTTGCTATTTCTCAAGGAAATCTCAAAATGTGTTTTCTCCCTCACTAAAATTTGAGAGCTAAAGTGCCTTGCTTGCTCTGGCTTACATATCTTGCTTACCTGCCACCATCATTTCAAGTTTGGGATGCCTTTTTGTGATGCTTGTTGACAGAAGATAGTCTGTTTGGAAGGGTTGCTGCTGTTAATTACTATTTTTGAAAGGAGTTTTTTTTGAGCTGTCAATCATTTCAACTACTCAATAAATGTAGCTTGGTGGAAAACATTACATTTGTTTCAGGCTTCTCATTGCCTTAAGAAAATGGAACAAAATGATTTTGAATGATTAGCTGATGCTAAACAGAAAGTCATGTTTTTCACCCTCTTTACTCCTCCTGATTTCTGCTAGTCATAAAAATAAAGAAGTTAAAAGAAAACGAAGCCAATCCCCAGAAGAGTTAAAATGATCTTCATGACCCAGTGGAATTCAAGCACATTCCTGATCATCAGGTAACACGGAGTCCTTATTCTAGCCCTAGGTCTATTCCTACTGAGAAGCTGGTGGAAATATCTATTTTTACCTAAATGAAAGTATCTCCAACTTAATATATGGAAAGATAAACTTCAAAGATTAATAATAGGATTTATTTAAAAATGTATTTATCTTTGCTAAAGTTTTTATGATACAGGAGTGAATTCCACATAAATGTACATAATCATTTTAGTAAGTAAAGCTAGTTGTCAAAAAATTCTGATTTAAAGTAGCTTATAACTACATTACTCTAACTTCAAGTTTGTTACACTTAAAATTTTATTTATCTATTTATCTACCTAATCTATCATCTATTTATCTATTTATAGGATTAACAATGTATATGAGTTTTTCATCTACCTTTTATTCTCAAATTTTATTCTTTATCCCATTTTCTCACAACTTTCTACAAAATGAAAACATGTTGACTAATATTATCCTTATATATCTTTTCAACATAGGAAATTCAGGTGAATTTATAAGATAATAGTACTTTTTATGAGATAAGAGACAGAGAGACAAAGAGAGAGACAGAGACAGAGAAGAACAAGTAAGTCAGAAATAAAAAAAAAAAGAATAGAAACAATTTATGCCAGCATTTGAACATGGAGATATAACAGACACATATCTACTTAAAAAACACCTTCAGAAACACATAAAAAAGAAATAAAAAACCTGAATATGATAAGCCTATGACAATTAAAGAAATTGTAGTAGTAATCAAACACACACATACAGCTTAGATGACCTCATCACTGAGTTTTATCAATCATTTAAGGTAAAAGTAATTCCAATATTTTACAAGTCCTTCTGGATAGCTGAAAAAGAGAAATCATGCTCCTGTCATTTTATAAAGCTAGCAAAAGTGTTTATGCCGCAAACTAAAAAGACAGTTTGAAATAAGATAATTACAGTATAATAACACTCATGAACAAATATGAAAATAAACTCTAAAACTCCTGGCAACCAAATCCAACAATATATTCTAAATGCAGTACATTTTGGCGCAGGCCTATTAAATATCCATCATAACTGGTTTAATAACATCAATCTACTGTTAGAACTGGTGCAAGGTGGGGATGAACCTTTGTTTTCAGCTTTGGAGAAGTTTTTTTTTTTTTCTTTTTCTTTAATATTTAATATTTCTTTAATATTGCTCATTGATATTTGTGATAAATATTCTGATTCTTAAAATATTTGTATTGAAATAACCCAGCATACTGAAATATCATAAAAACAATTGCAGCTGAGGCTGAGACCATGCCCCAGGTCAAGAGTGGGGAGCTGCAGACGGTGGCTGGGACAAACGGACACGACCTTCACTGCACGAGGACAGAGATTTCCGAGATGAACGAAAATATCCGTCAACTCCAGGCTGACGTGGAAGGCCTCAAGGATCTGAGGGCTTCCCCGGAAGCAGTCATCACCAATGCGGAGCACCGTGATGGTTCAAGGATGCCAATGCCAAGCTGGCCAAATTGGAGTCCGCCCTGCATCGAGCCAAGCAGGACCTGGCCGGGCAGCCGTGCCAGTGCCAGGAGTTCATGAACATCAAGCTGGCCCTGGACATCAAGATCGTCACCTGTTGCAAGCTGCTGGCCGGCGAGGAGACCCTGCTGGAGTCTGGGAAGAACATGAGGGTTCATACTACGACCAGACTAGCGGCTACTGAGGTGGGCTGAGCTCAGCCTACCGGGGCCTCATGAGCCCTGGACTCACCTATAGACCGAGCTCCTTCCAGTCCGGCCCTGGCAGGGTCTCCAGTTCCTTCAGCTGTGTCAGCTCCTTCCAGGCTGTGGCTGTGAAGAAGACAGAGACCCACGATGGGAAGCCGGTATCCGAGTCATCTGATATTTTGTCCAGGTGAATAGTCACTGTGGTCCCTCCCATCCTCCCTGTTCCTGGACGTGCCATAGAGCTTTGGGGGGAAGGAGGTATGCAGAGGTGTGTTGGGAAAAGGAGATCCACCTGGGGCTCAGCCTCAGCCCTCAGCCTCCACTTGTGGGGAGTCTATTGCCCTGGGTACCCCCTCTTGCCAATGCCCCCAACTAAAAGCCAATTCATTCTCAAAAATAAATAAACATTTAAAAAAAATTTAAAAAAGAAATAAAAAAAAAAAGGGGCGCCTGGGTGGCTCAGTTGGTTGGGTGTCCAACTTCGGCTCAGGTCACGATCTCGCAGTCCGTGAGTTCGAGCCCCACGTCGGGCTCTGTGCTAACAGCTCAGAGTCCAGAGCCTGTTTCAGATTCTGTGTCTCCCTCTCTCTCTGACCCTCCCCCATTCATGCTCTGTCTTTCTCTGTCTCAAAAATAAATAAACATTAAAAAAAAATTAAAAAAGCCAATTCAAATGTCTTTTCCCAATTAAAGTCTAAGATGCTTCTGCCAACATCAACCTCCAAATTTTCCCTCCAAGGTTACTTCCAAATGGAAGCTAGGACATGATTCAATGTGTCATAGTATGCTTTTTATAGCAAAATTTGATTATGTATCAATTTGAAAAGCAAAATTTCCTTAGATGTAGAGATATTTCTAAATCAATATTTAATGATTTTTGAAAAGTAAAGTTCTTAATCAGTTTTTAAATCATAACAATACTCTTAAACCTAAAATGTTTCATGGCGTAATTAAATAGAAAAAAAACCCCTATGTGCTTGGATTAATTACATAAATTTAACTCTAATATTATAGTCATGAAAAAGATAAGAGCAATATAAACTATAAAAATGTATATAATAGATTATTTTCACCCCTGAAAAACCTTATGCAATGTAACCTTGAAGATTCTTTATATGGAAAACTATGAAAGTATTCAGTTTAAGAAGAATGAAAGTATATGTTTTTTGGTGATATTAAAAATGTTAAATCTCTTTCTATTTTAGGTTCAGAGAGAACTATTAGGATCGTTTCTGATCAGAAAGAATGACCCGTGATGCTGATCAGGAAAGCAGAAATTTAGCTAGGAATGGAATGTAGATTTCTCAATGGAGTCCATAGTTAATTCTTGAAACTGAGAATTTCAGAATTGCTGATTTTTAGCAGGCTTTGTTTTTGTGGTAGAGGTGAGGAGAGGAAACTGTACTACAGAGAGAAATAACAGTTGCCTCAGACTGGTTTTAAATTTGGTTCATCACTGCCTCTTTATTATATACCTAATTCTGTCCCATCTCTGTGTAATATATGGGTGGGAAGTACAGTGTAAAAATATGGGTTTTTTAGAAGTTAAAGAGAAGATGCCTTGACATCTAGATAGTATTTAGTATTACTGTATGTAATCTTATGATTTCTTACATAAATAACTTAATTTCTCTAAACTGTGTGACTTAGAATTTAATATATATCTCAATCAGGGAATACTTGAGTCCTTGGAAGAATTTCCTGGAGAATGTATGATAATACAAAATAAAATGTAAAATCATGATAGCCAGAATAACAATATAGAATTGATATCACATTACCAACAGGACCTCACTTAGAAAACCATCTCAGATTTCTGTTTAATAGTATCACCTATATTTCTAGCCCTCAGTTTTCTGTGCACCTGTGTGACCCACATTTCTTGGCCCCTAGTAGTGAGGCACCTGCCCAGTACTTACCAATAGGCTGTAAGCAAAAGTAACCTGTGTCATTTTTAGGATGATTCACTTAAGAAAAAGTGTGAGCTCTCTAAGTTCTCTCTTAGGCTCCTGTGGTGTCCAAGAGTCCGTATTTCGAGGAGGGGCAATATGACAGAAGCATCTGAATTGCGGGAGAAAAGTTACCGTAAGTTACCAAACTCAGACTATGCTTGCCAAAAGTAAAAACTACACCTCTGCTGAATTAAGCCACTGATACTTGCTTTTGCAATATTACCTGGTCTAGCTGGACTAACATATTATTTATTTCAGCCTTCCAATTTGTTTTGCGCACCTCTTGGTCCTCAAATATTTTAAGAATTAATATATCAAAGTAAGCATTAATTTTGTTACTAAGAGTATACTGTGCAAAGCATAGCTATCACAAACTCCACTCCTTATAAAGGACCATGTTTATGATGGAACACCCAGAACAAATTATTGTCATGACACAACATCGTTTTCAGGTCTGTGGCCATTCCAGTGTTTACTGCGCTATAATGTATTTAACAACCTTGAATTAAATATCCTTCTGTACTCTTATATTTATTAGGATAGTTTCTGATCATTAATTATAAAAGTTTTCCATAATAGCAGCAGACTAACATGATGATTGTAACAATCCATACTACAAAAATACCATGGAATGTTCAATACATAAACTATATAAAGGATCTGCCTGTTACAGGTTTTCTATCTATCAATCTCCTCTCCATGGTATTTGCTCTGTCTTGAAATATTGTCATCCATTACTTGTCGCACACCTGCCTTCATGGGTAAGAGTGTTTTTATTCCTAGTACTCATCGCTCAGTCTCGAAAATACAGGGTCCCTGATTTTTAGTCATTAGTGTAAAAACACACAACTCTGGCCTGACAGCAATAAGTAAGCCTCTGGCGATGCTATTTTCTCTCTGAAAAATCATTAAGTTTGGCTCAGAATTTTAAAAGTGACTAAATTGTGCAACCATTTGGTGGTGAGAGCATTTCCAAGTTTCCTGTGTAATAGATACAGAGATTCTACAGAAGCAGGAGTGCCATGAACTAATGTGCATATTTTATAGAAAAGCTAAGAAGAACTTGGGCTAGATCATTGCCATTGCAGTTTTATTTTTTGAAGAAAGAGACTGATTCTCTCATTCTCTCTTTGTCCTCAAAAGTGGAAAAGAAACAAAAACAAAAAACAATGACAAATGATGATCAGGATGGGTCCTGTAACTTGATAAATTCCATGGCCCCTTAACTAGAGTTTTGAGATGAAATATCAGGCTTCCCTAAACTTGTGAATATTATTTGCCTATCTTACATGAAAACACTGTCTCTTGTTTGAAAGTAGTAATATATATGATTAGAATACATTCCATATTTGCTCATTCTCCCCATAGGGAAAAAAACAAGCTGGTGACAGTGTCATAATTCTTTGGGCTTGTGGTAACCTCAGTGGCATGGCTCAATGGGAAGGCAATGAAAATAGGCCAGGGCTGGGGCTAACAGCACTAATCTGCTTTGGGGGCAAATCTTTAAGGGCTCAATGAATATAAGACAACAACTCATTTCTGGATAGGACAAACAAAGTATTCTAAATAGGGAAACTCTTGGGATTATGCTTTGAACAAACCATCTAATGTCTGGTGGGGAGTATGGGAAACAATCTAATTTAGAGTGAATAGCCTGATGGGGTGTTTGGGTGGCTCAGTTGGTTAAGCATCCAACTTTGGCTCAGGTCATGATCTCACAGTACACGAGTTCGAGCCCTGTGTCGGGCTCTCTGCTGACAGCTCAGAGCCTAGAGCCTGCTTTGGATTCTGTGTCTCCTCTCTCTCTGCCCCTTCCCTGCTTGTATTCTGTTTGTCTCTCTTTCTCTCTCTCTCTCAAAAATAAACAAAACATTAAAAAAACTAAAGTAAATGGCTTGGTAAGGGTGGACAGGACACCAGGAAAGATTGGACTAAAGAGATGACTTCAATTTCCACATAAGCCGAATGAATTAGAAAATCAAGCAAAACTTTGGTAAGAAAACACATACAGAGTGCTAATATAACATTGGATATACTGATACATTTTTGAAATCATAAATTTAAATCAAAGCATGCTAAAATTATAAGCATAATCCTTTCAGTATTCCTCAGGATTTATTCAAGATTAATCCTAGTGCTGGACAAGTGAGTCTTGAGTTGTAGTGAAAAGATCCTCATATGTAAAACAATCAATCAATAAATCACGATTTTTAAAATCTAGGTCATAGAAATTGATGGGTGAATTGGAAGTAGTATTTAAGTAAAACAAGTTCTAGAATGTGAAATAGCATGAAATTTCTAACTAAAACAGTAAATCAGAAGCTTGTTTATTTGTCTGTTTTTCAATAGCAAAATGGAATTCAGGTAAATTTTCTCAACTTCTAAGCTATGCCAGAAAATTAATGAGAGTTACCCACAAAGCTAGGCTTGTTTCATGACTCAATTTCATTTGTATTCATTATTTAATTATTATCTATATTTTTATATCACACTTTTAGTTAAGTCATGCCAATATATTCAAAAGTATATTTAAGGTGACTTTGAAAAGCATATCAAGATAAAATAAAATTACCTACCATAAATCTAGATGCAGAGGAAGATGAATGAACAAACAAGGATTAACACAGTTGGGGCTTAAGAGGTGATATATAAGGGTGCCTCAGTAGCTCTGTTGGGTAAGCATACAACTCTTGATTTCAGGTCATGATCTCATGGCTCCTCAGTCTGTGCCCTGCATTGAGCTCTGTGCTGACAGTTCAAAGCCTGCTTGGGATTCTCTCTCTTCCTCTCTCTCTTCCCCTCTCCCACTCACATTTTTCCTCTCTTTCTCTTTCTCAAAATAGATAGACTTAAAAAAAAGTTTTTTTTTAAAAAAAGAGGTGATATATAGATCTAGGTACACTCAGTAGATGAATATCTTATATCTTAGCTCTAGGCTTTCTAGCAACCATCGCATAAAATTTATAATTCATACAGTTCACCATATTCATAAGATAAAAATAAATTTATATGCCCTATAGCATTATAGTTTCTTCAACTAAGATTCAGAAGCAATTTCTCACATGAGTCTTCAAGTAGACATGAATAATGTAAGAAACAATGTGCTCAAAAAACCTGATAAAAAGTGTATTGATGAATATTACATATGAAGTGCCTTTATTCTATAGAGGACTAATATTAATCATACGGAGTGATAATATTCAGACAGAATTGGTATGACCCAAGAAGCAGAGTGCATCTGATGGGGTCCTGCCCTCCATTTTCTCCTTAGTATATGGCATTTCTCCTTAGGGATGATTAATGGGTAAAAGATGACACATTTTCCTATAACTCTTTTGAGCCCCAAATAATGGGTTTTCTCTAATTGGGATATTTTACCTTTACTGCCAGTTAAAACATAGGTAAGTGGAATATTCAAAACACAATGGCAAATTTGATGCTAAAACATTTGGTGTTGTCTAACATTATGGAATAATAAAGAATTTTGAGAGGTTCATCCAAATTTGGGGGGTTTCGGTGTCTCATAACTCTAACTAACTGACTGACTAACTATATATATACTTTTTGTAAGTTAAAAGTATCATGATCACTCAGGACACTGGAAGGGAGGAGTTCATGAAAATGACTACTAAGTTCAAACTTCATTAGCTACAGATCTATTCCCAAGTACATTAAAAGTCCTGTTTACATTATAATCTTAAGAAATACTTTCTGCTGCCTTCTTTGTAATGAAGTTGTGGGGAATCACAGAAGAAAATGTTTTAAAAAGTTACTTTAATTTTGATGTCAAAAATTGCAGACATTAGGTAAAAAATTAAAAAAAAAAAGTCCAAATAAATGATGGGCCTTAGTTAATAATAATGTATCAATATTTCTTTATTAATGGTAACAGAATTAACCATACTAACGTAAGGTATTAATAGTAGAGGAAACTGCAGGGGAAATGGGAATATATGGGAATCCTCTGTACTATCTGCTCAGTTTTTCTGTAGACCTACGACTGTTCTAAAAAATAGAGCCTATTAATAAAAATATTAAAGTGTTGTGGTCAGTAACAAAAGATAAATAATCTAATTTAAAATTTCAAGTATTTTAATAGATATTTATCCAAAAATGTACAAAAGACCAGTAAGCACACGAAAAGGTACCCAACGTGAGTCGGGGGGCGCAGGGGAAACAAAACCACAGTGATATTCCTCTTCACACTCACCAAACTGGCTATAAAAATGAGACAATGTGATAGTTACTTTTATATACCTACCTCATTGAATCAGGGATACCCAGATTTTCTGGTTAAACTTTTTTTTTTTGTTTGTAAAGGTGTTTCTGGGTGAGATTAGTATTTGACTCAATGGTCTCAGTAGACTGCCCCCCCCCCAGTATAAGTGGGCATAAACCAATCCATTGAAGGCCTGAATAGATTAAACAGCAGAGGAAGTGGGAATTCACCTCTTTTCCTCCTGACTCACTGTTGAGCTAAGACATCTCATCTGCCCCTGCCCTTGGACTGGGCTTGACATCATGTGCTGCCTTTGTTTCCAGATTTTGAAACTCAAGACTGAATTATACCACAGGTTACCCTGTGCCTCCAGCTTACAGATAGCAGATCGTAGGGGGTTTCAGCTTCTATAATTGTGTAAGCAAATTCCTCATAATAAAACACCTTTTATATCCCCTTGGTTCTGTTAATGTAGAAAGCACTAACACAGACAGTAGCAAGTGTTGACATGGATGTAGAGAGATTGAAACCCACATTGATTGCAGGTGGAAAAGTAAATCCATACAGCTACTTTGGGAGGTGGGAAAAGTAAATCCATACAGCTACAGGTAGTTTAAAAATAGAGTTGCTGTATAATACAGCAGTTCTTATCCTAAGCATATGCTCAATAGACAAGAAAACATACATCCAACACGAAAACATGTATATAAATGCTCACAGCAGCATTATTCTTAATAGTTAAAAATTGGAAAGAGCCCAAATGTCCATTAACTGATTAACTGATAAAATGTAATATATCTACATATAGGAATATGATTATTTGGCAATAGAAAGGATGTTGCAGGCTACAATAAGGATAAACATTATGATAAGTGAAAGAGGTTAGTCACAAAAGATGACATAGTCTGATTCTTTCTATACATGAAATATCCAAAATCTATTAGGGAAGATAGCAGACTAGTTGTTCCCTATGACTGATGAAGGCAAAGGTGTGGAGGTGTGGGGGGTGTGATGGGGAGGTGTTGCTAAATTATGATCATGGTTGCATCATTCCATAAATTTACTTAAAATCAGTGAACTGATCACCTCTGTGATCAGAGAAATCACCTCTCCAGATGAACTTTATCACATGTAAACTATATACCAGTGAAGATGCCCAAAAAACAGTAATCGTAAATATTTCCTTTTGGATCTAAATCTGGCTAACACAAATGAATACAATATGATCAATAAATACTAACAAGCTGTTTGTTGCCTTCTCTATTTCCTCAAGAATTCATGTGGCCATAGCTTTTGCAGAAATTGGGTCTGACTTTTCTGATGCTGTTTCACAGAATTCTCTAGTATATCCGTTAACACTAGTTTAAGAGTATAAATGACTCAAGAGAGTTCAAGAAATTTACTTATTCTCCTCCTTTAGAAAGAGAGAGAAAAGGAAGAGAAGAAAGAGAAGAGAAAGAAAGAAAAATAAAATAAAAAGAAGCCCCAACAGTGACTGTTAAATATTAAGCTCAAGTAAATCATTGTCGAATCCTGTCATCCATTTTCTTTTACGTTATTGCAACAGATGGGACATTAAAAACTTGTAAAGTTCTCTTCAGAACCCTCTGTTCAAAAACTGCCCTGTCCTTTATGTAATGTGATTGCCAGAAAACAAATGACCTGCCTTGGAAGGAGGGAATGAATCCCCTACTGGATGTCCTTACCGCTAACTGTATTTGCTCAAAGACTAAACATAAAAACATCCACTGCCTCCTACTTTAGAAAAGACATGTAGTTATGAGGAAAACATTCTGTTTCACTTTGTACACCAAGGTTGATATAGGTTCAATGGTATATAAGAGGAACCTTTTAAGAAAAACTACCAAAGTATTATGAAAGGGACTATATATTTTATATGAGGAAAGAAATCACAACACATTAAGTTTTAAAAGGATCAAAATTCAAAAGCTAGAAAAAAATAGCAATTTGTTTTAAAGTTTGTTTATTTACATTAAAAGAGAGAAAAAAAGAGAGAGAATCCCAAGCAGGCTCTATGCTAACAGCACGGAGCCCAATGTGGAGTTCGAGGAACTGTGAGATCATGACCTGAGCAGAAATTAAGAGTCAAGTCACTCAAGTGACTGAGCCACCCAGGTGCCCCCAAAATAGCATATTTTTATTAACCAACTGCCTGACATGCCTTTATATTAGTTTTGTCTATCATATTATTGGCTACATACTATGATCATCCCTTAATATAAAAGTGTTTTATATTTTTTAAAGGAACGAGAAAAATATTTCAGCCTGTTTTTTAGTATATTTGATATATATTTTTATTATTAATATTATTGGTTATTTAGAAAAGTAGCTTTGGACCTCATAATTTTTTATAACATCATAATTTTTTAAAGTGTTAAATTTGGGGGAATCTCTATAAACATTTTTGATTTATGAACTGTAAGATTCAAGGTATTTTAAAACTTCTTTGGTGACTAATTTTAAGTATTCACTCGTTAACTACTTTGCCTTTAGTATCTTTATGGAGATAACATTTTCTTAGTTTTATGTTACTGCCATTGGTGCTGGTATTATGTGCCAAGTGAACAATACATTTAAAATTTTGTTATATGTTCTTTTTATGTAAATGGATTCATAAAACTCATACCTTATTTATTAATAATTTTTGGAATTTATCTCTTTTTAATGAATTGCTGTACTTAATATTACCTAGTTTTGTTGGTAATTTACTTCTTAATATTGAAATATTTTCTATTTTGTCATTTATATTTATCCTTATTGCTTCACATCCCACTTGTTTTTTAACCTAAATTTTTCTCAGTTCTTCAATAAACAAATATTAATCCAACAAAAGAGATACCTTTCGTAAGTGTCCAAATCAAGCATCTGTTATTTCTCTTGTGTTTTACGAAAAGATTCCAAAATGTCTTTTAGAATGGAAGTTGAATGACATATTTGAGTTATATCAACTTTTGGAATAAACTGTAGCATCTTATTTGTGTTTGGGTCTCACTTCTTAAATTTTGAAAATATTAGAATGTTTAAAGTGGTTTTATTCCCATATTGTAAAGCCTGAACAGCTTTGTAGTGGGCAGATAATCTCATCACACTAAAAAAAAAATCCAAATTGGCAGCTAGATGAATTTTAAATAAAAATATATTAAAAATTGCAAGGTAGCAAGAGCCAACAAGTTTAGGTATTGTGAAAGCAGCTTTTTCTCTGATAAGATGAAGAGAATGAGTGGTATAAGCATATATTGTGCAAATCTTTGGTTTCACAACTTTATATGAGTCAGAAGTCCAGGCCATAAAAGTGTTTCTGGAAGACATTCCAACCTAAGGAAGGTTGGCAATAGCTTTAAATTATATGGAAGCTACTCTGAACATAAATATATTGGGATAAATACTAACTGTGCCCCAAATCACCTTGTGATAGCTGAATTCCCAAAATAACTACAGCTACTTCAAAATCACCTACAAGAGAGGACTGTGCAGACTAGAGGCCAAAGTTAAAGGAGACACCATTCTTAAGCAATTGTGGTTAAAATCTTTACTTTTGCATATTTTATAAAAAACATGCTTGTGTGAATCCATTGCTAGGATCACTTAGCTTTAGAGTAAGTAAGCTTCAACAATAAAGGGTCAAAAACAATAAAACAAAGGAAAAGGGGAAAAATCTTATAAGCAGGAAACTGAAAAGAATGGTAAAATATGAATATATTTAAATAATATTTTGAGTGGAGATTAAAAGCCATTGAACTAATCCTTGAATAGCGTCTGGGAGGCTATGTGTCCTGAAATTCTTTCACTGCAGCATTAAAAAAATTCTGCATTGGCTCAAATCTAAAGAAGGGGATTGCACCTAACTTTAGCACCTAAGAGTATATGTATTCGAATCCTATTGCTGATCTGTATTAATTTTCTAAAGCTCCAAAACAAATTTCTAAAATTTTAGTGCCAAAAACAAAATACATTTAGTATCTCCCAGTATGTGTGGGTGAGGAATCCAGGCATAGCTTAGCTGGTCCTTGGCATACGGTCACATATGGTTGTACTTAAGTGGCCAAATGAGCTGCATTCTCATTTGGAGACTCAACTGGGAAATAATCTGTTTTCAGGTTCGCTCAGATTTGTTGGCAAAATTCATCTCCTTGTTGCTAGATATGACTGTGGCCCTCAACATCTAAAGATCAACCACAACTCCTCGCCACGGGGCCATCTTCACAAGCAGTTCACAGCCTGCTGGATTACTTCTTCCGGGTCAGCAGGAGACATTCTGTCTCTGTTCTGCTAACACTGAGTTTTACGTCGTGTAAGACTTAACCATGGGAGTAATACCCAATCACCTTGCCATATTCGACTGTTAGAAGCAGGTCACAGCTCCTGCCCACGCTCAGGAGAGGAGGATTATATAATGTGTATCATCAGGGGAGAGAGATGCAGGGAGTATTTTAGGATTCTCCCTACTATAGTAAGGAGATTACTGATTCACAGTGATTTTAGAATTTTTTAAAAATTACTTTATAATAACAGACAGTGTACAGGTAGCCACTGAAGCCAGGTAGAATCTAAGTTTGAGGGGAAAAAAATCAAGTTTGTGGAACATTTGACATTCATTAGTGTAAACAGAGAATTTTTATGAGGAAAGAGTACTTGAGTAATTCACTTTGTATTTTATTTTACTTTTGACTTTAGTGTAAAACAATAGTTTATTAATTCCACTTTTATAGGACATCAGTAAGAATGCAGTGTCCTTTTTTTTAACAACTTGACCAAGTTGATATTTGAGGGGCGAAAAATTCATCAGTTCTTCCATTAAGAGAGAACCTGTGAGTAATATCAGTGCAAAGATCTGTAAATACTACACTGCTATTTTCCTTGAGGAAATCAAAATCTAATCAGAATATAGAATTGACATAAGAAATGCAAAGAATATAGTGGAAACAAAGCCAATGGAGCAAGTAATTCAACTCATATGTGGCCTGGCAGTTTTTAAAAGGAGGTTAAAATTGGGGCACCTCGGTGGCTCAGTTTGTTGGGCGTCCGACTTCGGCTTTGGTCATGATCTCGTGGCTTGTGAGTTCAAGCTCCACATCAGGCTCTGTGCCTGCACAGATTTGGAGCCTGCTTTGGATTCGGTGTTTCCTCTTTCTCTGTCCCTTCCCTGCTCATGCTCTCTCTCTCTCTCTCTCTCTCTCTCTCTCTCTCTCAAAAAATACACATTAAAAAAATTAAAAAAATATTAAAAAAGCATAAGTGCTCAAGAAGGCTTATATAAAAGGAGCTTAAAATTATTTTTTTTATTTTTTTTATTTTTTTAAAATATTCATTTATTTTTGAAAGAGAGAGAGTGAGCAGGGGAAGGGTAGAGGAAGGGAGACACAGACTCTGAAGCAGGGTCCAGGCTCTGAATTGTCAGTACATAAGCTGATGTGGGTCTCTAACTCACAAACTAGGAGATCATGACCTGAGCCAAAGTTGTATGTTCAACCGACTGAGCCAACCAGTCGGAGGCTGGAGGTTACATTTAGACTGAATTGTCAGGGTTGGATAAGTGAAGAAAAGGGGGTGGGGTGAAAGTGAAACAGAAAAATGAATCCATTTGTGAAAGGATTGGGAGAAAATGGTTTATTTGAGGCGTATTAAAGAAGTAATCATGTTTGGTGTTTAGGAATCAATCAGAGAAGAGTAATAGGCTTAATTGTTAAACTACATTGGGGGCAGTTCAAAGTTCAAGAAATAGCATGCATTTTGAGCTCTAGAGTAGGACTTTATACCTTAGGCAACAGGGATTTGTGGTGGCTGGGTAAATATCTATATAATAAAAAGAAAAATAATTAGCACGGGAGTGACTTTAAATGAATGGATTTGAAGACTGGGATAAAATAAAAATAAAAATAATAAAAAGTATTTATACTTTTGCCTAGAGAAAAATTATGTAAACAACAACAAAAAAATTCCATTGCTTAATGTCTAAGAACTTCCTGGATTGTATGAGAGAGGTGGTGCATAATAGTGAATAGATGAAAAGCAGACTTAAGTTATAACCAGGAAGATGGAAAAGAAAGGGGAAAAAAGGTTTCTTGTGAGAGATACCAAATCTAATCAATGTAGAGTTGATCTTAGCCATGTTTAACACATTAGGATTGGAATCTCCTTTAATTAACATTCAGAATTTTCAGGCAAGTTCATATGAATTTTTGTGTTGCATCCACATTTGGTGGCCTGGGATAATATATGACAAAGTTCAGTTCACGGACAATGAAGGATTAAATGAAAGTCCATGTGGCAGTTGGGATGATGAAGAAGAAGAAGTATAAATCATAGGTAGCAAAAAGATAATCACTTAACTCTGTGTAGTAAGAGGGAAGTATTGAACATTAAAGAACCCTTACGTTTCTAGCTTGAGAAAATCAAGGAAGGTGATGTCATTAACAGAGATAACATACAAAAGAGGACAAGTGAATGTGGTGGGCACCTGCGGATAATAGTTTGAAAATATACATATCTAAATGATTGAAATCAAAAGAGAAAATGCTGCATTGAAGATTTGTGAAAAATGAGATGCGGTGTTACGGTTTAAAACAAATCTGTTAGAATAACAAGCTATTTTTCTTATTTATTTAACTTACCAAATTTTTTATTGCAAGGGTAAAAGCATCTTTAACCTAGAAGGTTTTAAAATTCCTATTGGGTTAGATGAGGAAAAAGTGGCAGTGATTTCATGGAAGCGGATGAGAAACTTGAGCCGGGTGTGAAAACTCAGTTTAGACAGGTGCATAGACACAATAATCCACAAGAAACATTTTAACAAGTGCATCAGTTAGAACATAAATAATCTGACGATTAGATGGTATAGTCTGTTTTGGCTAGGGATTACTGCATAACAAACAACCTTAAAATTTAGTGGCTTAAAGCAGAGGGTGGCAAACTGTGACCCATGGGTTAACCTCTGCCTGAAGGTTCTTGATATATTACCTATAAGTAAAATTTTACATTTTTTAGAGGATGGATTGTAAAACAAACAAACAAACAAAAACAAAGATCATATGTGCCTCACATACACACCTTTCCATAAATATTTTCTAACCACTGACCTAAATTATCCACAAGCATTTGTCATGATTTTATAGTTTAGACAGGGCCCAACAGGGATGGCTCCTCACTGCTTCATTATACAAACATTCATGAAAAGATAGTCTAGAAAAAGTCAATTAGTGTCTCTGGTCATATGATATGCAGAAATGCAAGAGAACCATGAAGAATTGCCTCCCAACATACATTATGGTCCTCTTACTCTCTTAAAACATGAAACAGGTGTGTTCATGCACATAAATACAGAATACAATCATTTAATTTTCTAAAAAAAACAAAAAACAAAAAACAAAAAACAGGAGGACTTGATTAATAGCAATATAGTGTAACTCATGAATCTAAAACCAACTCTAGATATCGGGCTTTTCACATTGAATTAATGCATTAGCCTCATTACCATAGAAATGTGATTTTGAAATATCTCCTTTCATCCTAGGTCACCATTATTAAAACAAACAAACAAAAATCATTCCCCTATTAGTAGAATAAAGTTAAAATTTAATGAAATTTTTGTTGTAGCTTGTGGGCTCATGAATTGGTGGTATAGTGACTCTGAATATTTGATTTGGAATCCCTTTATGGAAATTAGACTGCCAATAATAATGCAATCAATCATCATCAACCTAACTAAGTCACATGACCAATTGATTTGCTGAATAATAAACAAATCGATAATTTTCTTATAGTTTGTTTCAATCTATCTATGGAATATGTGCTAGAGCAAGAGTAAAATTAATTGAGAGCTTAGAGAATGTTAACATGATTCTATGTTTTTTATAATTAGTGTGACCATATAATTTTTTATCCAAACAAGATCTTATTTAGAATATTAAAACACTCTATTAATTATTATACCCTGAAACAGACATTAATCTAGATTGTCTTAGATAGACCAGGATTGACAGCCATCTATAAGTAGGTTATATCACCACTAGTAATATTTGTTTTTTCCTCTAAAGAGTCTCATTCAGACATTTACTATTAGTAAGTATTGGATTCTTATTGGCAAAGTCTGGAAGTGAAAAACATTAACTTTAAAAAAATTAATGTTTATTTAATTTTGAGATAGAGATAGAGAGAGAGAGCAAGTAGGGGAGGGGCAGAGACAGAGGGAGACACAGAATCCCAAGCAAGCTCAGGTCTCTGAGCTGTCGGCACAGAATCTGACACAGGGCTCACACTCATGAACCGTGAGATCATGACCTGACCTGAAGTTGGATGATTAACTGACTCTGAGCCACCCAGGCTCCTCTAGAAATGACAAACATTTCAAAGGAGCTGTCACTTCACCAGTATATATTAGCAGATTAGGAAGATTCAACAAGTTTACTTCAATTCTGGTTTGTCTGTTGTTTATTTATTTATTTTGAGAGAGAGAGAGAGGGAGGGAGAGAGCAAGAGAGGGAGAGAGAGAATCTTAAACAGGCTTCTCGCTGTCAGCACAGAGCCCAACATGGGGCTCGAATTCACAAACCATGAGATCATGACCTGAGCTGAAATCCAGATTTTGACCTTTAACCGACAGAACCACCCAGGCACCGCCAGTTCTGTTTTAATATTCATAGCTTACATCATAAAGTTCTATATTTATTGTGTATTTTTCTGTTATGAGCACTCTCCTGTAAACTTCCCACTAATTACTTCATTTACTCCTCACTTTATTCTATCATAGAGGTTTCTTTAATCTCATAAAATTTTATAGGTGAAGAAACTAAGCCTAAGGAGACTAAGTGATGTATGCAAAATCACAAGGTCTATATGGGGTGGAGCCAGGACTTAGACCTATTCAGTTTGACTCCGTGTTTTTTTTTTTTTTTTTAACGTTTATTTATTTTTGAGACAGAGAGAGACAGAGCATGAACGGCAGAGGGGCAGAGAGAGAGGGAGACACAGAATCGGAAGCAGGCTCCAGGCTCTGAGCCATCAGCCCAGAGCCCCACGCTGGGCTCGAACTCACTGACCGCGAGATCGTGACCTGAGCTGAAGTCGGACGCCTAACCGACTGAGCCACCCAGGCGCCCCAGACTCCGTGTTTTTAACAGCTATACTGCTTGTTATGTATATATGTTCTTAGTATCAACAGGTCAACTTTGTTACTCAACTATGGTTTTAATTTGAGATGGATAATCACCAGGGCAAAACACTAATGATTTTAGCGTACTGTCACTAGGTAGTGGGAAACTAGTTGGACATTTATATTTGTTTATTTTACAGAAAACGGGCAGAAACAAAATGACCTCAACCATGGATACTGATGAGCTAAAGTGAGCTGATTCCTTTGCTTAAACTGTACAGTTTCCCCAGATCCTGAAATATGGATCTCATTACTTAGGTTTACCAGTTGAACCATATTTTGATAGTAGACATAGAAAATTTAGCTCATGATGAATGGATCAATTCTACCCTTGGGGAAGATAAAAGTGAAACCCTCTTGAAATTACCCATCTACTTCCTGCCCCCTCTATTATGCTTATTTATACCTTAATCTGCTAGATGAGACTATAAAATGAAGATGTGAACTTACAAAACTGAGTCAGCTAAAGGAGAATCTTATGTATATATCTCCCTGCTCATTAGGAAATGTCTAGAGAGTTAGTCTTCCATTCAGCCTTCAAACACTTGAGAAGAAATCACAACTATTATGTCTACAAGTCTATAATAAGAACTAATAGTCTATGATAAAAATACCAACATAGGCATCCATGGGGAAACAAAACACAAAAAGCTTTGATCTTAACGACATTCTACCAGAGAGATGAGGGGTAAAAGGAAAATTCTTCTTCTTTATAGTCTCAAATTAAGTTCTGTTCAAACTAGGTCTATTAAAAACACGTTTCAGTCTTATTAAAGATACTTCTATTACTATTATCCCACAAATAAGACACACACTTTTAACATTTCCCTTAGCAGTCCATAAACCGAAGCTATCTGTACCACTCGCTTTTTCCCATGAACTTGATCAGGAATAAATATAGAACTTAAAGGTGATATAGTGTTGTCTATAATTTCAATAAAAAGCCTTATCTGAGGCAGGGATGGAGCTTGTAGATATGATGGTGATGATGACAGTCTTCATACAGAAGGATCACAGTCTTGGATGGAAAGGTCGTTCAGTAATTACAATTATGCATACTATGTGTTATTATAATGCTTTGCATTGGATTGAAGGAACAGATGTGCTAGATTTCCCATGAATCATGTTTAAGCTGAATTTTGAAGGTGGTATTGGGTTACCCAGGCAGCATTGGGGGAACTCTATCTTATGAAAAGATACTAGTTTATGTAAGATATTTATGCATGATACTAAAATGCAAAGTTTACAACCTAGGAGGGAATCTCTTATTTAATAAAGTATCTCAAGCATAGGATATTATTTGATATGAAGTAGACATCTGATTAATATTTGTTGAATGAATGACAGGATATGATGAAACTGCCTTCAGTTTGGTACTAATGCTGAAGAGGTAGCTAGGGCAAGGCTGGCTCTCTGTGTTCAGGCAGCAAGGTCATCAAAGAAAGCAGGAGGTGATGGTGCATAGACAAGGCCAGGGAAGTGTCAAGGTTACCTATTACTGGTTACTCATCTCTCAACTGACAGATAATCTTAGAAGAATAAAGATAAACTGTGAAGGATAAAGATGAAAAGTTAAAGACAAAGGAAATAAGACAAAAACTTTCTCTACTCCATGATTCCTCAGATCTGGGAACATTTCTGGGTCCTCAGTGCCTAGGGAAGTTGTTTGAGTTCAAAAGAATCTATTAAGAACCCATGCTATATTCATAATTTTAATTCTGTTATTTATTTTGTCTGATTTATCTTTATTGGAATTACAAGGTTAAAAAATGGTGCTGTAGGGCTCTTTATTATTTAAATTTGTATTTCTTCTAATTTAAACCAAGGGTCAAATGTGTCATAGTAAGCTATGTAAACTTTATCCTTAAATAGATGGAGAGCCATAGAATGATTTTAATCAGAGGGTTGGTATCTTAAATGTTATTTTCAAGGACAGTGAATCTAACAACAGAGTAGAGGCGAAACTGAAGAGAATCACCCTAGAAGAAATCAAGAGAAGCATATTCATCCGTGTATTAGCTCATTTTTGAACAAAGGTGCATTCAGCACCAAACATATTTAGTAATTGGTGCTAGCCACAGGAATACAGGTGAGAATAAGATAAACTCAACCTCTGTCCTTGTAAGGTTTATACCCTAGAAGGGAAGAGAAATACTTAAATAGATGAAATCTGATGAATGATAAAAACAAACAGAAATAAAGAATACAACGGGAAAGAACAACCTAAAGACTGATCTAAATATATAAAATAAATAGTGAGTTATAAATTTCAGTAGAAGTTAAGTAGGTAGTGGGAAAAAAGAGTGTCCCAAGCAAAGGGGATAGCACAAGAGAAGACCTTAAGAAGAGAATAAGTAGTAATGACTGAATTAGTAGAATATGATAGGGGAAACAGGGAGGAATGAGACTGGAGAAGGCTAGGAAGCATTTAGAATTTCTCTGAGGTCAAAGAGATACTATATAAAAAGTATATATTAAGTATTTATATATATATATATATATATATATAAAGATACTATATAAAAAGATGATAGATGATAGATATATAGACAGATAGATAGATGTTTTAACAAACTGATTCAAGGAAATATATTCAAAAACATGATATAAAAATAAAATAAAAATAAAGTGACTAATTTCGGGGCACCTGGGTGGCTCAGTCAGTTGAGCCTCTGACTTCGGCTCAGGTCATGATCTCACAGTTCGTGGGTTCGAGCCCTGCATCGACAGCTGACAGCTCAGAGCCTGGAGCCTGCTTTGGATTCTGTGTCTCCCTTTCTCTCTGCCCTCCCCTACTCACGCTCTGTCTCTTTCTCTCCCTCTCAAAAATAAATAAACACTAAAAAAATATATAAAAAATAAAAATAAAATGACTAATTAAAACAATGGTACAAGCAAATTTTGCAGGCTGGCAAGTTAAAATCTTCATTATGGCTAATAGGCTGGAGATTCGTGTCAGAGCTGATGTTGCAGTCTTAGTTGGAAGGCTGAAAACAGAATTTCTATGTTGCATTCTGAACATAGAATTTCTTTTTCTTTGGGAAACCTCCTTTGTTTTGGATGATGATCACCCATACTGCAGAGAGTAATCTGCTTTACTCAAAGTCAACTGGTTGTGAACTTAATTATGTCTAAAAAACAAATAGACAAAAAAATCTTTACAGCAACATCTTGACTGATGTTTTACCAAAATCTTGCCTTCATAATCTAGCCAAGTTGACTCATAGAATTAACCATCACAAGAGCAAGGCATGATAGAAGAAGGAGGCAGGATATCTTGGTATATAGAGGACAATGTGACTTTTTGGAGGATGGAGTGGCCAAAAGTGTTGAATAATCTTGAGAAGTCAAACAATTCAAGTACTAAAACCATTCTTTAAATTTATTCGTGTTATTGAGCAATAATAGTAAAAGTTTAGAGAACCAAGATAGAAGTCCAATATAAGACAACAGTCATAGAAATGGATAAGTATGAAAAAGCTTATTTGGTAGTATGTATGGAAATTCAACTGACAAAGACTGGTAATGGAGGGGAAAATGTGAAGAATAGCCTTGGGTCATGGGATAATGTCATTCCTTAAGAAGCAAATGAAGGAGATAGATAGAAGTGGAAGACGGAAGTTAAATTATGTGTTCAGTTTGATATCAAACTGTACCTAACTTCGGGCCATTGAGAAGAGACCAACCAGCTTTGTGAATCAATGGGTTTTGACAGAGCTTTGTTAGAATAAAAAAAAAAGAGAAGAAGAAAAAAGTATTTTCTGGGGACCACACACATTAAGGAATGGGAAAGGAAAAGATTGAGGAAGGTAGAAATGAGAAAATGATTTTTTTTCCTCTGTGCTGCCATCTTACGCTAGGATTTTTCAAGAACTTATTTTATTCAAACCCACTTTATGAGGTAGATGTAAGTCTCTATCAGTGTATAAGTTGAGCCTCTGGAAAAGTAAGTTGCTTGTCCAAATTGCTTGTGAAAAGAGATTAAACGACAAATTTCTCTTTCTTAAATCTAAAGCTAGATTCTCAAGAAGTCTTAACAATTTCAAGAAATTTGTTGTGGTAGGCAAAATAATGCCCCTCTCTCAGATGGCCATACCCTAGTCCCTGGAACCTGTGAATAGGTCACTTACAATGACAAAATTAGCTTTGCAAGTAAAATTAAGGTGACCCCCAACAACAGATGTTGGCAAGGATGCAGAGAGAGAGGATCTCGTTTGCACTGTGGGTGGGAATGCAAACTGGTGCAGCCACTCTGGATAACAATATGGAGGTTCTTCAAAAAATTAAAAATAGAACTACCCTATGACCCAGCAATTGCACTACTAGGTATTTATCCAAGGGGTACAGGTATGCTGTTCCGAAGGGGCACATGCACCCCAATGTTTATAGCAGCACTATCACCCTTAGCCAAAGTATGGGAAGAGCCTAAATGTCTATGGATGGATGAATGGATAAAGATGTGGTATATATATACAATGGAGTATTACTCGGAAATCAAAAAGAATGAAATCTTGCCATTTGCAACTACGTGGATGGAGCTAGAGGGTATTATGCTAAGCAAAATTAGTCAGAGAAAGGCAAATACCACACGACTTCACTCATATGAGGACTTTAAGATACAAAACAGATGAACATAAAGGAAGGGTGGCAAAAATAATACAAAAATAGGGAAGGGGACAAAACATAAGAGACTCTTAAATATGGAGAACAAACAGGGTTACTGGAGGGGGTGTGGGAGGGGTGATGGACTAAATGGGTAAGAGGCATTAAGGAATCTACTCCTGAAATCATTGTTGCACCGTATACCGACTAACTTGGATGTAAATTAAACAAAATAAATAATACTAATAAAAAGAATTAAGGCGGGCTTCAGGTAGAAGGTTGTTCTGGGTTATTTGCCTAGGTTCAATGTAAGTGATCTCATGAGCTCACAGAAGTGGCAGAGAGGAACGAGTAGGTCAAAGAAATACAGAGATGGAAGCAGAGGCAGGAGAGATTTGAAGCAAGAGAAGGGTTCAACTCACTATCATGTACTTGAAGATGAAGATGGATGCCACAAGCTGAACAAGACGGTGGCTTTTAGGAGCTAAGGAGGGCCCTCATTTGACAGCCAACAAGGAAATAAGAATCTAAATACAGCCTTCCAGAAGGAATGCAGCCCTTCCATCACCAAGATTTGCGTTGCTAATCCTGTCAGACCCGTGAGGTAATAAATATACCTCGTTTTAAGCAAGTTCGTGGCAATTTGTTATGGCAGCACCAGAAAACTAGTATACTTATATTTAGCTTATTTGTATGACCATGTTATGCATACATTATACTAAATGGTAGAGAGAGAAGAATATTAATTAAAATATGCATGCTGACTGAAACAAATTGGCAAACATCCTTCTTTTTTGCTTATATATGTGGGACGATGAGTATCCGTGACAATAGGAAACAAGACAATCCAAATTTAACACGATTTTATGAAAGAATTGCTACTGACTAGAAGGAGCACATAATTCTGTTTGTTTTACAATTTTGAAGAACAACCAGAACTACAGTCTCGATAATCAGGATAGCACAATCGTTTATGGTGTATACTTTATCATGTCTAACAAATTCTCACTAAAATGAAATAGTACAGCCAACTCCATTTTCTAGCAGTAATAAGTTTTTGTTTTACCCCCAGGGTTCTTGGGCCACTTCACCCAAGTGTAGATTGAACTGAACTTCAGTCCCTCAGATTCTTAGACTTATGATACCAAAACCATTTCCTGTATACAATCTGTTGGCCTTTTTCCTTTTTTTTTTTTTCATTTTTTTGTACTTTAGGTTATTTTATATCATATTTGTTCAAAATAGAGAATACTGGTTACTTTTTATTAGAGAAATAAATCATTGCTGAGAAAAAGTTGGTGTACGGATATTTAGCTCATTTTCCTCCATTTATCTGGAATTATACTGTAAAATTGAACTATGTGAAGACAGATTAGTTGAAGTCGGTCTTCATTGTAACATTAATAGGACAAGAAATGGCACCAAATGTTAATATTTAAGGCTCAGTGTGTTTCTACTGCAGGCTATGAAGTCAATATGATTTAGTTTTCACTTTATTTTTAAAACTACTGAGAACTTCACAACATTTAAAAAGAGTGCTTTCCGCTAGTTTATGGAAACAATGACCCTATTATTTCTATTCTTTACAAATTCTATTTGTAATATTTCTTTTTGATCCCATACGTTAAATGATTCATTCCTTCCAGGCAGAAAGAAAAAGCCATCAAAATAATCCCATCGTTTTTTTTTTTTTTTTCTGTTACTTTGTACAAATCAAGACATGAGAATTTAATTTACTTAAAAGGGTAAATGTGATCTGTCTCACCCACGAACACAAAGTTAAATAAAATTCTGGCTTTCCAGAACAGGCATAGAAATTTTCCTTATATTTCTGCCCATAATTTCTCAAACACTATCAAACATAATTTTATTGGATGCTTTGTTCAGAGCTCCTATACAAATAATTTAGTGAATTATAATTGATATATTGATCTGTTTTATTTCTTGAGGTGATCATAAAGATTGTAGGTTATGGCCTTTCCTTCAGAAATTTGCCACCAAGGTCAAATGAAAAGAGAAATACATAAAATCTTGGATAACAAATGGTCACAGACTTTAACTTCCATTTTATTAGAAAGACAATAAAATTCTCTTGTAGTTGAGAATTTATCATGGTTTTTAAAACTGGGCAAAGAAAATTAAATAAAATAGATGAAAACAGATTTTTTTTTCAGCAAAGTTAGTGACTTGGTCAAGCTCTAAGTCAATGTTCTGATAACACCTGAGCAAACATTTACTGCAGCACATCACATAACATTAAAATGTGACTCTAGATGTGTGTCTATCCCATGTGGTTTCTGTAGATCACATTTGTATCTTTTGAAATTTTACTTTATTTTTTCTTTGGATCCCTGATATTTAACATAAAGCTAGCCTTACATTGTGTTCATGATATATATATTTTTTCAAAGCCGTATACTAACCCATGCTAGGGGTTAAGGTGGAATATGAACCACAGGTTTAACAGGATCCTGGAGGTGCTTTGTGAGCCTGGAGATCACGAGCATGTTGATGTACAATCACACACAAAGATTGGTGTACCTTTCTTGTCTGGGATCCATGGATCTCTTTAGGTCAAGTGCTCTTTGGGAATTGTGGAATTCTGATTATTTCACGAGGGATCTCTAGCCCAGTTTTACATTCACACCAAAGAAAATACACTCACCCTCTCTGTCCAAATAGTCCAATGTGGACCAGTCCTTCATTTCCACCTGCTCCCAGCAGCTGCTTCACTAATTCAAGAATTCTGTGCTTGACTTATAGACAGAAGTTAGGGAGACAGGCATGAGACTGGGGAAATTATCCTTCTAGAACTGCCGCTCCCTCTTCAATGTGTCTGTTTTAATATTTTTAAAAGATATCCCACTTCTGCTTCCATCCATTTTTTTAGCAATTTGTAAAACCTGACCAAATATATCTTGATCTAGAATGTATGCTACTGTTTGCCATGGACATTTCCCATCTTACATATTGTGGTGATACATTTATGAGTGATTTGACCACTGGTAACCAAAGAGGGAAGTCCAACGCCTTATATGCAAGACTCTAAGAACATCAACATTACATTCCAGATTTTCAAAGAACTTCAGAAATAAAAGAAGGAAGGGGACCATGGTCAACACCATGTTCATGCAAGAGACAATAAAGGCCTTTATGACTTCCAGAAGTGGATGCTCTCCCACCACAAATTATGAGTTCCTGAGACCCTGTATCCTACTACTAATTTTTACCTATCCCAAATCCATTTAGAAACTCTCCTTTTATTTGACCTTTTAACATAAAACCAGCAGCTGCTGTGTTCCGTGTCGCCTCTGCTTTAATGTCTGTTACTAGTGAAGCTATCTTATAAGCTTCACCTGAGCCACGAGGTTGACTAGATTCATGGGTAAGAAAAGAATAAAATAAGATTAAAGAGGGCTAGCAGACAGAGAAAAATTATAAGTGGATCTTCAGGAGGTAATATTAGCTCCTGGTAAAATAGAGCCAGATAAAAAACAACAACAACATTAAATTTAAATTATTAGAGCTTTCTGAGAGCTTTGGAAATTCATTTCCTAAGGATTATTCTGTTTGCCCTGAACACAATTTAATTAGTGATTTTAATCAGGGGTTGGAAATGTCTCAGTAAAAATCCAAATAATAAATATTTTCACCTTAGCTGGCCATAAGGTCTGTCTCATGACTCTACAATCCTAAAGAAAAGTCTTAGGTAATACAAAAATGAATGAGCATGATTATGTTCTAATAAAACTTTATTTACACAAACAGGCAGGGAGCTACATTTGACCTTTGTGCTGTAGATTATCAACCGCTGAACTAGATGAACAAGGAGTGAATATATCAAAGCCAGGAAATTCCTGAAGAAAACAAAACATTAGAGTTTTAGAAACTAGAATCAGGAAACCTTAAAAAAAAGTGTTCCAGAAAGTAGAACAAAGATAACTCTAATATTAGAAGACATTTTTTCCCTCAAACATAGGCCTGCACATACAGATTGACTTTATTAATATCAATGGAAATTTGAAAACAGAACAACTTTTTTAAATTTTTTTAATGTCTATTTTTGATGTTCTATTTTTGAAAGACATAGACAAAGTACAAGGGGGGAAGGCAGAGAGACAGGGAGGCATAGAATCCGAAACAGAACATTACTTAACATATAAGTGCTCATTGTTAAATTTCCCTAAAAAAAGTATGCCAGTTAGTTGTTTAAAAGCCTCATCTTTATATTGTTTAAGGAAATTTAAGAAACGAAATGGTAAAGAAAGAATAAAAATAAAAAAATATGACCAAGGTAGATATTAGATAACTTTAATAGGCACAATTCAAAAGAAGATATGCATAAAACTACATAGAAACCAAATGCATAAAGGGGGATAGGAGATATGCAAAATGTTAAGAGACTGTAATTATAGTCAGATATTTCAAAAAACTTCTTTCAGAATCGGAACCATGGAATAATCAATACTTTCTAAAGAAAACAAAATAATCACAAAAGGCATAATTGATCAGCTACAATAAAATTGAACACGTTGCTATGCCTAAATTGAATTCCAAAGCCAAATGTACTTCTCAATAATGAAATAATCAGTATTTCTCCATTTAATTCAACTTCGCCAAAGCAAGTAGTTCCCCAAATATTAAGACTCACTCTTTAATATCAAACATATACTTAATAAAACACCATACAAAAGAAAAGATATTAAAATTCTGTGAATGGATCATGCCCATGGCACTACAGAATGACCTCTTTATGTAAAACTAGTCCTCATGAATAATTATTTTTTTTAATTTTTTTAATGTTTTTATTTATTTTTGAAGGAGAGAGACACAGAGCATGAGCAGGGGGAGGAGCAGAGAGAGGGAGACACAGAATCTGAAGCAGGCTCCAGGCTCTAAGCCGTCAGCACAGAGCCTGATGCGGGGCTCGAACTCACAAACTGCGAGATCATGACCTGAGCCGAAGTCTGATGCTTAACCTACTGAGCCACCCAGGCGCCCCATGAATAATTATTTCTATAAAAAACACGTGATGACCTCCACTAGTATTTATGGTAGGCCATATACTAATACCGTATACAAGTACATAAATACATAAGGGTATTTATGGTCTTAGGTCATTCCACTGCTATAACAGAATACTGGAGTGTGGGTGATGTATAAACAACAGAAATTTATTTTTCACATCTGAATGCTGAAAAGTCCAAGACAAGGCATTACCAGATTTGGTGCCCGGTAGGATGTCCTCACATGGAGGAAGAGGCAAGGGAGCTCGCTGAGGTCCCTTTTATAAGGCACTGATCCCTTTTATGAGGGCTCCACTCCGATGACCTAACAAGCTCTTAAAGGCCAATCTCCAAATGCCATCACATTGGGGTTAGATTTCAACATTAGGAACACAAACATTCCATGTTTATAGATAACAATGTATAAACAAGTCAAGGTATGAAGCAGCATTGCTGATAGTGTCCATAAATGGTCAGAAGGACATCCACTAAGTATTAGTGTCTTAGGGCTGCTGCATAAGCTAGGTCACCTCAAACAACAGAAGTTGATTCTCTCATAGTTCCAGAGGGTAGAGGTCTGAAATTAAAGTGTCTGCAGGCCCACACTCCACTGTGTCCTAAGGAAAAATCCTTCCTGGCCTCTTCCTAGCTCGTGGTGGTTGCTAGCAATCCTTGGAGTTGATTGGCTTTGTAGACCAGTCGGCTCAGTTTCTTCCTCCGTGCTCAGAGGATGCTCACCTCTGTGTCTGGAGGCCACCATAATCCCACATGGCCTCATGTTGATGACATCTGCAAAGACCCTATTTCCAAATAAGGTCACCTGAGGGTGAGGACTTCAATGTATCTTTGCTGGGAATATATTCAACTAACAACAGTTATTATAAGTGTTAATTCTGGGTCATGGTGTTTGCGGATGTTCTATATTCTTATCTGGACGTACTCATAATTTGAAAAATGTCTACAATGAATATAAATTAATGTAAGAATTAAAAAATGACTCTTTAAAAATAAATTTGAAGGGATCACATGACATGATTTAAATATGATTCTTTAATCATATATAACTGACTTGTAAAAGTTACACTGATACTTTCAATTATGAATATAGATAGAAATACACAAAAATATGCAATTAATATGAATTGTCAATTAGGTGCAGAACATCCGAGTACTCCACAAAAAAGAAAAGAAACTACAAACCCTCCTCATTTAACATGTCCTTATCTAAGTGGGGGATAATTATATGGAGTTGCTCATAAACTGATAAGCAATGGAGAGAATTTAGGGTTTATTTCCCACAGAATTTCCTTTTGTAAAAAAAAAGAGAAGATATTCCTGCAAGTTGCCATTTGCTAAGGCTTCTCACATTCTTGCCAAGGGAAATCTTTTCAAACCATAAAGAATGACCAAAATTCGTAATGGTGAATTTGGAAACCAGTAGTGCTGTCTTTGTGTGTACAGTGTGTGTGTGTGTGTGTTTGTGTGTGTGTGTGTGTGTGTGTGAAAATAAAGCCCATTTTTAAAGTCTCAAATACTGTTTTCCTAAAATTTAACTTTTGGGCAGGACCTGATTTTCTTGGATCGTAAGTCCGATTAGTTGGAAGCAACTGTGTAATTTCCAAGTCCAGGAGAAGCAAACTGTCTTTTTTTTTTTTTTTTTTTTTGGTGATATGAGTTATAATTTTACTGTATTTAGAGAATTTCAGTAAAAGGGAAGTAATAAGGGGAGGTAATTTAAGGGGATTAATAATTTTCAAAATGCCAGAGGCCAAATTATAATCAAGTTTTCATACATTTAGTTAATTAACACTTTGAAACAGACTTAATTTATGTGGAATTTAGAGTACTCTTAATAGGTTAGACACATGTAATTGCTTCTAGTACCTGTAATCATCTTGATGCATAATTTTCATGGATTTGGCTGAAGATAAATGATCTGGAAAAGCATTAGAATTCCAAATCTTGCTAAATGTTTATAGCAATGTTCAAGTCCCTTGAAGAGCACTCCAAACTGTTATTTCATCTTTAAGAACATTGTAACTATTTACTCATAAGATAAAGTAAACTTCTTGCTATAATTGATGCCAACATTGTATTATTTAGCAGTAACCTACTTGTTATTTTTAGAAGGCATTACATAGATAAAAATAAATCGCTTTTCAGAAAAGTTTAACAAGGTCCTATTAAGCTCAAAAAACTGTGGAAGGGATATAAAGCTCAGTCATTGCTCTTAAAAAGTATACATGTAGTTGGTAACATAAGATTTGTTCAACAGTAACTAAAATGTACATGAAGCCAATGAGAATGTATAGAAAACAGAGGAGCATACAGAAATGTTAAGTCTTTTATAACTTCTTGGGAGAGTTAAGTACTTTTAGTGCTTGTTCTCCTCTCTCCAGTTCTGGTATCAGAAATCTCAGCTAACATAGTAAGGTTACCCAGAGGAGATATTTTAACAGGAATTCATTCTGGAAGTTTCCATCCAAGGAAGAAACTACTCTAATATATTAAATGTAGCTTTTTCCTCACTGCAGTGAGTGAAATTCTCTTCATGTTCAGTCATGTTTCTAATTCTTCCTTCTCTTTGTCATTTTAATAAAAAACAAAAAGATTTTAGGAAATATTTATTTTTTCTATACATGTAAGTTTATAAATCTGGTTGGCTTTAAACACTTTTAAAAAGAATAACTTTATTTACCCTGTCTACACTTTCTAGTGGTCACCTTGAAATTGATGGAGATGTGCCTCACTTTTTGTTTCTCTTCAAAATTTATCATTTTTTCCTTTTTTTCTTTCTTTTTTTTTTTTTAAACAACTGGTCTAGAATTGAACTGATACCCATTTGGACTCTTGCTTCACTTCTCCAAATATTTGGTTGTATGATGCACTCTCTCCCTTCAACAGGAACAGAGTCTGGTGCCCCATTATGTTGTGGCAATATAAAACTCAGACTAAATGTACAGCCATGTTCTTTTTCTTTTTCTTTTTTTTCTTCCCATTTTCCCTTCCTTCCTTCCTTCTTTCCTTCCTTCCTTCCTTCGCTCCTTCCTTCCTTCCTTTGCTCCTTCACTCTTTTCTTTCTTTCTTTCTTTCTTTCTTTCTTTCTTTCCTTCCTTCCTTTCCTCCCTCCTTCCTTCCTTCCTTTCTTTTTTTTTTATTTTTATTTTTTCAATTACCTCATATCAGTAAGAAAAAAACAGAAAAAAACAATCAGAAAGTCCTCAGGCAGAAATCTCCACACTCTGAGCTCCTTTCTGCATAGAGAATTCTAGAAAAGATAAAGTTTGCTTTAAATGTTGAGATTGTAGTATTTATTTCTTAAGAATTTATCAGATTCTTGATATCATTTGGAGCAAGAAGAATTTCAGGAGAACATGAGGAAGGCTCCAGGCTTCTTGTCTGGCATTCTTTTTCTCTATGTTACTTCCGTTTTATGTGGACCACTACGGCCTGTCTCTGAACCTGAACTGTAGTAAGTCCAGAAGACACTACTGTATTCTATCAGAGTCATACATTGACCCACTCTGCCTATGCTTCTCTGTTACCCTTCTTTTGCCATTAATATTTTATCTAAATTTCTGTTAAAAGAACTAATGTTCTGTTTTGTTTGTTTTTACTTGGTTAGATCAAGTTAACATAGGTACCTTGCTTTCTGTGATGGAGTCTCAGTTTGTGTCCTGTTATGATGGTCTTAACTCTGTATGATGGTCCTTATTCTGTAAGGAAGGTTTTTACAAAAAATGAAAATGGTATACAAGGAGAGCCTGAACTTGTATGGGTTCTTGAACACATGTATTTATCTCTGGTGAAAACACCTAGTCAGGAACTAAGGGCAGGTAAGAGAGGTTTCTAGGCCTCCTCTTTCCCTCCCCTCAATCACTTAAGGTCATCCGCTATCCATGACCTCTCGGCGACAGAAATACCTCTCTGAAACTGATTACACAAAGTTTAGGTTCTTGAGGCCTTCTCAATAAAGACCAAGAATAATTAACTCAGAATGCACAGGATAGTATTTAATTATCTATTAGAAATGGGACACTTCAGTAATTGCAAATAGTAGCAGGACCATATGAAATTGTTGATTATTATAGGCCAAATAACAATAATTTCACATAATTTAAATTAATAGATCAAAAATAAAATTATTCCTTAGAGTAAGTCTAGGTGGTGAAACTTGAGGGTTGAGGAATTGTGTTTGGAATCCCAATTTAGTAAGAAATGAATTAGATCATAAAAGAACAAAACATTATTCACAGGTCACCTAAAATATTTTGTTTACATAACTCTAAGTAGAATTATTTTTAATGTTTATTTATTTTTTTGAGAGAGAGAGCACAAGCAGGCGAGGGACAGAGAGAGGTGGGGCCAGAGGATCCAAAGCAGATTCTGAGCTGTCAGCACAGAGCCCTATGAGGGGTTCAAACTCATGAACTGTGAGGTCATGACCGGAGCCAAAGTGGGATGCTTAACCTCCTGAGTCACCCAGGCATCCAAGTAGAATTTTTTTAAAGAAAAAATTTTTGGATTTAATTCAAAAGCCTAAAATGGAAGCAATATTTTCAGTTTTCGCTTCCTTGACTAAAGAAGGAAAGGATTATTCTATGCATCCACATAAGACTGAATGCAAACCACAATGGGAGTCTCTAAGACCTGCAGGGAGATGTACACACAAAAAATAATCTCAGGGCTTCTGATGCCAACTGAGAACCCACTTAGCATATACTCACTATAGGATGTTTAGTGGATTTTGCTTTGTAATTGTCCTGATTTAATATTACCTTGTAGGAAGACCACTCTTCCCCATTTCTTACACGAACCCCTCTACTACCCTCACTGTCATCTCTTTCAACATGGTGGGTGGTTGCTGTCCTCTGATTCCTAGCAAACAGAAAAATCAATTATACTTTCCTTAAACCTACAGCTAATTTTCTTATCCTGAGAGTCATGCTGATGTTACAAACTGTTCCATAAACTATGAGACTCAGAAGGAGTTATAAAGTGGAAACGACAAAGACCAATTCATCCCTACTTTGTGTTAAGTACTCATTTATATTAATGCCCATACATTTAAGTGTATCTCTCTGTGATATTATATATATATGTGTATGTATATATATATATTCTTGGAAACAGTGGGAAATAATCTTAGAAAGAGCCCTTGATGGTTTGTTTGGGTCACCATGATGTTAGTTCCCTGTGTCACAAAAGAGTCAACCCCACCTTCTTTTGTGCTATGAGAGAATCCCAATATAAGAGAAAAATAGTTCTCAGAAGAAAAAAATCAAACAGTTCTGAGATTTTTCTCGACCTCTGTAAACTTGTTGCCCACACTTGTTCTAAATAAAGTAGATAAAAATATATTTATAAAAGCCAGGCATTATGACTAACTGAGTAGTTTTAGGGTTTATTTTCTTCTCACTTTACACAAGGGGCATGCAAGGAAAGGACATAGCCTTAATTTAAAATTTTACTATGTGCTATCTATTTCCACAACCAAAGCACAAGGTATAACTATGCTGTAAACTTTCATTTCTAAATTTTTATGATATAATGTTTGCTACCTAATACATTCAATTGCCTTCATTAAAGTCTCCATAAAAAAGCATATGTAAACTCAATAATTTTGCATGGTTCAGGAGGATTGTAGTACTCTGCTTTGGAATCAACTTCAAATGCTATGGAAGGCAATTTTTTCGTATTTTTATTGAGGACAAAGCTTTGTTATGAGAGTAAAATTCATTACCAAAAAGAGAGCAATTTGATATCAAATTAATTTGTTGTGTCAGGGTGATACAACTTAGCACTTAAGACACTCCCAATTTAAAAAACCTGATTTTGGGGGGTGGGGCGCCTGGGTGGCTCAGTCAGTGAAGCATGCGACTTCATCTCAGGCCCCTCCTCCACTTATGCTCTGTCTCTGTCTCTGTCTCTCTCTCTCAAAAATAAATAAATAAACGTTAAAACATGTAAATTAATAAATATAAAAAATTGGAAGAAAATAAAATAAATAAAAAACCTGTTTTTTTTTCCCCATGACTTACATACATAAATGTGGATTCTATTTTATTCTCTAACTTTATGAAACTTTATTTATGATGTCAAGGTGTTCCTGGGTTTATATGTACTTTGTATGAACTTCATCCCAGGGCAGATAAAATATTGCCATTTTTCATGGACCGATATTATCCAATCCAGTTTGGGGCTGGCCATTTAATCTGTTATGTATCTCATTGCCAGTTGTGTCGTGTCTATTTGTCTCCAATTTTCATTTTGAAAATTCCTGTCAAAAGCCTCTTTCAGCTTATAATTTGATGAATTTGTATTACCACATATTTTCTCTTTAGTGTAGATAAAACATCATTTTCAGTATTTCATTTTGTTCTGTTAATAACTGCAAACCTAAAACACCCAAAATATCATGTCATATTGAAAATGTCTCAGCTTTTTCTGGGCTCACAGCAAGCATTCTCGTGACCTGAATGCATAGTGTCTAATTATACATGCCATTGCATCATCTATATTTTTATAATTTTTTTTTCGAGTTTTAGATTTACACAAATAGTGTAAAGACAGTAGGGAAGGTTCCCATGTACCATGCACCCAGTTTCTTCTATTGTTAACATTTTACATTAGCATGGAACGTGTGTCACAATTAATGAATCAATATCAGCATGCTCTTATCAACTCAATACTTTGTTCATATTTTCTTACTGTTAACCTAATGTTCATTTTTTCCTACAGATCCTATCCATGACATGTCTCCTTAGACCCATTTTGGCTATGGCAGTTCTTCACTTTTTGCTTGTTTTTGATGACTTTATGTATTTTGAGACATACTAGTCAGTTTGGGTGTAGAATATCCCCCAATTGGGATTTGTCTGATTTTTTTTTTTTCATCATTAAAATGTGGTTATGGAATTTTTTTGGAGAGGAAGACCACACAAAAGAAAATGCCTTTTTTTTTTTTTTTTTTGAAAGAGAGGAAAGTGTGTGAGTGAGAGAGTGAGTAGGAGAAGGGCAGAAGGAGAGAGGGATATAATTTTCAGGATGACCTGAGCCAAAATCAAGAGTCAGACACTTAACCGACTGAGCCACCCCAGGTCCCCAAAATGCCATTTTTATCACCTCATAGCAAAGGTGAATACGATCAACAGGAATTCTCATCACTGATGTTAACCATTATTGCCTTGCTGAGGTGGTGTTTGTCTGGTTTCTTCACTGTAAAGTTAGATCTTGTTCTCCCTTTCCATACTGCAATTTGGGGAAGAAAACCGTGTTGCACTGGGCCACACTTCAAGAGTAGGTGGTTCTGTGTCACCTCCCTGAGGACAATGTGTCTATTTAAATTGGGAGTTTCGGCATAGGAGATTAGTGCATTCTCCCCTATTTGTTTACACATCCACTTATAACAACATAGACTTATGGATATTTATTTTATACTTTGGGTTAATCCAATATGATTTTTTATAAATTTTCATGTTCAAATTATTCCATCTTTTGCCAACTCTTTCATTTGGTACCTGTGTCTCTCTGACATGTCTCCATTAGTGTGTGTGTGTGTGTGTGTGTGTGCGCGTGTGTGTGTTTAAGCACTTCTTTACTTATTGTCATTATAAAATATTCTTGACTTACCTTGGGCATCCTACCACCAGTCCTATAATCAGCTCTTTCTCCAAGAAACACTAGTTCCTTTTATTGAAGTATGGTATCACAAACCAAAATTTGGGCCTGCAGTGTTCTCACTGCTACATCATTTATTTTTGTAAAAGTTATTTTCATGTTTTTGAAAACAAACGAAAAATAAGTAAAATAAAATAAAATAAATCATGTGATAGTTTTAGATTAATATCATCAGATAGATATCTTATATGAAGGAAAAAGCTATTCTTCTGATTGCATATTAGGTGATGTTGTGTAATGTAACTAATTTTTAATATTTTGTTTTCCATAGTATCTAAGCAAAGAGACTTCTTTCTTTGACCCTCCATTTGTTATTTTAAAGAACAAGACATTTCCAGGATGAAAGACTGTCAATGTCTCTCCTTATCATCCCCCAACTCACTCTATGGTCATAGATATTATGTTAAAATATACATAAAACCAGAGGTATTGAAAATTCCCACAAAATAATAAAGTGATGGAGTATGTTTTCCACATTGAAATTTGGGCTATTTTGGGGACTACTAAACTCATGTGTGTTGTAGGGAATATTTGCTAGGGGATTACCTATCTTGTGAAATCTGGTGGCTAAAGAGACAAAATATCCAGAGGCAAGCAAGCAAACTAGAGATACGTGAACAGGAACCTTTCTTCTCATCGTGATTGGCAAGACAAAAACACTGAAGCGGCTTGTGAAGTTATTGAAAACACTCACATACATACATACATGCACATACTCTCTATCATTTTTCATTTTAAATTTCCCCACAAGTCACAATGGCCTAAAAAAATGCTATCCCTTGTTATCAAAACATTATTTTCTTCTTACAAGTATTACATATTTTTTTTTAGCTGATCGTTCAGGATATTCTAGGACAGGAAGATCATCTTCAACATTCAGAAACCAATCAATGTGATACATCAATAAAAAGGATAAGAACCATATGTTCATTTCAATTGATGAAAAGAAAGCATTGGACAGAGTATAACATCCATTCATGCTAAAAGCCCTCAACAAAGTAGGTTTAGAGGGAACATACCTCAACATAATAAAGGCCATATATTAAAAATCCACAGCTAATATCATCCTCAATTGGGAAGAACTGAAATATTTCCCTCTATGGTCAAAAACAACACAGGGATGTCTACTCTCACCACTATTATTTAACATAGTACAGCCCAATTCACAATAATCAGACAACACAAAGAAATAAAAAGCATCCAAATCAGCAAAGAAGAAATCACTCTTTCACCAGTTGCAGATGACATGATATTCTATACAAAAAACACAAAGGACTCCATTAAAAAACTGCTAGAACTGATAATTTCAGTAAAGTCCTGGGATACAAAATCAATTACAGAAATCTGTTGCATTTCTGTACACCAATAATAAAGTAGCAGAAAGAGAAATTAAGGAACCAATCCCACTTACAATTGCACCAAAAACCCTGAGATACCTAGGAATAAACCTAACCAAAGAGGTGAAAGGCCTGTTCTCTGAAAACTATACAATGCTTATGGAAGGAATTGAAGATGGCACAATGAAATGGAAAGGCATTCCATGCTCATGGATTGGAGTAACAAATACTGTTAAAATGTCTATACTACCCAAAGCAATCTACATATTTAATGCGATCTGTATCAAAATTCCAATAGAAATTTTTACAGGGCTACAACAAACAATCCTAAAATTTGTATGGAAACACACAAAAGCACTTGAATAGCCAGACCAATCTTGAAAAAGAAAAACAAAGCTGGAAACATTACAATTCCAGATTTCAAGTTATATTACAAAGCTTTAGCAATCAAAACAATATGGTACTGGCACAAAAATAGACACATAGATCAATAGAATAGAATAGAAAACACAGAAATGAACCCACAACTATATGCTCAATTAATCTTCAACAAAGAAGGAGAGAATATTCAATAGGAAAAAGATAGTCGTGTTGGGAAAACTGGACAGCAATATGGAGAACCACTTTCTTAAACCACACACAAGAATAAATTCAGAATGGATTAAATATTTAAATGAGAATTGACACTGGGTTTGTATGGAAGTATGGAATCACTATATAGAACACCTTAAACTAAAATCACACTGTGTATCGACTAACTAGAATTTACATAAACATTTAAAAAAAAACAAGATATTTTTCCTCTTGTTAGCAAAAGCCATGTGTAATTAGCTCATGTCTTTTGAAAAGGTCAATTTTAACTTTAATTCAATTTTAATTTCAATATTTTCCTATACATAACCAAAGAATCATATAGCTTAATATCAGATAATCTTTCATATATGCATAGTGAAATCTATAAATTGTAAGATACTTTGAAATTCTAAGATAGGATGCCTTAAAACAATTAAAAAACCCTCATAAAAGACTGAATTTTAAGAGGAAAGTGACTAGTTTTTCTGCATAAAAAATGATGCATTTTTTTCTAGCATTATCATTTTTCTAAGTTTTTACACCACACTCTGTGTTTATTTCAAAATGATTTTCAGGCACTTCATAGTGATGTGCAATGCTTATTAATGTCAAGATAACTAGAGTCATGTGAAAATTATAAAGAAAAAATTTTAAAGAAAAATAAACAAGTTTGAGGCTTAAAATGGGCCCGTCAATAAGGTGGAGACAATCATATTTCATGTGCAGATCAAATGTTTAATTACAATCTTCTAATAATCCAACCTGATGTAGAAAACACTATTAATTATATAATTAATCATGCCATCTGTGTAAAGACACTATTCTTGGTAAAAAATTCAAAAAGAAATATGATCCTTGGACTTCAATATATTTTTTAAAAGATTTGACATAGTTAAGGTTATAGGACTATTCATTCACCGAGTCAAAATATTTATTAGTCATCTAGTATATGAGAGACACTGTACTGGAGGCAGATTATAACAAAGAACAAGATCAAGATCAAGAACAAGATAAGTCCTTATGCATAGAACCTGAAATCGGTTTAGCAGGCAACACTGTAAGAAAGAGTCAGTTCTAAAGACTATATTTCTTACTGAAGAAATACAGCAGACAGCACTCATGAGGGGCTCATAGATTAGCCTTGAGGAGTCAGGGAAAACTTCCCAAAGCAATCATCTCTGTATTGAAACCCAAAGCAGTCTCTATGTAAAGGAGACTTGGAGGCTTAGAGATTTTTCCTGCTTCGGGAACAGCCAGAAGCCGGAGGGGAACTGAATTGTAGAAGAGGTGGAATTAGGTGACTGCTATCATCCCTGCAATTCCAAGACCTGCTCATGCAAATAAAATTGTTTTAGAAGAGATAATATTCTAGTAATTAAAGCAGATTGTGTTCAGAGGTGTTGTTTTCTTCTTGAGGTACCTGTTTCATGTGGAATTATCATTGTTACAGAAACAGTTGGAGTGCAGAACACCAAGGATTTGGGGTACTAGCCCAATCAGGAAACTGCATGTAGAAATAGCAGATAAGAATTGCATTTTTGAGGGGTGCCTGGGTGGCTCAGTCAGTTAAGGATCTGACTCTTGATTTCAGCTCAGGTCATGATCTCACTGTGAGTTCGAGCCCTGCATCAGGTGAGGAGCCTGCTTGGGATTCTCTCTCTCTCCCTCTCTCTCTGCCCCTTCCTCACACTCACTTTCTCTCTCTCAAAATAAATAAATAAACTTAAAAGAAAGAATAGTATTTTTGAGATTGGATGTGGGAGTTGACTTGTGATAAAAGTGGCAACTGTGACCCATGTTCTGGTGAAGTGAGTCTGTGTCTCTTTTCTAAGATGGTAAATGAATATTTTAAAATAAAACCGAGCTAGGTGTTTTATATATATATATATATATATATATATATATATATGGCTTGTTCCTTATCCATTCATCAGTCAATGGCACTTGGGATGTTGCCATAATTTGTCTATCGCTGATAATACTTCTATAAACATCGCAGTACATGTATCCCTTTAAATGAGTATTTTTGTATCCTTTGGGTAAATACCTGATAGTGCAATTGCTGGATTGTAAGGTAGTTCTATTTTTAACTTGTGGGGAACCTTCATATTGTTTTCCAGAATGTCCAATTTGCATTCCCACCAACAGTGCAAAAGGGCTCCCCTTTCTCTAGGTACTCACCAACACCTGTTGTTTCTTGTGTTGTTAATTTTGGCCATGCTGAGAGGTATGAGGTGCTATCTCAGTGTAGTTTCGATTTGCATTTTTCTTGGTGATGAGTGATGTTGAGCATCTTTTCATGTGTCTGTTAGCCAACTTTATGTCTTCTTTAGAGAAACTTCTATTCATGTCTTCTGACCATTTTTTAACTGTATTATTTGTGTTTTGGGTGTTGAGGTATAAAGTTCTTTATATATTTTGGATTCTAACTCTTTATCAGATATGTAATTTGCTAGTATCTTCTCCCGTTCTGTAAGTTGCCCTTCAGTTTGAGTGTTTCCTTTGCTGTGCAGAAGCTTTTTATTTTGGTGAAGTCCCAACAGTTGATTTTTGCTTTTGTTTCCCTTGCTTTAAGAGACATATCTAGTAAAAAGTTGCTAGTGTTGGTGTTGGGAAATCTGGACAGCAACATGCAGAAGAATGAAACTGGACCACTTTCTTACACCATACACAAAAATAAATTCTAAATGGATGAAAGACCTAAATGTGAGACAGGAAACCATCAAAATCCTAGAAGAGAACACAGGCAGTAACCTCTTTGACCCTAGATGTAGCAGCCTCTTACTAGATACATCTCCTAAGGCAAGGGTAACAGAAGCAAAAATAAAGTATTGGGAGATATGTAAGTCTTTTTAAAAGCTAAATAAGCCTCTTGTCAGCTTTAGGACCCAGGAATGTCTTTGAAATGACCTGGGAGCCATTTCTTTGAAAGTCATTATCAAGGAAGATAGTTTCCCTATTTCCCAGCTTCTGTGGGAGAGTGGGAGCCTAACTTCCGTCGGCCCTTACTCCAGATTGCAAACATATTTCCTGTCATAAAAATATGAGAAGTTTGTTTTTCCTTTGTGTAAAACCAAATAGCTAACAGTAGATCACTCCAATTAACATGTGAATTTATGATTATTTATGTGTGACAAAATTTATTTAAGGATTTAAAGATGTATTTAACGATTTACGTGCATCAAGTCCTTATAACACGTATGTAATGTGTTGTGTCTGCTTGCATAAATAATGGGTACAATTTTATTTGATCTTTGCAATCTTTTGGTAAATTGCCTCTGATACACATCATATTCCAGTATAAACATTATTGTAATAAAACCATTTCTTTCTCCTATTTTCTGAGGAAGCTTTCTGGGTTTGAGAGATTTCATTTTAATTTGTATTTCCCCAACTCTATACATTTGCCCCTTGCACTGGAGAGAAGTGAGTAAATATCTTTCTCTCCGAGCCTTCATGTTTCTACTCCCCATTTAGCTTTTAACTTCAAGGCCAGAGCAAGGAACAATAGAAAGAGTGAAAAGAAAGAAAAAGCTATTGCCTGATAGGTCAGCCAGAAAGATGGCCTTAGGCTCTCTGATTTCGGCCAATAGCTCTGATTTTTTCCTTTCAACTGGAAGTTTTTAGTTACAGTTGTCATGGGCCATGCCTGGGGCTATGTCTGTATTCTTCTTCCAGCATTGTATCCACTTACCTTTAGCACCTACAAATTCCTCCTGGAGTTCTAGAAACAGGAAAACAACAATAAGGGAACTGACAAAACCCTGTCTTGATCAATCTAATATTTGAATTTTATAGGCTAATATGGGGTTTTAAAAGATAAACTGAGACATATTAACTTTGAGCAAAAATCCGTGTGACTAGGGTAGTACCAAACTGCAAGGGATTGGAGAGGCTCTGTTGACGGGACGTGAGGAAGACAACAGAGAAAAGATGAAAACAAAGTGAGAAAACACTTCAGTGGCCATAGCTCAAAGTCTAGTTGGTTGTTTGTGATCAGTTCCAAAGTTTTATAACCTTGATGTTCTTAGACCTACCTCAGTGTTAGAGCCTCCTTGATTGACTGATAGAATAAGGCTAAGAGAAAACAAATAATGAGAGGAGGAAAATATGTGTTAATGGGAAACATATGACAACTCCAGTTTAGGTGGTTCTATCTCCATTTCAGTCTGAGGAAGGTGGTACTCTACTTCTTACAAGCTATAAGATTTCTTTTAATCATCCACTTTCATTTAAAGCGATTTAAATAGAATTCCAGTCTCACAGATATTTAATCACTGGAATGAAACCATATTGGTCCTATTAAGAATACTAAAGTGCATCAGAAGGGTAATACAGAAAGGAACCATATGTTTCCTCGGGTTGAGTTTCATGTTGCACTAAAGAAATTTGATTACTTAGGAAAGAAAATTAATAGATGAACATCCAGTGTTTTGCATATAGTATGAAATAATCGACATTCTGGAGGTCTTGAAAGATGATAAAGCAGGTGCCGTGTGATGGAAGTGATGGAGAAACTGAGCTGGAGGAACATAAATGTATTGTTAGAGGCTGTATATAGAAATTCGGTATTTGCCTCTCTCTTTGGCTTGCGGATGTCTGTCTTCCATCTGCATCTTCATGCAGCATGTTTTAGATTGAATTGTGTCTCTTAACCCCATTCATGTTGACAGTATGTGACAGGAATTAGAGGTAGGACCTTAATGGATATAATTGTAAGGTTAAATGAGGTCACAGGGTAGGGTTGGTGAGAAGAGGAAGGGACATGTGAGGACGCAGCACCAGGCCAGCTGACTGCAAGCCAGAAAGAGACTGAGTCTGCTGGCGCCTTGATCTGGGTCTCCCAGATTCCGGGGCAGTAACAGAACAAATTTCTGTTTTTCAAGCCATTGGTCTGTGGCATTTTGTCATGGCAATTTGAGCAGACTGAAACATGGCTCTCTCCCTTTTTGCATGTCTGTGTTGAAATTCACTCTGCTTATCAGGATACCAGTTATATTGGATTAGGGTCCACCCTGATGATCTCATTTTAATGTTATTATTTCTTTAAGGGCCCGATCTCCATATATCATCACATTTTGAGGTACTGGGGATTAGGATTTCAACATACGAGTTTGTGGGGAAGACAACTTAACCCACAAGAAATGGTGAGGGATATTCTATTGTGCTTCACAATCATTTTTTCTCTACGTTATGCCATGTTTCCCTATAAGTAAAGTATTATTGCCAATTGACTTTAAGCACAAGACTTCACTGGCCAGCAGAATGTAGTCAGATGAAATATACGATATTCATGCATTTACACGTTCTCTGCTATTGCCTCTTGAAAATCTGCTCTCTGCCATGTATATAACGTCTTAAATGAGGATTTCTCCTTTCAAAAAGTATTCTGGAATGAGAAGGCTGGTTAAACCACGCACTGCCAGCAGAAGCCAGCCAAGGAATATCTCATCTGCAGCAATCAGTTAATGTAAAAAATAAAAACATGTTTGTTTAAGTCCTAAAATATTAGTGTTGTTTGTTTCTAAAGCAAGAGCTGACTAAAAGAAAATGTGTACAACAGCAGCAAGCTGCCACAGCAAACACTAAAATACATGACATAAGCTTTTGTTCTAGATACCAACTCATGAGGAAAATGCTATTGAAGTTTGCAACTACATTATGCATAAGAGGAAAACTGGGTGCGACTATCACTTATAATAACTTGCAAGACAGAAAAATTGTCAAGTAGATTTGTTACTTTGGGAAATGAAGTTTCACCCAAGAGAGAATATTGGTTGCATGAATTGTTTACTATTAGCTGCATTGGATAAATACTTCAAAAAACACATTGGCTTAGGGAAAAAAAAAGACTACTTGCAATCAGAATTAAAAAAAAAAGAAAATGAGACAATGTAGAATATCAGGACCCTAAGGATGTGAAGAAATGATTCCTTCTCAATCTCAGCAAAAGAATCTATAGAAGCATTTTAAAAAGTAAATTAAAGGAGCACCTGGGTGGCTATGTCAGTTAAGCACCCAACTCTTGATTTCATCTCATGTCATAATATCAAGGTTCACAGGATCAAGCCCCACGTCAGGCTCTTCACTGTCAGCACAGAGCCTGCTTGGGATTCTCTCTCTTCCTCTCTCTCTGCCCCATCCCCACTTGGCCTTTTTCTCAGAAAAAAAAAAAGAATAAGAAAAAGAAAAAGAAAAAAGAAAAAAAAAACTTTAAAAATAAATTAAAAAGGATATGATGTGGTCATCATATCCTCTGTTAAAGTATATAATTAGAATAATGTACTTAGAAATTCTATTGAATTAAATGGAATGGCTCCAGGAATGACAACAAGGATACTATCCCATGGGAGCCTGAGAAACTCAAGGTATCTCCAATCAGATAGAGAGAGGAATGTATATATAAACATTTGAGTTGGCTGGAATCAATTAGTAAAATATTTTTAAAAATTGAGTGTGCTGTATGGCCTAAAATCCCATCAGCATTGACTAAGGAAATTTGTTTCTATCACATTGCTAACGTTTATGACTACATAATCACAGACAGCTTACCGGGTCCATTCAAGACCAAATCGTTTCAGTTTTAGCTGGAGACATGTTGGCATCATCTCTGGCAGGAACTGTGACATATTTTGATTCCTACGAGGTCATTTTGGTGGCCACAGCTAGCTCTAATTGTTGGTTATCTGAAGAAAGCTCAATTTCATGAACACCACTCAGCTTGTCGACTGCATTCAGTTTGGGTGCTGAGTGCACTGTGGTTTGTTGGTCTTGTGGTTTTAACCCCATAAGAGAGCTTGTCTTCCAACACGATGGTCTGTTTAACCCATTCACCCAAATTTACCTTATTTTTTTTCCCATACAACCAAATTATGTCTCCCCATCAACATTCTTCCACTGCTGGTTCCTACCCAGTCACTTTTTCTTTTTATAACAATTTATCCACTGTTCACCTTTTTGAATTTAAAATATATTTTTGTGGGCAATCATTCTTACACCAAAATTACTAATGGCTGAAATGTCTGAGACAGTGGCACATAGGACTCCCAGGTTATGATAACCAATGAACTTGGAAAAGGAAGTTTGCTCTATGAAGAATCTATGGGTTAACCTTGGTCCAGTAAAAAATGCTCCTGAACTTTCAAGAGAAATGACTGGTGAAAATTAACTTATTGTGACTAGTCTCTGGCTGAGCTCTCTACAGGTTTTCACATAGAATGAGTTACCAACTAAAAAAAAATGTGTGTGTGTGTATCTACATATATATATATATATATATATATCCCACGCACATATACACAAGCATACATACATATATATGTATATATATGTTCATATATTTATATATGATATATGTGTGTTTATATATTCATATGTATGTTTAAAGTATTTTGTCAACAATTTCTGAAATGGAGGCACAATGCCTTGAAACAGTGGCTCACTCAAGCAAGAGAGATGCATCTCTCCCTCTCTTCAGACAAAACATGTTTCACTCTAATGATGCTAATACATCAGTGGGGAGTGAAAGACTGGTCACCTTAGGGGGGCCTGGGTGGCTCAGTCGGTTAAGCGTCCGACTTCGGCTCAGGTCATGATCTCGCGGTCCGTGAGCTCGAGCCCCGCATCAGGCTCTGTGCTGACAGCTCAGAGCCTGGAGCCTGTTTCAGATTCTGTGTCTCCCTCTCTCTCTGACCTTCCCCCACTCATGCTCTGTGTCTATCTGTCTCAAAAATGAATAAACGTTAAAAAAAATTAAAAGAAAAAAAAAAAGACTGGTCACCTTAGAGTCTGCTGTAGAGCAAAGGAGAGGTGAGTGCCTAGAAACACAGCTTAAACAGGAGCCAGTTTAGGCATAATCTTAGGTAATGGATGATCATGCATTTCAGCAAAATAATACTTTCAAATTTTCATAAAATAGTTGGAAGGTAAATTTTTCAAAGACCCCAAGATCCAGAGTCAGGAACCTGCTCTTTGAAGTGTGAGTGCTGTTCTCTGTATAAACCTAAAGGCTAATATGAACAGGGACTCATAAAGAAACCACAGAAATTCCACTCTCACCCATGAAAACTGCATGATCTGTTGTAATCTTAAATTGGGAGGCTAGCCACACCCTCACCCAACACAAGTCACAGTGAGTTTTAATAGCATTCTATTAGCCTCTTTCAAAACCCAAAGGTCTCTCTCTCACTTGCTAACTTGCTCTCACTTTCCCTCCTTTTTTTTTTCCTTTTGTTTATGGCATCCGGTTATAAAACAAAAATCAAGTACTCTTCTTGGGCAAGCTTTACAATCCCTTGGTCATTACTACTCACTTCCTTAGGTTTTGAAAACTGACTTTGTCTCCACGTGAACAACACACACTGTCTTGCATTTGTGCTTCAGTGGTTATTTGGATGATTTATCTGTTATAATCATTTCTTATTGAAGTAACAACCTCCAAATCACAGTTACAGAATCGCAATTTCTTTGTGTTTTGTTTTGTTTTGTTTCGTTTCGTTTTGTTTTCTTTGAGATTGCAGATGGGCCCTGGCTTCTCTGCAATGTTCTTTTCTCGAGAGGCCTTATGCTTGAACCCAGGCCAAGGGCTGTACACATCTGGGATATGCCATTCTCATGGTCTAGTGCAAGAACAAAATGAAACAGAACCAAATCTTACAAGTTCATTGAATGCATCTGCACAGATGTGGAAACAATTATGTCTGCCTGCATGCTATTGGTCACACAATGTGTGGTGAAGCACAAGTCAGTAAAGTGTACTCAATCTCCCAGGAAGCATGGCAAGGATTGGGAGAGAAGAAAGAAACGAACAGTTAATACATTCTACCATAATTCTACCCCGTTGGCCAAACACATTTGCTTTCTCCTAATGAAATTAAACCTACCCTTTCTGGGAGATTCCGAGTGTTTCTCCAGTTATTCTAATCAGACTTAAAAACTGGAGGTGGTGATCTGCCTCAGGTCAGGATGCAGTTTCATTTATCCAACAACTGTGAGCTGAAAGGATAAGATACTGTGATACTGCTTCTTTATCACACACACACACACACACACACACACACACACAGAATGGTGGCACAGTGATAAGATAGAGGAGAAGGCTCAATACCCTTTCAAATTAAGAAACAAGATGAAAGGCTAAGAAGCCATTAGGACAGTGATAAGACAATGACAATAAATGATCACATCTGGAAAAGAGGGAAGAGTAGACACATACAATTCACTGGTCAGCAGCAGTTCTGAAGACCAGACAAAAGTTGTGAAGCACCCCCCCACACACACACACTGAGATGTGGAATACCCCTGAGGAAGTTCGTGTTTACCCTAGGAGGAACTCCCTGGGGCATTGTTCTCCTTGGCTCTGTTCTGTGGAAAGTTATTCCTTTCCTATCAGCTTCCTTGGATACATGTGAAAAGACGACTATTAACTTTTGGGGTCTACTTAGAATTAACCTTGTTATATATTTTTAAAAAAACAGGTATTTTAACAGGAAGATTTAAGTAAAATGTAAAGCTTTTAAACTTCTATATCTTTCAAATTAGTCATTATTTGTCTTTCTTTGTAGGGGTGGTTTTAATATTCATAAGAGAGATCCATAAAAAACATTAAACCTTGACTATTTTAGAATAAAGATGTCTAAGCAGATGACTTACTGTTATCTTTTGAAGCTAATACTAATTTTTCAATATCTTTGGTTAAAATATAAAACAATTTTACTACTCAGTACACCAAACGCCTTTAAACTTTGAAAAATGTATATATTTATATATATTATATATATATTTATATATATTTATTTATATATATATTTATTTATATTTATTTATATATATTTATATATTTATTTATATATATTTATATATAAACCATTGAATCCTATACTTAAAACAGGTGAAATATATTATGCAAATTACATCTCCACAGCTTTATTGAGATGTAATTTGCATAATATATTTCACCTGTTTTAAGTATAGGATTCAATGCTTTTTAGTATATTTACAGTTTTGTAGCCATTAACCCAATCTAATTTAGAAGATTTCCATTCCACCAAAAAGAAATTTCATATCTGGTGTCAGTCATTACCCTCTCCCCTCTGTAATCTCCAATCCTTAGCAACTATGTCTTTACATTTTGTTTCTATAGATTTGTCGATGTTATATAAACAAAATCTGGAAATTTCATATGAACAGAATTTTATGTCATCTTTTGTGACTGGCTCCCTTCACATAGCATAATTTTGTAGTATCATAAGTATTTCATTTCTTTTTATCGCAAATAATATTACCAGTTGATGAACATTTGAGTTGTTTCTATTTCTTGAAAGTTATGAATAATACTGCAGTGGACCATACTGTACAACTTTTATGACGACATACATTTTTATACCTTTTAAGTAGATATCTAAGAGTGGAATTGCTGATTCATATAGTAGCTACATATGTAACATGCAAATATATTTTTATGAGCGAATTTTCTTTCCATAAAATTATAGAAAAACAAAATCGCTCTCCAAAAAAAATCTGGAAATCATTTTTCTCCAAGAAACCTAGAGAATATTTTCAATCATCCATAGCAATCATAATTTATTTTGGAAATTAAACAAAAATTAAGGAATCACTTCAGAAACTCTGTGTTTCAAATCTAAGATGGTGGCTTCTTCCAAAAACACATTTTTGTCAAAATAGCATTTGTACTTGTTGCAGTTTCTCTAAAAACCTAAATGACAAAAATGATCACAAAAGGTAGTAATTTAGTAATTTTTTGGCTGAGCGGCCCTGAGTCTATTGGCATCCAACAGTGAGGAAAATTATTTATAAACAGCCACATCATACGCTAGACCAAAGTTCTGCATTGCCTCCGACTTTAAAAGTATTGCAAAAGTGTTAGTGTGGCAAAGATTTTACATTGTTGATCAATATTTACCAAACTCAGTGGAAAAGTTAACTTTTTTCCCAATAAAATCAATCTCATTATATCACATACTATTATTTTTGTACATTATTATTGGTTTATTATCTTGAAGTAGTATATAAACCAAACGAGCCTAAAGATTTGTTTTCAATATCCATTAGTTTAAAGGCATTTTAATCTTTAATCTTTTAAGATTGCCAACTTCAGGGGGCGCCTGGGTGGCTCAGTCGGTTAAGCGTCTGACTTCAGCTCAGGTCACGATCTCACGGTCCGTGAGTTCGAGCCCCGCGACGGGCTCTGGGCTGATGGCTCAGAGCCTGGAGCCTGCTTCTGATTCTGTGTCTCCCTCTCTCTCTGCCCCTCCCCCATTCATGCTCTGTCTCTCTCTGTCTCAAAAATAAAAAATAAATGTTAAAAAAAATTAAAATAAATAAAAAAGATTGCCAACTTAAAAATTGCTTTATTTTATAAATAGTGTTTAAATGAGGAATTATAACTGCCCCTTCATCAGATTCCAAAGGAGTGACTGCGAAACCACAAATGAAAGCAACTGGAGGGAGATACTGGTTACCTAATTCTATCCCCTCATTTTTGAGAGATCGAATCTCCCTTTAAAGTTTTCGTTCATTTGTTTGTTTCTTTGTTTGTTTGTTTTTTAGTAGACCAAGTTTACATTAGTAATGGGAATAGAGGAAAAATAATGTTTACTTATTTTCCTTATGCACGAGGCATTATTTGTTACATTAAAATAACTTCATCCTGATTTTCAACAACCTACCATGTTCCACTCATTGTTAATACAGTTTTGCAGATGAGGAAATACTTGTAAGTCGGAAGCTATCTATGTAGCAGAACTGATTCCTGATAGGGTGGAAACTTTATTCCAGTATAATCTAACACCAAAACATGGATGCTTTTTCTGCCACACCAAGACACTTCTCAATCAAATTCATTCATGTATTAAACAAATGCTTTGTCCGGTGGACGCATGGTTTTGTGCTAGGTGCTAAGGTTACACGATGGAATACTGCAGTTTCTTCTCAAGAGAAGATTAAAATCAACTAGGATAGATAGAAGGAATTATTGTGTATAATTACAATAGAAAGTTGTAAATGCTAACTGTAGGCATATATACACGGGAGAGAAGATGTGAATGACCACAATTAGGCTGTGTGGAAAGAAGGTTGAGGAGAATTCTTTTAGTTGAAAGTGATGTGTATTATGAGAGGTATGGATAGGAGACAGACAAACTCGTCTAGAGTTTGCATATGGGACAAAGAACCAGTATGATGCATACAGAATAATAATAGGGAGTCCAGAATCAGGAGGCCATGCATTGGAATGGTATGTGATGCAAAAAAAAAAAAAAAAAAAAAATTAATCTGGAATTAATTTAAAAAAATTAATCTGAACAGCTTAAGCTACATCACAAAGTTTCTTCTAAACTCAGCTGCAAATTATTCACTTTTCCTTAAGACTAGTGAGTGGCAAGGGAGAACAGTAATCTTGTGAAAGGCTATGTATCAGAAATGGGATTTGTTGCAAGAGTTTGAAAATAAAGTAGAATGTGCCCTAATGTTCACATGTTTGTATTTAGATAAGATATATGGCTTATTTTGAATTTCAAAGTTGACTGAAATAAGTCTGAGAATTATGTTTTCCAAATAGAAGAGATAAATTGAGAAGATAGAGGAGAAGGCTCAACATCCTTTCAAATTAAGAAACAAGATGAAAGGCTAAGAAGCCATTAGGAGGCAGCCAGGAAAAAAAAAAAAAAAAACAACATCTAAACAGCAATAATGTGGTTTACCAGGGAGTTGGTGATGACCACCCCAAATGCAGTGCAGAATCAGGCCATTATCATGGAAGCACTTTCCTACAGACGACAACAAGGGCAATGGCGAATCTTCTCATTAAATCATCAAAATACTTTTATCACAAAAAGAATGCTTATTCATCTACATCAAATATCTACAGCTTTTTGTTTTCCAATTGTAATTCAATTAAGTTGATTTGAAAATTTAAACCACACCTCAATTTTTCAGATATTGATTCTGAAAGTAATCATTATTTTTTAAAGTAAACATTTTTTATTTATTTTTAAAGAAGCAATGTCTATTGATTACTAGAGACTTTCTTCAATACTCTCTACCTTCTTTTCATTCATGGTTGATTTACCATATGTGTCTCTTGTCTCTCTTTTTAGTATTTATTTATGTCACATATCTTTATTTCGACCTCCAATGTTATATTCTAACATGTCTAGCCACATTTCTGATTTATCCTTAAAACTAAAGCACCAACGTTTCAATGACTTTAAATAGAAATGTTTACAACAATAAATGTAATGTAGTGACATTTTACAGTATATAGCAGATGCCATATATATTGGTTTTTATGAACATTTAACTTTTATGCTACACATGAATAGCTTACTATTTCCATTTTTCTCAAGACTTTTAATTAATCAAATTTCTCTACTTTTGACTTACAATCCCAATCAGAAATTTTTAATGTGTAATGCACATTAGACAATTAATGGTAATTACAGATATTGGGCTATTTTTTACTTCTCATTTTTTTTTCTTTGTCTTGTTTCCTAACATGAACACATAAAAAAATAAATAAATAAAACCCAAACTCTAGAACAGATATTTTAACCTTAGCTACTTGAGGATGGGGGTTTGAGAATAAATGGATACCTTGAAATTATTTTCTGAATATACACTGCATTCCCTTTGGAAAAGGTTCACACCTTTCGTAATATTTCCAAAGAGGTTTGTGTCCCAGCCCTCTGAGTCTACCTTTAGAAATGTGAGCAGCCATGCTGGGTCATCTACTTATTCATTCATTTATATATTTATTTAGAAAATAATTACTCCAACTATGTTTAAATATCTTAAAATTACAAACTAGTTCACTGCAGATTTCTTTATTTTTCTTTCGGGAAAAAAATGAAGGCTCTTACTTTAGTGAATACTAATTCTTCCAACTTGCTTTTTCTTTCTTTGCTCTCTGTTGGAATCTGGCAATTCTACTTGAACGTCATTGAGATTGCAGCAATTAGCCTTCTTTTACTGCAGAACAGATGTTCTAAGTGTTGGGTTCATTCGACATGGGTTGGGATTGAGATACAACAGCTGTTATAATTTAATTCTGGTTAGGTCAAAAGACTTCATCATTATCAGTTCAAAATACTCTTAAAGTATCATAAAATTGACATGTATTTCCAATTAAATTGATTTTCACTTAGTCATGGTACATTGTAAACTCTATAATTTCTCACCGTCATATATGGTAGCGTGGGCTCTAGTTTGACAAGTCAATATTCAATAGTCAATTTCCATGATTACAATCTGAGGGGCTTTATTTGTATATATAACAATCATTACCATGTTATTTTTATTACAATACTGAGAGGAGCTGATTGAAAACAGCAGGAAAGATATCTTTCTGCATTACTGTCTTATTTCCAGACAATAGACACTCTGAGAACCTTTCTACATAACCAAATTCTCTGAATATTTTCCTGTTAACCATAGGAAAAAAATATATAACATTTCTATAAACCTATAGTGTCTGCCTATCACTCTTGAACTTTCTAAATCAGAAAAGTCAATACTTAATTTTGAACAATACCAGATTCAATTTAAAAAGGCTGTATGATGAGCTTCCACAAATGGTTAATTTCCATTTCAAGCAAAAATCATAGCAACTGCTTTGAAATAGATCATTCCTAACCTAAATAAGTTAATGCAGTGCAATTCAGTGATTAATATTGTTAGAATAATTAAATTGACTTTGCAATTTTCTGGTTATTTCGGTCTTAACCACTGAATCAGATCTAATCTATATTGATGCAATCAATTTGTGACAGGGAGCTATTACTATAGCTAAAGGGACCAATTTGGTATCTTTTAAGAAAGGATTACTTTTACCATTCTACCCAAGTATTAGGTGCGCAGTACCAGATTAGCATACTTGTTTATATAATAGAAATATAAAATTGAAAAATGCGATGATTTTCCCTTCTAGGGGAAGATAGAAAATACAGCTGAGTCAAATATACTATTATCCCATTTGAGTGCATCATTTGAATATCGTTTATTTTGACAGTAACAATAAGGGGCGCTTTGTAAGAAAGCATTACTGCCTTCTATGAAACAGTTGACTACTAAGAATGAGAAGCTTTCCAAGGATGAGAGGTGACGTTGTAACAAGATTATTTGGAAGCATTATAAAATGCATTGCCTCCTGTTTACCTCTCTCCTTCCCACAGGTGATAGTTCTGTCAGGTATATTGTAACATTGGACATTAATTGTTTTAGATGTTAAATAGCTTATAGATACCTTGTGTTCATTTTCTTTCCTAATATTACTGGGATAAGCTATGGGAGCGATTATCTCCTTCAACTTACGAAAACAAGACAAATGGTTAATTCCTGGTTCTCACCTCACTGAGAAATAAGAGGGGGCACTGGTAGGTAGATCAGTAAGTAAATGCAAAACATTCTTCTATATATTCCCTGGAAAAGCCAGGGGTGAGCATACTTAGTTTCAGTCATAACCTGTTACTTGTACTAACTTTCACCAATATCTCTCACCTGCAACCACCATGGCCACGCACATATGCTTGGATTCATGTCTTTTGAGAGTCGCTCTTCCAATATTTGGCGACACCTGAAATCTTCTAGTTTCCATTGATAGCATTACTTTCTCTCTTTGGTTAATTTCTCAAAAAACTTTAAAGCTTTTTATACGTTCAGTCATGCTTGATCAATGTTGAAAATTAAATGTTTTTTGAAATTTTACATTTATGTCCTCTCTCACTCCCACCCCACCCCCCAACACTTTTTTCTTTCTAATTCTGTCCTTACCATCCAGTTGTTCAATCAAGGTGTTGGTAGTTACAGGTCTGCAAGGTGATTTTGCACTCTCAGGTCAGATACCACAGAGGGTCTCTGTAATCTAAAAGCAATCTCTGCTTTTATACTTGATTTTTTCTAAGTTTCTCAAGAACTTTGCTTCTTGCTATCATCTGTATATTTACATATTTCTATATAGAGAGACATATATAGACAACAAAGTTTATCCATTTACTTGGAGGGCGGAGCATGAGTGGGGAGGGGTAAAAAGGCAAAGAGAAAATCCCAAACAGGCTCCGCTCTGTCAGAGCGGTGCTCAATCTCACCAAGCCTGAGATGGTGACCAGAACCAGTATCAAGAGTCAGACATTTAACTGGCTGAGCCACCCAGGGACTGACTTTCTTTCTTTCTTTCTTTCTTTCTTTCTTTCTTTCTTTCTTTCCTTCTTTCTTCCTTTCTTCCTTTCTTTCTTTCTTTCTTTCTTTCTTTCTTTCTTCTTTTTTATCATATATTAAATCAAGTTCTCCCTTCTTAATGTGTGTTGCCTGCCTCCTAGCCAAGAATATAGATTCTTCCTAGGACATTATCATTAAAATAAAAGAATAACAATAATAATTATAATTCTTCCTCTTGATTCTGAGTTATTTTCCATCTTGCCCCTCATTTCTCTCAGCCCCTTCCTAGGCATCTTCTTGAAAGAGTTTCCACCCACATTCTCTCAACTTCTGCCTTTTATTTATCTGTCCACAAATGGCTAGAGGTACTTTCTATCATATATATTTTTCAGTACTTTTTGCCAAATCAGTTGGCAGCAATTCCTCTCATCTGATCTTATCAAATGCTACCACCGTGGTTGATGTGTTCAACCACACTTTCTTCTTGCAGTAATTTCTGTTGGGTTCACTGACATGATGCTTCTCAATTTTCTGCTTACATGTGTGGTTCACCTTACTTTGCCAGACCCTCTCCCCATTTCCACATCTCATCAGTTATAGCTCAGATTTTTGTTTTCCCATCTTTTTACACGCTCTCCTTGGGCAAAGTAAGCATATTGCTTTATTGAATATGATGTGCTGTTTTCTTTTTTTTTAATTTTTTTTAACGTTTATTTATTTTTGAGACAGAGAGAGACAGAGCATGAATGGGGGAGGGTCAGAGAGAGGGAGACACAGAATCGGAAACAGGCTCCAGGCTCTGAGCTGTCAGCACAGAGCCCGACGCGGGGCTTGAACTCACGGACCGCAAGATCATGACCTGAGCCGAAGTCGGATGCTTAACTGACTGAGCCACCCAGGCACCCCTATGTGCTGTTGTCTAAGTTTACCTCTTTTTTCTAGACTTTTCCTTTGAACTTCAGTCCTATTTATCTACCGTACTATGCAGAAATCCTGACTTCTCTACCCAAGCTAGTTCCTCTTTGAACCATCATATATCAGAAAATTATGCCAGAATCCATCCAATCATTCAAGCAAGAAAAGGTAGAGCCATTTTTCACTTTTCTCTCCCGCAGCCATTATATCCAAGCCTCAGTACTTCTTAGATATTAAAAGGTTTTTTTTTTTTTTTATGTATAAATATGTTAACTTTTCCTTATATCCATTGTCACCATCCTGGTCATTCTTTCATACGGGTTATTGCAGTAACCTCCTAATTCGTCCCCTGATGCATACTTTTACATTAGAAATCAGACAATAGTATCCTCAACTTAAATGCATTCCAATGGCATTTAGAATAAAATATGAACTCTACCTTAGGCTCGTAGTGTCTGCCTGATCTTGTCTCATTTATCATTTGCATCTCATCTCAACAGCACACTCTCTAATTCTATTACAACCTATCCAAACTCTCTTAAGTTACTTCTACATTCCCACGTTTTCCTCGTTATTTTACATTTTCTTCTGCCTTCCCTCTGTTTCCTCCCCACCCATTGTTTACTGTTGACCATACTCACTGGTTTTCTATATACAATCCCAGCATAATTACTAAGAGTTCTCCCTTTCCCTCAGCAATGGCCCAGTTTGGATAAATTCTACAGTAAACATGTCTTTGCAAAGCAAACCATTCTAATTTTTCAACTCTAAAAACAAATGTCACTTTAACAGAAATGTTGCATAGCAATCTTTACGAATCATTCCTCAATTTACAGGGTTTTGTCCCTTATCCTGTTTCCTTTCAGCAGATGTATTAATTACCATGTGTTTCACTATCTGACTGTAGAATTATTTTATATACTGCTAGGAAAGCAGCAACTTTTTCCAAACTTTGAAGTAATATTTTTTGTATCACTCATAATTTTCATTTTAAGTTTTCTAAAAGAATGGTTTGAAATTTATTCAATATTTATGACTCTTGTACATATAAAAAATCGTAATTATAAGCAAAATAAATTGGTGTACATATTCCTCAGCCTTTCTTAAATTCACAGCCCAACGTTTTGGTTTCTAATTCACGGTTATTGATGGCCATGTTTTCCATAGAATGCTATTAAGAGAATTGACAAATACAAAGAAAGAAGACATCTCTTATTTTTTCCAAAAAGTACTTTATCATTGTTTGCTGGATTTCACATTAAACCACCGGGACACATTTTGCACATTTTGGTGTTGGCGATTTCTTAATTTCATCAGAGGTGATCAATAATCAGGACTCTTACTCCTTCTTTAAATAATCCTGAATATCGGAGTATAGAAATGTCCATAGGCATGTCTTTCAATATCCACCACCAGCAATAACAGCTAGATGTTCTCTTACATGAGCTTATTCTTTAATGGTACATACCTCTGTCTACACAAAAAAGTACTGCTTCATCATTTCCGCTTCCTATGATCTCAAGCCAATTCCAGTTCTACTCTCTTCCCTGGATCCCTGCATGGATCTCTTGCCCATATTAGTAAGTTGAAGGGAAATCCCTTTTCCTTTATGTTAGTTAATTAACTTAATTACAGTAATTAATGTGAGAGGAACTGTTATGCCTGTGAATTCTTTTCCCTTAAAGACTGAGAAATTTTGTCAGGCAAAACATGACTCTACTAATATAGTGACATATACACTGCCCAACCAAATGTGCCTTTAGGCAAACCATGATAATTACTTTCTATTTCAACGACTAAAAAATGGCTTCCTGGACCATAGCAACAGAAAGGCACTATTAAACAGACAATGGATACTAAGTTCAGAGACAAAGTTCAAAACAAAATTTAAAAAAAATGCATTTTAGGATTAGTAGAATAAAAAAGTATCTTCAGTTGACATTTTTCATTGGCTAATGAGCGTTCCTTCTGGACTGAAAGGTACATGAGGTTTTGTCTATTTTGTTCCACAACCTTGAACAGCAGCCTACGGTAATGTCTGCTGCATATTAACTGTTACCTATACCTTTCTTGAATGAATGTGTAAATCAATTCACATAGTGGAAGACCTCTACAAATTGCTAATGTATTTTACATAGTGAGATTGTCAAAAGCTCTAAAATGAAACCAATTCGATCTTAGGACACCTTTTTCTTAGATAAATGTATTTTTTTTTTAGTGATAAAAATTAGCATACAAACCAAACAGTAAATGGTAAAATTATTCTCTCTTTTGTTCCATGTATTTAATTTTATAATTATATTGAATGGTCAAATATTGTCAAATATTTGACATATTATACATGATGGCCAATTTACATATGTTGTTTTGTATATATATATATATATATATATATATATAATTATAAAATATATTTTGATCATTTAGCTATATTTGACTATAAAATGCACTTGTATAATCATACCTATATAAAATTACATACATATAATTAGATATAAAAACAGATATATAATTTTATTAAATTTCACCATATGTCATTCAGTCATAAATTTGGAAACTTAAGACCTAATCTTTGATGTTATAAAATGGTTTCACCTTACCAAACTGCCACAGAGACACCTCTAAATTCTGTTTTTTAATGTAGCTGTCTTTGCCAACCGGAGGAGTCTAGTTATATCCTACAAAGAAGTGAAAAACAGTTATGAAGACAGTTTTTCTCCAGAAAAGTTTTGTGAATGTTTTGTGATTGCAGTACGTTACTTTCTATTTAAAACCCCGAGAGTTGTAGGCTTTGTTAAAAAAATTGGAAGTTATAATTTTACAACCTATGAGAATTGGTGAATTCGCACATAAAGATGTGTCTTGTTGTGTACTTAATGATACATCTTCTCTCACCTCGCCTAAGAGAAACGGCAGGGTTTTACCCTGACAATGTCACAGCTGTTTTAAATTCCCTTACTTAGACATTTCCCAGCTTTTATAGCTTCTGCAGCTGTCAGAGCAATGACTTTTTCTTTGTTAGGCGAGGAAATGTCTAAACTTATAATTAGACCTCAGTTATGAACTATGTAACTAGTTAATCATAGCTTTCATTAGGGCTTTTTGCATTCCAAAGGGATTTGAATGTAGCCAAGAATGGTGGCATATACCAAACAAAGCCAGCTTGAACTATTTTAGAGTTTGTTTCTAATTTACATAAAAGTGTGCCTCTTTACCATCTGACCCATAATTATCATCTGAACTAATATCTGACGCATTTAAATTATCTAAAATGTTTACATCACCTATACCATCATTGTTCAAGCTTACCACCCTTTTTCAGTTAAGTCATTTTAATTACATCCTTCAGACATGTGTAAGCAAAAAAAATAGTAACAATTTTTAGCCAACTAACCATCAGAACATTGTCGTACTAATTCATTTAATTATAGTAATAAAAACAAAACTACAAAAATCATACATCTTTAATCAAAACTTAATATAATGCTTCTATTGCCTAATCAAAGATAAATCAGTGTTAAATTTCAGGTTATTTTGAGTTAACGAAGCCTAGTCAATGTGTGATTTCTCAATTTTTCGCTTCTTTTCTCTAATGAAACTTCCATGAAACTTTCAACAATACAGTATGGCCTCTTGCCCGTTGTATTTCACTCATTGCAAAAGCTTCACTCATGAATTAAGTCTGAATAATATTTTCCCTATTAGCACTGTTATTTAAAGGTACCCATCTTAAACATGTTCTCAAAAGACACAAAAATAGTTTGGCCATATTTGGTTAAAAGACAGCTCATTAAATGATTTAAAATACACTCGAAATAAATTTTATAGTGTCCTCCAAATAAAAACAAATTAAGTTAAAACACTTGTGGACAACTTGCTGGGGACTCCTAGAATTATCTATCTGGAAGCCCCAAGCTTCTAACTTACAGTGTTACCACTGTCAATTTTAAAAGTAAAATAGCCAGTTATTTTACCGGAGAAATAAGTTTACTCAAGAATAGCAGAGGAATTGCAATTTAGGACATGCAAGGGATGGGAAACCATAGGTAAGCCTTGAGATCAAAGGAGTGGAACTGCTCATTTATATTAAAAAAAAAAAAAAAAAAAAAAAGAAAGAAAGAAAGACAAAAAAGGAGGAGGTTGGTCGGGGCTGCTCTGAATGAAAGTCCCTGGAGGAAAGTTAGAGTTCAGGGTCGTACCTGGTTCTCACTGGCTGAGCTATGGAAATTTGTCTTTTTTAATTTTTTTTTTTTCAACGTTTTTTATTTATTTTTGGGACACAGAGAGAGACAGAGCATGAATGGGGGAGGGGCAGAGAGAGAGGGAGACACAGAATCGGAAACAGGCTCCAGGCTCCGAGCCATCAGCCCAGAGCCTGACGCGGGGCTCGAACTCACGGACCGCGAGATTGTGACCTGGCTGAAGTCGGACGCTTAACCGACTGCGCCACCCAGGCGCCCCGGAAATTTGTCTTGATTGGATTTCTGGCTGAGCAAGAAGAAATGCTTCCTTCTTCCTCCTGGAGTAGTGAAGGAGGATTTTTGCTGTTGGGAATGTAGTGTCTCTTCCTTTAAGGGTCTGCACTTAGTGTGGCTTGATAGGGCATGAGAGCCCCTGCTCTGGCCTCTTGGCTTCACTTTTTGGGGGGTTTCTTTGCTCCACTTTATTTTTTTTAAGTTTACTTATTTATTTTGAGGTGTGGCAGAGAGAGAGGGAGACAGAGAATCCCAAGCAGGCTCCACCATTGTCAGTGCAGAGCCCGGTGAGGGGCTCAGTCTCATGAACTGTGAGATCATGACCTGAGCTGAAGTCAGACGTTTGACCCACTGAGCCACCCAGGCTCCCCATAGCAGGCAGAGTTTTGATCACAAATCTCAGATTGCCTTCAACACACCAAGAAATTCTATGGATAAACTCATGCTTTGAAATTACTTTTAAAAAATGTCCTCTTCTCATGGAATTACTCCTCACTAAGACAAGATCAATTGATTATTTTGTCACCTAAATTACAGATATTATAGTAACAATCAGAAAAAGCCAACCCCTTCGATCTTTATTCTACAAGTATACCAACACAAGAGCATTCTTATAGCTCAATATCTTCTACTGCTTTGTTCCTGTTACATTAAAACAATGGCTGGAAACTTTAGCCCGTGGGCCAAAAATGACCCCACTGCTTACTTTAGTAGGTAGAGCATTATTGCAGCACAGAAATGCCCAGTGTTTTACCTGTTGATGTCTGCTTTCCAGATAAAAAGGTAAAGTTGACTAGTTTTAACAAAGACTGTTCCTCAAAGCCTAAAATATTTAGACTTTACAAAAAAAAAAAAAAAAAAAAAGTTTACCAAATCTGCACTAAAAGCAAATAACAGTTCTCATCTAATGCTGAACTTGAAGATGTTACCTTTGGACTTCATCTTCTTCAGTCTTCTCAAGAACATTTTTAAATAAAAATACATTTGTTTTATTTTATATTCAGACTTTTTCTTCAGATCTTCTCCTATCCTCAAATATCCTTTTAACTCTCCTCAAATATCTCTTATTTAGAAAAGCAACAACAATCATCAAGCAACTAACCCTTACCTATATACCCCCCATACTTATCTTGATTATCTCCTCTCCTTTAAAATTTTTTTTTTGATGTTTATTTATTTTTGAGAAAGAGAGAGAGAGAGAGAGAGAGAGCACAAGCAGGGGAGGGGGAGAGAGAGAGGGAGACACAGAATCCAAAGCAGGTTCCAGGCTCTGAGCTGTCAGCACAGAGCCCAATGAGGGACTTGAACCCATGAACCATAAGATTGGGACCTGAGCTGAAGTCAGACATTTAACTGACTGAGCCACCCAGGCTCCACAATCTCCTCTCCTATTAAGCCAAAAATAGTTCAATTTTTTTTTTTTTTTTTTATGACAGAAAGCCATGTTATCATTACTCACTTATTCCTCTGCTCAGTTCAATTTGGGTCTGATTTCCAAATTCCATCAAAACATTTGATGTGAAGTTCATCAGTAACCTCCATCACCTATGAAATGGTTCCCAAACTTATCTAGTCATCAGAACCATGTGGAGGGCTTGGAGAAATACAGAATGCCAAATGAAGCTTACAGAAATAAATTGGTAAATGGCTGGCTGCCAAACAGAATTTTTCCATCAGGTGAGGATGTGGAACAGAGGAGTGAGGACGAGTCTTTTTACGGGGCAGAATTTATTTTGCATGTCTAGAGACAGTTATTTGCAAGTGCATCTGTTATCTAAACTTAATATAACAGCAAAGTGGCTCAAAGACAAAGAAAGCACAGAATCTTTATTGAACTAAAATCACAGTCAGACAACTCAGAGGAATGTGTTCTAAACAATGCATAGTTTATCAATGAATCACAAATGTTTCCCATTAGCTTTTATATCCAAATGTTTAAAACAGTTTTTATTTATTTTTTAATAAATATGGTATATGGTATCTTAGAATGACTATTTGATTAATGCCACTGTCTTTGATCTCCATACAATGTTAAATTTTATGAGAGCAAGAATTCGATATATTTTGCTTATCTCTCCGTCCTCAGCACAATGTTAACATAGTACCTTAACTATAATAGGTGCTCATAAATAATATTTAAATAAACAATAGCCATATTCAGAGTTAATTAAAATAGTTGAATGCAAATTCATAGATTAATAGATAACATTAATTCTATCATGCTCATGACAACATAAATATAAGGATGGTAAAATAGCATTAATGTCTAAGACCATAAGTTTTAGAGTTAGACATAGGTTCAGTCTGAATCTGCCATTTATCTATACACACATACATTAAATATTTAATTATCAATTAAATGATTTTATATTTAACTATTTCAACTATATGAGCAGAAGATTAAAAATGAAACAATATCCTATATTCTCCAATATTTGACTTCACTGTAACGCCCAGTTTCTGGTTTCTAAATTGGAAATCTGATTTAGAGTTGCAATTTATAAACTGGAATTTCCTTTTCATGCATTTACTAATAAAACTGTCAATCAGAAAATATAACAAAATGAGTCTGAAAAAACAATAAGCTTGTATAAAATTTTAATAATTAAAACAAAATATTTGATATCAGAAATATGAAGGAAAAACAACCTCTTTGAAAACACAATAAAAATAAAACATAATTGAATCAAGATAATTAAAGAAACTATAGAAAGTTATAAGGATGAGAGTATGGTTAAAAGGACATTGGTCAGATAATAGTTTTCTGGACTTCCTCAAAATTAACTGAAATATATTCTTCTTTCTTTCTGGGCAGAGATATGCTGTGATTAGTTCTCTATGTTTCATAACAAATTACCTCAAACTTTACAGCTTCAAAGCATCCCCATTTATTTTCTCATAGTTATTATGGGTTAGAAATCCAGGCATAACTTAGCTAGGGTCTCACAAGGCTGCTCTGAATATGTTAGCCATAATGACATTTCCATTTGAAAGATCTACTGGGGAATGATTCTCTTTCCTGTTCTCATGGTCGTGGGCAGCATTCAGTAGCTTGTGGTTGTAACATTCATGGCAGCTTGCTTTTTCAAAGATAGTAAGAGAAGATATAGAGAGATAGATGATAGATAGATTAGGTAGAAGCTACCTAATCGAGGAAATTTGGTGAAATTGTGCAAAGATATAAACTCATTTATATCTATAGCTATGTCCGAATATATAAACTTCTTTGAAAGGGAGATTTGTTAATTTGTTCATTGTTTCTTCACTAAGCATCTGCAAACAGAACCTGAAGGGGTAATTGAGAAGAGGGGTTTTCATTAATAAACTTGCTTCCATATTTGGGAGAATCATTTGAATGTCACTGAATAAGTTTAGGACAGAGTTATGACAAGAAAATAAGTGGCAGGGCAATGAAAGGAGACAGGGAGATGTTGAAATATTAGGCCATTACTTCAGTTAACAGTCAGTAGAAGAAAACAAAAAAAATATATATATATATAGATATGAATATATAGAAAGGAAAAAAATGAAAAGAGACATATGGCAGGAATATTGTTCAAATACTTTAAATAATAAGAGTTGTTGATGGTCAAATAACTGTTAACAAACATAATTTTCCTCTAAATGTCAACAAAGTGTTTGAGGTTTGTGCGTGTGTGTGCATGTGTGTGTGTGTGTGCGTGTGCAGAAAAAGAAAAGCAAAATTAAGCTTCAATTCTAGACCATGGCAGTGTGTGATATGGATACCACGTTTGGGATTGTTGGTGATCCATAATGGGTCAAATATATGGTCAGTACAGTGACTGTATGATTCAACTAATCTGGGATGATTTTGGTCCCAGCTAGGCTTGTTATTGCTTTTGGGTAGATTTTCTGGTAGCTGGTGGACCATGCTTATTCCTGGCTGATAACTCAACCCTTTTCTCATGTTTTGAATATCCCTCAGCTGGCTGGTCTGGACTTGTTCTCAGAGTGAAGGCATAGGAGTAGAGTAGAGAATAAAAGTGGGCAATGACCATTGAGACCTAGGCTAAGAACTGTCACAGAGTAACTTCTCCCATATTCACTTGGTCCAAGTAAGTGAATCCAAGCTGTTAAGAAATACACCCTCCTCTTCATGACAGGAACTGCAAAGTTATATTTTACTTTTTTTAATGTTTATTTATTTTTGAGAGAGGGAGAGAGAGAGAGAGAGACAGAACATGAGTGGGGGAGTGCCAGAAAGAGAGGGAGACACAGAATCCGAAGCAGGCTCCAGGCTCTGAGCTGTCAGCACAGAGCCCGACACAGGGCTCAAACTCATGAACCGTGAGATCATGACCCGAGCCGAAGTTGGATGCTTAACTGATTGAGCCACCCAGGCGCCCTGAAAAGTTATATTTTAAAGGGTGTGGAAATAATAGCACCACTTCAAACAACAGATACAACCTGGATTAGGTACTGCATCTGTCATTATTACCTTTACTAATAGAGAAATTTGTGTCTCCTTTTGGGCCTCCTATTGGTGGATCAACGGAGCTCACTTAGGCATTCATTGACAGAAGGTTAGTAGCTTCAAATTATTTGTGGTTAAAAGTATTAACGTCAAAGAAATGTTCAAATGCTATAAATCAGGGTTTTTCTGTTTGTTTTATTTTGTTTTCTGGATATCTGATTGTTAACTATTTAACAGTAAACTGCTGGGTCACCCCTTGCCAAACACCTAAAATACATGGAATGGTATTTGGGATATGGAAGACAAGAAAAAATGAAATTGAGTTTTGACAACTAGGAGATTCGCATTAGGAAATTAAAAAAAATGGTAACACGGAAGCATCTGAAGCCTCTGGATATTGGTGAAGTGATTTCAAAACCTGAAAATAATAGCGTGTAGTCACTATTATTGGTTATTAGATAGAGATGATTACAGGCACGAGTTGGCTAGTTTTTGTGCAAAAATTGAAGGAAATAGTTTCCAGACATGAAAGATCTTATGAGACTGGAATTAGTGCCTGTCTTGCTCCATTAAAGAGAATGAGATAAGATTGAAAAATTTTAAAGGAACAAAGATCCTGTAAAACTTTTCAATCTAAAACAGTGACTTAGCTTTGCGCCTCCTAGTTGTCATAAGAGTGAAGTCTAAGCACTTTGTCATAATGTGCAATACTTTTCGTGTTAGGTTTCTTGCTTTCTTCTCTGGGCATGTTTTTCCCTTTACCTTAACTTCAGTTATACCAGACTGCTCTGAGTGAAGTAATTATTTATCATTTCCGAAGCTTTGCACTAATAATCTTTCCCTTTAGAATGTTACCCTTCCAAGCCCCACACTGGTAACACACAGTGATTCTGAGGTCTACGCTGTATGTCTTCTCCAAGATTATTTTCGGACCATCCATGCATGATGTTAAAAAGGAGATGACGAGCTCAAAATCAAGTCAGTTGTGCTAAGTCCCACATCAGCAAAGCGAGACTTTATGCTTAACCTAATTACAGTTTTATCCTTTCCAGGAATCTTTAACCAGTCACCCTGGAATTACCCATTCAACACTAGGAAGTAATCCCTTGATGGATGCTTCCATTCCCCTTGGGAAAATGACCTTGCCTCGAACAATTGATTTTTTGCTAATCATTTCTTTTTCCGCTCCTTTCTGCCTTTAAAAACCTTTCCTTTCTACAGCTTTGGCACAGCTCTTTTTTATTTGCTGGGTGGAATGCTGCCTGATTTATGAATCATTTAATAATGACAATTATTCTCTATAAGTAGTAGTAATTGAGTTGACACTGTGAATCTTCCACAGCTGATAACAATTCCATTGGAAATCTGATTCCATAAAGTTAAGCAATGTTGGCTATGATTTTCATATAAAATCCTTGCATTACCCAGCTGCTACTTTATTTAAATTGTATAATTTGTTTCATAATGAGGTTTTTTTTTTTTTTCATTTTCCACAAAATGTCAATTCTAAACTCAGTGCTCTGAGGTACCAACCACAGTGCAAATCCCATTAGCTTTCAGGCTTTTAGTTGCTACACAAAGTTCAAGTTGAAAGAAAAAGAAAAGTATGACTGCATAATAGGGTGGTGATATTCATAAAATACCTATATTTGATGTTTACTTTCTAAATGAATCTGAGGAAATTATTATCATTTGACATATTCTGATTTAAATTAACGAAGTTTTCAAGATAGAATATTGGTGTTATTCAGTTTATTTGGCCAAGAAATATACACCAGCCACAAAAAAAGGGAAAATAGGCAATTTGGGAATATTTCTTACAAAAGGCACTCAGAATACAAAGATTTTTTAAAGCATCTTAATCTTTACTTTTAGCACTATTTTAGCTCTCATTATTAAATTTATTTTTTTTCTTTAATAATTTAATATGCATATCCTTCTTCTGGTATCTATTTTAAGTAATTCTAATACACACACACACACACACACACACACACACACACAAACATGTACCCAGACAAGCAAGTACAAGCACAGACCCACAAAGACACACAAACATACAGATACACAGATTCAAAACATGATATGAAACAAAATGGTGATGCTCTAAATAATGTGCAAATGTAAACTTTGCTTCCAAAAGTTAATGTGAATGTTAGAAATAGTGCAAAAGTTACTAATTGTAGGAGAGGAGTTAAGAAGGAACAGTAGTAGAAGGACCTTATGCTCGCCTCATCCCTCAAACACAGCCAGATAATTATCAAATCACTCTGAACACCCAGGAAATTGACTGAGAACTGACAGAACAAACTGCACAACTAGAGGGAGAAAATAGGCGATGGCATGGAAGACAGGAGGTACAGTGATATGAGTCAGCAGGTGCCATTGAGCTGCCCAGTTCATTAGCATAACAGCAGAGACACCTGCTGAGGGCAGCTAACCTGGATGCTGGCTTTTTGCTACATTTTACCATAAAATCCAAGCCCCTATACAGTCCTCTGACTGCTTTTCTGGAACTAGTACTAGCCACAGCACAGTGAGACCCTCCCCCAGGGATCAGCACAAGTCCTTGTTGTCCCACACTGAGTCCTTAAATTTGGAGTTTGGAAACCCAGCCAAGTGCCTCAGCTAAAACAGAGGAGCACTGTGCCACATGGTGCACAGATGGTTCAGGCACAGAGAAGTTGAAAGCAGAGATGTGACAGAAGTCTGGGACACAGGAAAGGAGATTGTTGCTCTTCTGTGAGGGCTTCCTGAACAGTGGCAGGTGAGAACTCCTTACGCCAGGGAAGAGCGCAGGCTGACACCATTTTTCACCCTTCCCATCAGCTTGGATGGGCCTCAGCAAGCAGCACAGCCCTCCTTCCAGAAGAGCGGCATGATTCTCTCTCCCGCTGTATGCACCAGGTCTACTGATCTTAGAGTGTTGCAAACTTCAGCTCTAGTGGAAATAGGACAAGGTAGAGGCTTTCCTAACACACAAAAGATAGAGACCTAGACAAAATGCCAAAACAGAGGAATTCACCCCAAAAGAAAGAACAGGAAGAGGTCACAGCCAGGGAACTAATAAAGATAGATATGAGTAATATTCCTGAACCAGAAGAAGGGTTACAAATCAGTCCTCAGCAAGAACAAAAAGAGTGAGCTCATATCGTGCATATTTTCAGACCGCAACTCTCTGAAACTTGAAGTCAACCACAAGAAAAAAATTGGAAAGACCACAAACACATGGAGGTCAAAGAACATACAACTAAAGAATGAAAGGGCTAATCAGGAAATTAAATACGAAATTAAAAAAATACATGGAAGGAAATGAAAATGAAAACATGACAGTCCAGAATCTTTGGGATACAGCCAAGGCAGTCATGAGAGGAAAACGTATAGCAATACAGGCCTAACTCAAGAAGAAAGAAAAGTCTCAAATATCTAACCTAACCTTACACCTAAAGGAACTACAAAAGGAACAGCAAACAAAGCCTAAAGGGAAATAATGAATATTAGAGCAGAAATTAATAATATAGAAACAAACAAACAAACAAAAAAAAACCCAGTAAAACATATCAATGAAATTAAGCACTGTTTCTTTGAAACAATAAATAAAATTGATAAAACTCTACCCAGACTTATCAAAAAGAAAATAAAAAGGACCCAAATAAATAAAGTCATGAATGAAAGAGGAGAGATTACAACCAACACCACTGAAATCCAAATGATTATAAGAGAATATTATGAAAAATTATATGCCAACGAAATGGGCAATCTGGAAGAAATGAATAAATTCCCAAAAACATGTAAACTATACCAAAACTGAAACAGGAAGATATAGAATATTTGAACACTCCCATAACCAGCAAAGAAAATGAATAAGTAATCAAAAATCTCCCAACAAACAAAAGTCCAAGGCCAGATGGCTTCCCAGATGATTTCTACCAAACATTTAAAGAAGAGTTAACACCTATTCTGAAACTGTTCCACAAAATAAAAAGGAAAGGATGACTTCCAAACTCATTCTCCAAGGCCAGCATTACCTTAATTCCAAAAACAGACAAAGAGCTGACTATTAAAAGGAGAATCACAGGCCAATATCCCTGATGAACATGAATGCAAAACTTCTGAACAAGACACTAGCAAATTGAATCCTATAGTACATGAAAAGAATTATTCACTACGATCAAGTGGGATTTATTCCTGGGCCGTAGGGCTGGTTCAATATTCACAAATCAATAAACATGATATACCACATTAATAAAAGAAAGGATAAAAACTATATGGTCCTCTCAATAGATGTAGAAAAAGCATTTGACAAAACACATCATCTTTTCTTGATAAAATTATCAAAAATGTAAGGATAGAGGGAACATACCTCTGTATCATAAAGTCCATATGTAAAAGATCCATAACTAATATCTCCCTCAATGGGGGAAAATGGAGAGCTTTTCCTCTATGGTCAAGAACAAGACAGGGATGTCCACTCTCAACATTGCTATTTATCATATTACTGGAAGCCCTAGCCTCAGCTATCAGGGAACAAAAAGAAATAAAAGGCATCCAAATGGGCAAAGAAGAAGTCGAACTTTCACTATTTGCAGAAAACATGATACTCTATATACAAAATGTAAGACTCCACCAAAAAAATTGCTAGAACTGATGCATGAATTCAGAAACATTGTAAGATACAAATTCAATGTACAGAAATCTGTTGCATTTCTATACACCAATGATGAAGCAGCAGAAAAATAAATCAAGGAATCAATCCCATTTACAATTGCACCAAAACCCATAAGATATCTAGGAATAAACCTAATCAAAGAAGTAAAAGATCTGTTCTCTGAAAATTATAGAACAGTCTTGAAAGAAATTGAAGATGACATAAAGAAGTGGAAAAATATTCCATTCTCATGGATTTGAAAAACAAATATTGTTAAGATGTCTAGACTGCCCAAAGCAATCTACACATTTAATGTAATCCCTATCAAAATCCCAACAGGATTTTTCACAGAACTAGAACAAAGAACCCTAAAATTTAAATGGAACCATAAATGACCCTGAATAGCCAAAGCAATCTTGGAAAAGGAAAACAAAGCTGGAGGCATCACAATTCTAGACCTCAAGCTATATTACAAAACTATAATCCTCAAGACAGTATGATACTGGCACAACAACAGGCACATAGATCAATGGAACAGAATAGAAAACCAAGAAATGGACCTACGACAATATGGTCAAGTAACCTTTGACAAAGCAGGAAACAATATCCAATGGAAAAAGTCAGTCTCTTCAACAAATGGTGTTCGGAAAACTGGACAGTGACATGCAGAAGAATGAAACCACAACACTTTCTTATACCATATACAAAAATAAATCCAAAAATGGGTGAAAGACCTGAATGTGAGACAGGAAACCTGCAACATCCTAAAAGAGAACACAGGCAACAGCCTCTTTGACCTCAGCCATAGCAACTTCTTACTAGACGAGTCTCCAGAGGCAAGGAAAACAAAAGCAAAAATGAACTATTGGGACTTAATTAAGATAAAAATCTGCACAATGAAGGAAACAATCAACAAAACTAAAAGGCAGCCTACAGAACGGGAAAGGATATTTGCAAATGAACTATGTGATAAAGGATTAATATCCAAAATCTATAAAAAACTTAGCAAACTCAACACACACACAAAATAAACAACCCAGTTAATAAATGGGCTGAAGACATGAATAGACATTTCTCCAAAGAAGACATACAAGTATCTAATAGTCACATGAAAAACTGCTGGATGTCACTCATCATCAGGTAAATACAAATCAGAACCGCGAGATACCACACCTGGTATCTCACACCTGTCAGATTTGCTAAAATTAGCAATTCAAGAAAAAACAGATGTTGGTGAGGATGTGGAGAAAGGGGGACCCTCTTATACTGTTCGTGTAAATGCAAACTAGTGCAGTGAGACAATTTGGAGGTTCCTCAAAAAGTTAAATATAACTACTCTATGATCCAGTGATTGAATTACTAGGTATTTACCTACAGGATACAAAAATACTGATTCCAAGGGCTACATGCACCCCAGTGTTTATAGCAACAGTATCAACAAAACATGCTTTGTTAAATTTGGTGTTAAATGGCCAACATCAGGGGCGTCGGGTGAGCATCTGACTTTGGCTCAGGTCATGATCTCACAGCTTGTGAGTTTGAGCCCCATGTTAGGCTCTGTGTTGACAGCTCAGAGCCTGGAGCTTGCTTCAGATTCTGTGTCTCCCTCTCTCTCTGCCCCTAACCCACTTGCATTCTGTCTCTGTCTCTCTCAAAAATAAATAAATAAACATTGAAAAATAAATAGCCAACAGCAAACATTAATTATAGGGAGCATGACCACCAATAACATGTTCTATGCACTTTTTTGTACATGGTCTATATCAGGGATTTTTAAAAATTATTTCTAATTCTTATTTATTTTTGAGAGAGAGACAGAGAGTAGGGTAAAGGCAGAGTGAGAGGGGAACACAGAAACCAAAGCAGAGTCCAGTCTCTGAGCTGTCAGCACGAAGCCCAACACGTGGCTAGAACTCATGAGCTGTGAGATCATCACCTGAGCCCAAGTCGGATGCTTAACTGACTGAGCTACCCGGGTGCCCCAAGATTGTTTATTTTTTAATCTTTTGCCTTTATGCTATTAGAAACACTTCATGGATATTTCTTGCAAAATATTCAAATTATTTATTAATTCATTAAGTAAATATTTGCTGAGTTGATAATATGTCTCAGGTAGAATCACACACATTGGGGTAGCAGCAATAAATAAGACAGATAAAAATCCCTGCCTCCATGAAACATACATTAATGTGTGTGTGCATGTGTGTCTATTTGTGTGTTTGTGTGTATGTGTGCGCATATGTACACAAGTGTGTGGAGATGTGCTGGAAGTGAAGATGAGAAAACAATGAAAAGAATCTTAAAAGTATGTATGTATATATACAAAATTATGTATGTATATAAAAAAGGAGTGTGTGTATGTATATATCTCTATATATAATACGTATATATACAAAGGATGTATAATTCATATATATATATATATTTCATGTATATATATGAAAAATAAGATAAAAAAGAGAGAGGGAAGCAAACCATAAAAGACTCTTAAATACAGAGAACAAACTGAGGGTTGCTAGAGGGGTGCTGGGTGGGAGGATGGGTTAGATGGCTGATGGGTATTAAGGAAGGCACTTGTTGGGATGAGCACTGAGTGTTATATGTAAGTGATGCATCACTAAATTCTACTCCTGAAATCATTATTACATGATATGTTAACTAACTTGGATTTAAATTACATTTAAAAATTAAAAAAAAAAGAAGAGGTGATACACACACACACACACACACACACACACACACACACAATGGTATATTACTCAGCCAACCAAAAGAATGAAATCTTGCCATTTGCTATGACATGGATGAAGCTAGCAAGTGTTACACTAGGTGAAATAAGTCAGTCAGAAAAAGACAAACACCATATGATTTCATCCATATGTGGAATTGAAGAAACAACACAGATGAACGTAGGGCAAGGGATAAATAAAAGAGAGGGCAGCCAATCATAAATGACTCTTAACCACAGAGAACAAATTGGGGTTTGCTGGAGGGGAGGTGGCTGGGGGATGGGCTAGATGGGTGGTGAATATTGAGGAGGGCACTTGTGTTGAACACTGGGTATTACATGTAAGTGATCAATCACTAAACTGCATTCCTGAAACCAACATTATACTATATGATAACTAACCAGACTGTAAAGATAAAATTTGAGAAAAAAAAGAGAGAAGAAAATAGGCTGCTAATTACATCCTCCTTTCACTAATAGCTAATCTATTTCTTTTGTGTATGTGGCTGGTTTTTTTGTTTGTTTGTTTTTTTGTTGTTTTGCTGGGTTTTTTTGTTTTGTTGTGTTGTGTTTTGAGTGAGAGTGCAAGTGGGGGAGAGACAAAAAGAGAGAGAGAGAGAATCTGGAGCAGGCTTCATGCCCAGAGCAGAGCCTGACGTGGGTCATGATCTCACCGTTGTGAGATCAGGTCATGAGATCACAACTGTGAGAGCATGACCTGAGCTGGACACTTAACCAAATGAGCCATCCAGGTGCCCTAACTTCTAATATACCACCTTTAAAATATGTTAAATTTGTGAGCTACTGTCTTTATCAAACTATATTTGCTACTATGTTAAAAATAAAACTTTATTCTTTTTATTACCAAAACAAAAACAAAAACAAAAAAAAAAAACAAAAGTACTAATTATATGCAAAAAAAAAACCATTTAGGAAAACACATTAATGTTTAAAATTCATGTCTTAAATTTTGTAGATTTGATTATAATATCGTGAAACGAATTGTGTTCTTCAAATCCCCTAAGAGCAAAAGCTATGAGCAATCACAATGTGTCTTAATCTCTAATTGTAAATGTAGCCCTTAGTTAAATTTTTATAGGTGTAAGTATAAGATATGGTTTTTGTAACACAGAGTGTGTAAAAGCATTAAAGAGACAAGTCATACTGGCCAGATTCCAATATCTGTGGGAGCTCTGATTACATAATATATGGAACTGTGGTTTTAAGTAAAATCACCATACATGTAAGATAGCCTAGCAGCCAGAGTGAAGAGGTTTCATCTGGGACAGTGTATAATGTCAGATTCCATATGACATGTTGTCCACCACAGTGCCTGAAGTAATAGGTTGTCTATTTTAATTTGAATAAAGCAATATAATATCGAGTACAGAAAATTATTTATTACATGTCAGATCAGGGTTTTAAAACATCTGATTAGGTCATGTTTAGCAACAATGGAATTGTGTGGAAATAAGTATAATGCAGGCATGGAGAGAAGATAAAAAAATTCTCTATCGCAGGGGACATTGATTGTATAGAAAATTTGTGTGGGCCTAGTTAAGATTAACTACAGATGAAAATAGAAAATTCAAAACAGTAAAGAGGATGGCATTGTAGATGGTTAGTTGTTTAGAGAATACTTTTTGTCAGTCTTTTCAAATAGATTAATGAAGTGGGATTATAATAAACTTTGTACAACTTATTATATTTATGCTATGAGGATATAAAGTTGAACGATCAAGCAAACTATAAACCCACAGAGATGATTGGAAGCAATACTTTGTTATTTAATATGGAAAGGATTCAAACATAAACATATTCTATTCATCAGAACACAGTTTCAATGTTTTAGTATGATTACCTGGGATAATTCTTTATTGTGTCACATATGAATTTTAAAAATACCTTATTAGAAACCTTGGAAAATCGTGTATTAAATTAGGTTAAATTCAACTCACAATCTGGCTACATGTTGGCAAAGAAATCCTTATAGAATGTATATATAATCATAGAAGTTGTGAGTTTGATACTTTTAATACAAAATCTGCTTCTTTATTTCATCCATTTAAGAGTAGAACTTTATGGAGAGGAAACATAGCAAAAGTCTGACATGGAGGAAATTGCTCAGACTCGTACAATCTAGATTCTTAAATTATCAGTCTCCAGGAGGTTGCAGGGAACAACCAATTGAAAGCCAAAACAATCCAAACAATATGATTCTTTGACTACAGCTTCCAGAGGGACTTACATAAATAAAGACAGGGTCTTGCTTATTAGAATCAGAACAGTTGGTACTGAAGACTGAAACCCGCTACAAATGACCTGAAGTTGGGCAAAATCAATTTGATTTGGGTCATCAGAACAGCAATTTCTGCACTGGGATAATACTCCAGAAATATTATCTGAGTTTTATCTGAGTATTATCTGAGAGTATTTTATCTGAGTATTATCTGAGAGATACTTCCTCAGAAGAAACATTTTGCCTAACAAGAAAAGGAATCAGAGAAAAGAGAAATGCTTTTCTTCCCTTCTTTAATACCATCTCACAAGACCCCAGCTAAAAAGGAAGTTTGAACTGTTGGCATCATGAACTTTTTCCCCCTTTTTCTCTCTTAGAAGATTGCTTATTAATCCTTAATATCCAAAAAAATGGGTAATTATAAGAGTTACTAACTTAGCAGTGCTGTAGGTGAAAATGTTCTCTGTAAAATGAGCACAGAGAAAATATCTATATTTCTTCTTTGGAGACTTAACACTAACAGTAACCATAATGGAAGTTCTCATAAAGGAATCCAATATGTAGTCATTTAAGATTGTCTGTAGAAATATAGTGTATAGAATCGACTAAGGGAAGGACAGTATGAAAAACAGACTTCGTTTTCTGTAATCACTGCTTTCTAATATGCCCAATGTCTGACTCTTTCTCCAACTTGTGAATATATTTTGGGTAGATTCTGAATTTGTTTGGTCATTTATGCATTTTTAGATATAAGAATAATCGAATTTTTGTCCTGATCAATTTATCTAAAAATTCTAACCCACATCCAGTTAAAAATAATTACCATCCCTCCAAGCTTAATGGCCAGCAGAAGAATTTTGTAAATAGTGAAGAAAATTTATGGCTCTAAGTCATTATACATATATAGTTATAGTTTTATAGTTATAGTTATAGTTATATAAGTTATCCATATATAGTTATAGTTATATATATACACATTATATGCATAGATATAAAGATGGAGACATTATACATGAATATACATATATACATACTTCATTATGACTTACCTAATGTGTCCAATATTGTTTAAACCTACTTGATAGACTTTCAAGAAAAACATTATAAGCTATTATCATTTATCGACAAAATGGTATTTAGCTAATGTGAAATTCAGTATTGTTAACCTACAGAGTAGCAACCTCTGTACTATGTTGCTATCATATGATACAGTATAAAGAACATTGATGTACATGTCTTTTGTTTTGAGCTTATTTTTTTAAGATTTTATTTTTAGGTAAATCTCTACACCCAGCATAGGGCTTGAACTGACAATCCTGAGATAAGAGTCACATGTTCTCCCTACTGAGCCAGGCAGAAACCCCTACAATTCTGAGCTTTTCTTTTACCATTTAGGAAATGGGCTAGTTGAACTTTCTTTGTAATCTTGAAAGTCCCTTAAAAATGACTGCTTTTTAAATGGCACATGTTTCCATTAAATTTTATCTTAAATGATCAGTTTTTTATCATATATAAATTTTTAAAATTTTCTTATATTAATACATTTCAAAGGTTCCCCTTTATTTCACTCTGGCAGTTGGGATCACTGTGTTTAGTGTTAATGGTATCTCATTATCTTTTGCTGTTTCCTCACTTTTGAGTTAAAACGATCACTGAAACAAAATCAAATGTTTACAACCCCAAGAAGTTCTTAAAATTTCATCTACAGTTAGGAATCCTCAGGCTTCTGCCCTACTCACTGTGGTGTTGATAGAATACTCCCATGACCTGACTCCACCTCCAGGATCCTAGAAAAGGAATATTAAAGATGAAGGTTTACTTTCCTTCAAAGATGTCATTCACGATGAATGATGTCAATGTTATTGAAAATGATAATGCAGTCACTTATTTAAATGGGGAAATCAAGTGACTGACAATGATAACCCTTTAATGTTTAACATCTACTGACAAATTTGATAGGGATCAATACAGCAGGAGAACGGTTTCTTTTTTTTTTTTTTTTTTTTTTTTTGGTATTTTTTTTTTTTTATTTTTTAATATATGAAATTTACTGTCAAATTGGTTTCCATACAACACCCAGTGCTCATCCCAAAAGGTGCCCTCCTCAATACCCATCACCCACCCTGCCCTCCCTCCCACCCTGCCCTCCCTCCCACCCCCCATCAACCCTCAATTTGTTCTCAGTTTTCAACAGTCTCTTATGCTTTGGCTCTCTCCCACTCTAACCTCTTTTTTTTTTTTTTTTTTCCTTCCCCTCCCCCATGGGTTTCTGTTATGTTTCTCAGGATCCACATAAGAGTGAAACCATATGGTATCTGTCTTTCTCTGTATGGCTTATTTCACTTAGCATCACACTCTCCAGTTCCATCCATGTTGCTACAAAAGGCCATATTTCATTTTTTCTCATTGCCACGTAGTATTCCATTGTGTATATAAACCACAATTTCTTTATCCATTCATCAGTGGATGGACATTTAGGCTCTTTCCATAATTTGGCTATTGTTGAGAGTGCCGCTATAAACATTGGGGTACAGGTGCCCCTATGCATCAGTACTCCTGTATCCCTTGGATAAATTCCTAGCAGTGCTATTGCTGGGTCATAGGGTAGGTCTATTTTTAATTTTCTGAGGAACCTCCACACTGCTTTCCAGAGCGGCTGCACCAATTTGCATTCCCACCAACAGTGCAAGAGGGTTCCCGTTTCTCCACATCCTCTCCAGCATCTATAGTCTCCTGATTTCTTCATTTTGGCCACTCTGACTGGCGTGAGGTGATATCTGAGTGTGGTTTTGATTTGTATTTCCCTGATAAGGAGCGACGTTGAACATCTTTTCATGTGCCTGTTGGCCATCCGGATGTCTTCTTTAGAGAAGTGTCTATTCATGTTTTCTGCCCATTTCTTCACTGGGTTATTTGTTTTTCGGGTGTGGAGTTTGATGAGCTCTTTATAGATTTTGGATACTAGCCCTTTGTCCGATGTGTCATTTGCAAATATCTTTTCCCATTCCGTTGGTTGCCTTTTAGTTTTGTTGGTTGTTTCCTTTGCTGTGCAGAAGCTTTTTATCTTCATAAGGTCCCAGTAATTCACTTTTGCTTTGAATTCCCTTGCCTTTGGGGATGTGCCGAGTAAGAGATTGCTACGGCTGAGGTCAGAGAGGTCTTTTCCTGCTTTCTCCTCTAAGGTTTTGATGGTTTCCTGTCTCACATTCAGGTCCTTTATCCATTTTGAGTTTATTTTTGTGAATGGTGTGAGAAAGTGGTCTAGTTTCAACCTTCTGCATGTTGCTGTCCAGTTCTCCCAGCACCATTTGTTAAAGAGACTGTCTTTTTTCCATTGGATGTTCTTTCCTGCTTTGTCAAAGATGAGTTGGCCATACGTTTGTGGGTCTAGTTCTGGGGTTTCTATTCTATTCCATTGGTCTATGTGTCTGTTTTTGTGCCAATACCATGCTGTCTTGATGATGACAGCTTTGTAGTAGAGGCTAAAGTCTGGGATTGTGATGCCTCCTGCTTTGGTCTTCTTCTTCAAAATTACTTTGGCTATTCGGGGCCTTTTGTGGTTCCATATGAATTTTAGGATTGCTTGTTCTAGTTTCGAGAAGAATGCTGGTGCAATTTTTATTGGGATTGCATTGAATGTGTAGATAGCTTTGGGTAGTATTGACATTTTGACAATATTTATTCTTCCAATCCATGAGCAGGGAATGTCTTTCCATTTCTTTATATCTTCTTCAATTACCTGCATAAGCTTTCTATAGTTTTCAGCATACAGATCTTTTACATCTTTGGTTAGATTTATTCCTAGGTATTTTATGCTTCTTGGTGCAATTGTGAATGGGATCAGTTTCTTCATTTGTCTTTCTGTTGCTTCATTGTTAGTGTATAAGAATGCAACTGATTTCTGCACATTGATTTTGTATCCTGCAACTTTGCTGAATTCATGTATCAGTTCTAGCAGACTTTTGGTGGAGTCTATCGGATTTTCCGTGTATAATATCATGTCATCTGCAAAAAGCGAAAGCTTGACTTCGTCTTTGCCAATTTTGATGCCTTTGATTTCCTTTTGTTGTCTGATTGCTGATGCTAGAACTTCCAGCACTATATTAAACAACAGCGGTGAGAGTGGGCATCCCTGTCGTGTTCCTGATCTCAGGGAAAAAGCTCTCAGTTTTTCCCCGTTGAGGATGATGTTAGCTGTGGGCTTTTCATAAATGGCCTTTATGATCTTTAAGTATGTTCCTTCTATCCCGACTTTCTCAAGGGTTTTTATTAAGAAAGGGTGCTGGATTTTGTCAAAGGCCTTTTCTGCATCGATTGACAGGATCATATGGTTCTTCTCTTTTTTTTTGTTAATGTGATGTATCACGTTGATCGATTTGCGAATGTTGAACCAGCCCTGCATCCCAGGAATGAATCCCACTTGATCATGGTGAAGAATTCTTTTTATATGCTGTTGAATTCGATTTGCTAGTATCTTATTAAGAATTTTTGCATCCATATTCATCAGGGATATTGGCCTGTAGTTCTCTTTTTTTACTGGGTCTCTGTCTGGTTTAGGAATCAAAGTAATACTGGCTTCATAGAATGAGTCTGGAAGTTTTCCTTCCCTTTCTATTTCTTGGAATAGCTTGAGAAGGATAGGTATTATCTCTGCTTTAAATGTCTGGTAGAACTCCCCTGGGAAGCCATCTGGTCCTGGACTCTTATTTGTTGGGAGATTTTTGATAACCGATTCAATTTCTTCGCTGGTTATGGGTCTGTTCAAGCTTTCTATTTCCTCCTGATTGAGTTTTGGAAGAGTGTGGGTGTTTAGAAATTTGTCCATTTCTTCCAGGTTGTCCAATTTGCTGGCATATAATTTTTCATAGTATTCCCTGATAATTGTTTGTATCTCTGAGGGATTGGTTGTAATCATTCCATTTTCATTCATGATTTTATCTATTTGGGTCATCTCCCTTTTCTTTTTGAGAAGCCTGGCTAGAGGTTTGTCAATTTTGTTTATTTTTTCAAAAAACCAACTCTTGGTTTCGTTGATCTGCTCTACAGTTTTTTTAGATTCTATATTGTTTATTTCTGCTCTGATCTTTATTATTTCTCTTCTTCTGCTGGGTTTAGGCTGCCTTTGCTGTTCTGCTTCTATTTCCTTTAGGTGTGCTGTTAGGTTTTGTATTTGGGATTTTTCTTGTTTCTTGAGATAGGCCTGGATTGCAATGTATTTTCCTCTCAGGACTGCCTTCGCTGCATCCCAAAGCGTTTGGATTGTTGTATTTTCATTTTCGTTTGTTTCCATGTATATTTTAATTTCTTCTCTAATTGCCTGGTTGACCCACTCATTCGTTAGTAGGGTGTTCTTTAACCTCCATGCTTTTGGAGGTTTTCCAGACTTTTTCCTGTGGTTGATTTCAAGCTTCATAGCATTGTGGTCTGAAAGTATGCATGGTATAATTTCAATTCTTGTAAACTTATGAAGGGCTGTTTTGTGACCCAGTATATGATCTATCTTGGAGAATGTTCCATGTGCACTCGAGAAGAAAGTATATTCTGTTGCTTTGGGATGCAGAGTTCTAAATATATCTGTCAAGTCCATCTGATCCAATGTATCATTCAGGGCCCTTGTTTCTTTATTGACTGTGTGTCTAGATGATCTATCCATTTCTGTAAGTGGGGTGTTAAAGTCCCCTGCAATGACCACATTCTTATCAATAAGGTTGCTTATGTTTATGAGTAATTGTTTTATATGTCTGGGGGCTCGGGTATTTGGCGCATAGACATTTATAATAGTTAGCTCTTCCTGGTGGATAGACCCTGTGATTATTATATAATGCCCTTCTTCATCTCTTGTTACAGCCTTTAATTTAAAGTCTAGTTTGTCTGATATAAGTATGGCTACTCCAGCTTTCTTTTGGCTTCCAGGAGCATGATAAATAGTTCTCCATCCCCTCACTCTCAATCTAAAGGTGTCCTCAGATCTAAAATGAGTCTCTTGTAGACAGCAAATAGATGGGTCTTGTTTTTTTATCCATTCTGATACCCTATGTCTTTTAGTTGGCGCATTTAATCCATTTACATTCAGTGTTATTATAGAAAGATATGGGTTTAGAGTCATTGTGATGTCTGTATGTTTTATGCTTGTAGTGATGTCTCTGGTACTTTGTCTCACAGGATCCCCCTTAGGATCTCTTGTAGGGCTGGTTTCGTGGTGACAAATTCCTTCAGTTTTTGTTTGTTTGGGAAGACCTTTATCTCTCCTTCTATTCTAAATGACAGACTTGCTGGATAAAGGATTCTCGGCTGCATATTTTTTCTGTTTAGCACACTGTAGATATCGTGCCAAGCCTTTCTGGCCTGCCAAGTTTCAAAGGAGAGATCAGTCACGAGTCTTATAGGTCTCCCTTTATAAGTGAGGGCACGTTTATCCCTTGCTGCTTTCAGAATTTTCTCTTTATCCTTGTATTTTGCCAGTTTCACTATGATATGTCGTGCAGAAGATCGATTCAAGTTACGTCTGAAGGGAGTTCTCTGTGCCTCTTGGATTTCAATGCCTTTTTCCTTCCCCAGTTCAGGGAAGTTCTCAGCTATAATTTGTTCAAGTACCCCTTCAGCACCTTTCCCTCTCTCTTCCTCCTCTGGGATACCAATTATGCGTATATTGTTTCTTTTTAGTGTATCACTTAGTTCTCTAATTTTTCCCTCATACTCCTGGATTTTTTTATCTCTCTTTCTTTCAGCTTCCTCTTTCTCCATAACTTTAAGGAGAACGGTTTCTTGATATAATTATCCCACTTTGCTGCAATTGTAGTGTATTTATAATCTTGCTTGTTTATATGCCATTTCTTTTGCTGTGTTTTGTTCTTAATGTCGACTTTTAAGACCTCTGCATCAACATCTGGTTCATAGTGTACAGATCTAGGAACAAGAGTTTCCGTCATATGAGAAAATATCTGAGTAGGTATAAAGTATGTACTTACAGTTACCCCCGGTAATAGATAAATTAAATAAAGCCTATTGCCAGATTCAAGTCAGCACACTATAATTTAAAACAGAAAGTGAATAATAAATGTCTATTATCAAGATGAAACTAGAGAATAAAAATCATTTTTCTTGGTTGATAGTTTTGTGCCTTTTAATTTTAATTTAATGAAATCTAAAATATGATCCTACATTTAAGAATATTTTAAATAAAAGGGGATTTGCATAACCAGTCATGACCAGTGGGAAAATTACATGCATTCTTGAATATTTTTTAATTCAAACTACATAAGAATATATTGTAATTAAAAAATGCAGGATAATAGATTTTATATTATAGCTACTGCAATTAAAATAAAAGCCAAAATAAACCCAGTGGCTGCATGTCCTTAATGAACCTGCACATTAAGTCCTAATTAATAGTATGCAATAGACAAGTTTTAAGTCAAAATTTGAATGCTTTCTGTGCAGTAATACAGCTAAAAGGAAGTATAAGTCTTTATCTGGTGGCTATATTAAGAGAAATTAAGTCTCATTCTTTCTTTTTATAGGATTAGAAAGAGCAGTGCCCATGATCAGACAAATTTCATTCCAAATCTCTATTCCAGCCATTCAGTTTAATTTAAATTAAAAACAATGATTAAGACAATCGAAATGGGAAGCTTGTGGCTCAGTTGCCTTTTGGCTGTCTTCTCAACCAAGGAAATTAGAATGACTTTTACTGTGAAGATAAAACTATCAAAACAAATTTAAATCTGGAATGTCAATTCACGTCTTATGTACAAGGTCTCTATTAGTGTTTCCATCAGTTTCTTTTTCCTTTGGGTTTTAATTTATTCAAATAATATTCTTCAAGTACATTTTCTTTTAAATTGGATATCTAAAGCCATATATTTTAAAATGCATTAGATTTGTAGTAATATTTTGCACTTGATAGAAACCAAAAAACTAAAAATCCACAACACATGTAATTTATTTGATATACAATTATCATACTACACAAAGCATGAAGGATAATTTGCATACTTATAGTTTCAGAGTAGCAGTTCTAGAATTTTGTTTGTCAAGGTTGTTCCCCCCCTCCTCTTCTTTGGGCATATTCTTTTCTTCCTAGTATAACTTCTCACTCAGAAAACATATGTCACACCTATGCTTGTATAGTTGGGTAATTTTTCCATTTTCCTGGAGTGAGACGTGAGAAAATTTTTCCAGATTCTCTTTGCTCCCCACCACAAATCATCTTCTTCAAGATACAAGTTTGGCAGAAGAACATGAGCATAAGAACTTTATTTCCCTGATTTTTTTTTTATTTTTTTTGAGTCATTCTTGTGTTCTAGCCCATTTGGAACAAAAATGCTGCTCTTGTGCAGAACTACTTAAATGTGATAGGCTTTAACAATGCATTTGTCTGGATATCTAGAGTCTTACTCTTTATTAGTTTTATCAATATTAAAATATTACTATGTTTTCACTGACTTGTTTCTTTTGGCCTATTTCTTAAAGTTTTTAGTTTATTCTATTGTTTCTGTCATCTGAAAATTGCCTGTCCCACGTAATTTTGTGAGTTAGTCTCTTCCACATTCGTTGCTTTGATTTGCGATGTTTAAGTTCTATAAATAATGTGTTCATTTTATAGCTAAAAGTAATTATAAACATTTTTTAGTTATTCCACTGACATAAACACATATTCTAATAGATTATAGTAATAAGATATTTTTAACAATTGGTAACTTATACGTAGTTTCTTCTGTTATAATTATTTATATAATGCTATTTTGGGATTTCTCAACTCTTTGGTTGTTCAATGTGTTTGGTTTTTAGCTTGTCCCATGTCATTTAAGTTATATTTATGTAAAATGTTCCAATACATGGAAAGTCCAATCTATGTTTACTTGTATACAGTAGTATTTCCATGTGGTAAAATATTTTAACTTATTTCTCCATATAAACATAGAAATAATTGAATTCAATAATGTATTTGTTTTTCCTTATATTTTTCATCCTGCTATTTTGTTTATTTCTTTCCTTTCTACTTTTTCTCATTTTTAAAAAATGAGGCAATTGAGGTGTAAAGATAAAAAGATATCTAACCCCTGCTTTAAAAAGTTGTATTTCTTTTACATTTATGTATTTATTTTGAGAGAGAGAGAGAGAGAGAGACAGAGAGAGAGAGAGAGAGGGAGGGAACATAAGCAGAGGAGAGGAAGAGAGAGAGGGAGAGAGAGAGAATCTCAAGCAGACTCTGCACTGTCAGCACAGAGCCGGAGACGGAGCTCAAACGCGCGAACCGTGAGATCATGACCTGAACGGAAATCAAGAGTCTGTGAGGCCACCCAGGCATCCCTTAAAAGCTTATTTTCAATCGAAAACGAAGGTCAACTGGGGTAGATTATGGAGGGTCTTGAATGCTTGAAGCTTGATTGCAGTGGGGGTCACTGAATCATTTGTGAAACGCCTCAAAGCCAAGCCTATCATGTTTGAAGTCTTCGAGCATTATCAGCTTCACAGTCCACCTGAGCTGCCTCAATGACTCTTCACTTCACACGGGTACCACTCTCCAAGCCAGTTCCAGCCACCAAGTGAAACACCCTGAGGAAAACAGCCTTATCCAGAGCATAAGCAAGTGTGATCTTCGTTTGGTTTATGATCAGAACGGAAGCTATAAGAGACTATATCTAGCTGTGGTTGACCACACATCAGGCTTGCTCTGTCAGGAAACATTTTGCCTCACTAGGGCATCTAATAGAAGAGCATGGTGACCGTTATCTAGAGGAGGGTGGTGAGTCCCACAGGAAAGACATTCTAAAGATGATGGTAGGCAGGATTAGAAATCAGGCTGTTGTTGCTGAACTGCAGTTTACGCCTTTCTCTCCCTAAATATTAGCTCTGCCAAGTTGAAGTCTCTCCACAACTCTACAAGTCGGGCACTCTAAGAAGAGTGATGAGTCAGCCATGTGGGGGTTTTTTGTTCAATAATGACTTCTCTTCAGATGAAGAAACCAATTTCCTTCTCACTTCAGAAATCCCTACCTTCTCTTCTGCTCAACCTGCTGTCTGTAAATAAAGAGATAGCTAAATGGGAAAGAAAAAAACACAAAGGAAGGCATACAAGGTGTGAGACATTTAATCTTCACAATCCTATGAAGTAGGTGTAATTATCTCCCTTTAAACAATTAGACAAACTGAGGCTCCAAGATATGGAAACTAAGAACAACTGCCTTTAGGCTCACAGCTGCTGAGGGACATAACCTGGGATGTGAACAAGACGTAAAGGGACCCAAGACTTTGCTCAAAGTCATGACATTGAAAGCCCAAACTTACTAGCTCACCAACTCCAAAATCATAGAAAGAGAAAAGAGTGCAGTAAAGATGTCATGACAATGATCAGTAGGGAGCATTCCTGAAGAAATAAGGGCTGGCCACCACCTGTCTGATTGTTGGTTGTACAAGTGTCCTGGGACTTTTCACTAAAGAGTCTGCTAAGATGTAGGGGGGTATAGGATTATAAAGTTGTTCAAGGCACTCAGAAGCACATGGCTGTGCTGTCTTCCATCCAAACCAAATTCTTTATTGTCCAACCAGTCAACAAGGGTTTGATGGGGGTTAGCACTGTAGTATGTACATTGTACTAAATGTAAATACAAAAGTATAAGACACAGTCTCTGCCAGTTTTAAGTATACAGTCTAACTATTTCTCAGGAATTACTCAGTGATTAAAAGTCAAATTCAGACTTAGTAGGCAATATTGCAATGAACATTCTTTAAAGTCGATATTTTAAAGAAAAGTGTTATATCCCACATTTATCATGCTATGAAATTTCTTCTTAGTAATAAGAACCCCATTGTTATCAATAAAAGAGTTACAATTTTGGGGCGCCTGGGTGGCTCAATCGGTTTAGTGTCTAACTCTTGGTATTCTCAGGCCATGATCTCAGGGACTCATGACTGAACCCCACATCAGATTCTGCACTGACAGTGCAGAGCCTGCTTGGGATTCTCTTGCTCCTCCCACATTTTCTCTCTCTCTATCTCTCTCTGTCTCTCTCTCAAACTAAATAAACATTAAAATATTTTTAAATGTTAAAATTTTGTTTTTAAAATTTCTATTAAAATTTTCCTTACTTTCCCCTCCTCTGTATTTTGAATAATGATTTTTTGAAAAAGGAATTTTAAAAGATTGGGAAGTGGAAGGCTTAGGCACAAATTTGGTCAACAGTTGTCTGGCCAAAAGAGCTCTAGACTGCTGAGTGAACCTAGCTACCTCCAGGCCATTTGTATTAATATTTTGAGGACAATATAAAGTACACGTCCATGTAAAACACTACTGCCATCCAGGAGAGGGAGTTAGAAACATGGAGAAGAATCTGGACTAAACATTTTCCATAGTAAAATTTAGCACCAACTCAGGCAATACCAAGGGCATAAGTGCTTCATGAGTACTCATTAAATGTGACTGGGCTCCATGGACTCACCTAATATGCCACCCTTGCTGAGCTTGCAGTGGCCCTGACTTCCATGTTCTCCTTCTGCCAAGAGGCCGTGTCTGCATTAAAAACTGACCAAAGAGAAAATTCTATCAGGAGTCAAATTTGTCTGTACCACCCAAAGCTATTGTATCTACTAAACCTGGAAATTGATAAAATGTTGGCAATGAGCATTGGTTATTTAGCTTTTTGTGGTAAAATACTACAAAAATTATGAGTGAGCGCGCACACACACACACACACACACACAAGAAAAAAAAAAAAACTGGCCTATTAGCAAGAATGGATGAAAGGAAAAGTAGGGAGACCAGAAGTTACGGAATTGTAAGATTACGAAAATGAACTGATTCTTGTAATTACATGTAAAAAAATTGAAAAGTGCTATTATTTACACAGACCTGTTAAGACACAGAATAAGAACAAGACTCGGGACAAAGATGACTTCAAAAAATAAATGGTTAATATGCCCTTTGTTAAGATACTTGATTACCTTAGTGTGTCCCCCTAGTAAATATTTCAGTTGAACAAAATGGCTCAGGGCCAAAATCCCAGAGGAGGCTGATAGGCTCAATATATTTCCAACCAAGTCACTGCCCATTTGAAAGCTCATGAGTGAAAGATCAGTGTCAGTGAGACCAGCCACAGAGACTGTTAAAGCAGATACAGCTTTCTTATAGATAATTCTAACTGAGGATTTTTTTTATTTTGCTTTCATATTAGCTTGTATCTTTTTGTTTGTTTCAGTTGTAGTTGTTACCCAGATTTACAACTGTTTTATGTGTTTGACTATTTCCTATTTTAACTGTCTCAACCACTAGCCTACATGTTCAATGAAGACTGTTTGATCCTAAAGTCTAACTGTGGACCTTCTCACTGTGATCCTAAAGTCTAACGCAGTTGTGTAACAGGTACGCAAAAATATTTGTTGAACTAATACATGATTGCACAGTTCCTCTCTTACGCGGTGATATATTTCATATTTGAATATGTATTATTCATATGCACAACTCAAGCAGAAGTTAGCAGTGTATTAAAAATTCCAATTGGATGTGTTTAAACATTATTTCCATATATAGGGTTCAAGATCTTTAATGACAGTGACTGTGTCTCACACATCTCATGTTATCTGTCGTCGCACACAAGTCCCAGACGACTTTTGAAAAGTTTTAAAAAAATGATTATTCTTACTCTGAAAACAAAGGTGGCTAGTCTCCCTGATACCATACGCCTGCAAATGTTTTTACAGGATTCATTTTTTTTTTCTGGTCATCATTCCTAGAATTTCTACGGGTATGAAAGCAACGCACGGCGGAGGAGTGATTATCAGCTGACATGAAGAAATATTACATCTATTCTCAGAAGCACTGTCTTCATTGCTTCAGTCACTTTTTAGGTCTTTATCATCCAGTGCCATTCTAAGTTGTTTGGGCTTCCAATCATTCCATTATGGAATTCTGAATACTTCTTTCACTAGGATTGCAGGCTCTGCAGAGAAACAAGCCAGTTTCTCTGCCAATAGTGGCTGATTAGTCTTTCTTATGACATCAAGCAATCATTTATGGACCACATCATATCCACATTGCAGATCAAATAAGCCTTTTTTCCCTTTTATCTATTTCAGCTAGGAGTGGAAACATATATATATATATATATATATATATATATATATATATTATTTTTTTTTTTTTCCTGATAGGACTCAGCTAAATACTCTCAAATTTCTCAAGTTACGCTGGTCTTGTTCCTACAAGAACAGATATACGTCATCTGAACAGTAAAACAGATCACCATCCCTGAAATTTTTATGTCTTTAGAGTTTCCAGCTTTGCACATATCAGTTCGTGGGGTCTTTCCAACAGCTTTATTGGACAGATATGAGTAGCGCCATTTTAGAGTTAAGAAAAGCAACGGACTCCTGAATTTAAGTCAGGTTTCTAAAATCATGCCATATATACAAGCTATGACCCAAACTAGCGAATTCTATGTGAAATTCAATGGTTTTCTTATAAGTCCACTTTGTGACAGTGTTCCCATTCTTTACTGTGGATAGATATTATGGAGAGTATTACTACAATCCTTTCTTAATAGTGGGTAAAGAAAAAGTTTACCCTTTTCGCATTTTCTGAAATAATTTATTCAAGATAGACTATTCAGATTATTTTGTTGTAGTCAAAGCAATATGTATGTCAGTAAACTATACACCCTCTGGGCAGAAGTTTTATGAGTTAGCTCCTTGGCCACTGAGTTCTTTTACTGCTTCCTTTGAGTACTGTTTCCACTGAGTCTCATCAGCCTTGACCCTTACTGATCCAATAAGCTGAGTCTCCGGCTGACATGGGACAAGCATGTAGAAAGTGTCCTATGTACACTTTTTTTTTTAAGTCACTAAATTTGGAGATTTCTTTATTATCATAGCAAGGCTGACAGGATAGTTGTGTTTAGTTTATTAAGTTGACATAAATGTATGTAAAATTTATGACGATCAGAATAAACTCCCTAAATCTCAAATTAATGCAACTTTATAAAGCTGGGTGTGTTAAATCTGGACAAAGCCCACACTGAACAGTTCCTTTTAAGCTTGGTGTAATATGGCACAATTCTTGGCATGTACAGAATTGAAAATTAATTTGCTTTTTAATTTACTGGTATTAAATATAATCAAGTGTTCTCTGTTTTAATGTCCAGTATTGTGTATATTAGAACATCAAGTTTTAGGAAATGCCTATAGATTTTAAGAACTGTAAGGATAGATTAAAAATACATTGATTTATAAAAGAACCAAATCCTGTCCTAAAGGTACTTCCACGTGCATGTTAAATATATTTGCATGAATGTGTTCTTTAATTTGCCGTTTATAAATTCAGGAAACATCTACATCCAAAGGTTGGTCAAATGAAAGAGTAGGAATGCTCTCTCTCTGTAAGAATTACTCAACGAATTATAATTTGTTAAAATGCTCATATATACACAACTGTTTGACCTTTTTAAAAAAAATTTAATGTTTGTTTATTTTTGAGAGAGAGAGGGAGAGAGAGCAAGTGGGGGAGCAGCAGAGAGAGAGGGAGACACAGAATCTGAAACAGGCTCTCAGCTCTGAGCTGTCAGCACAAAGCCTGATGCAGGGCTTGAACTCACAGACCACAAGATCATGACCTGAGCCAGTCAGATGCTTAACCAACTAAGGCACCCAGTCACCCCTGTGTACATATCTATTTGAAATAAAACTTATCCAAACATATAAAATGCTCTAACTCAGACTCTCAACATGTCTATTTAGATGGAAATATTATGCACTTTGGATACATAAATTAGTTTTCAAGACTTCATAATTTATTTTTAATTAAAATACATTAGTCTATTGAAAAAAACGAGAAGACTTTTCTAAGTATGACACATGCTCTATATAATATACATAGCTTCTTGAAATATATCAACATGACTTTTCCATGAAAAAAGGTAATCTTTTTTTTTTTGGTAATTAATCATTTTTGTCAGGTTTTATCTTTGTAAATTTCCCCAGATGAATTTAGTCAACTGAAGAATAACGACTTATGTATTTACAGGCAACTCAATTCGGCAAAATCTGTATTGCTTTATAGTCCTCAATGAAAATAGTTGCAACAAAAATAGGAAAAGTTCTATTGCCTGTGTTGCCTCTGATCATTAACCTGTGGATGCTAGAAACAAATCAACATGATAGACATTGTCTTTTTGACAGGAGACTAGAGAATTCTAAATATACAAACATCATTATTAAATCATGCTCCAAAATGAGCATAAAAGTAAATATTAATCAGCCTTTTGTGAATAAGGAATTAATTTACTGTCAAACAGACATTACCTTCATAGGAAAAAAAAAGCAGATTTATAGCACTAAAAAGTCTACAACATAGGCAAATACTTCTAAAGTACAACTAAATTGCATTAATATTGAACACAGTAGTGTTAACTCTAGAGGGATTTTGAGCCATTGCATTAGTATTTGTGAAATAAGAAGTGTTTGCTAGTGACTGTCTTGATCTGTGTTTCTTCCAGAAAACAATGCCTAATAAGCACCGTGGACTTCTGAGTTTGCTCTTTGCTCCTTTGAGACTAATACAAACCCTTAAGTCACTCTTGCAGCATGTAATGCAGATTCTGCTTTTGTTCTTTTTTTTTTTTCCTTTGCACCACAAAGTTTGAGTTTAATGGAAGTTTTTATAATTTCCCCCAGATAAATGGGCATATATCTAGTCCTTTGTACAAGTACATTTAGGGGATTCCAAAAACCAATGAAATCTTTCCATGAATCATTAGAAGAATCTTGGATTTAGTGGTTTCAGCTAGATTTGAAACCTGTTCAGATACATAGTTAATCGGTGGTCTGAAGTTTGATCTCCAGACCCAGGGTGCACTGGCCATTTTGGCCTTGGGACACATTCTCAGAGGGCCACGTGAAAACCATGGTATGTAAAGAAGTCTAGAATGGAAGAGTGACCTCTGAGCTGAAGTGGTCTGCACCTGCTTCAGGCGTGTCTCAATTTGATGAGAGGGGGCCAGTAGATAGGGTAAAGTGTCTGGAAAGTAGGTTTGACGTGTTGCAGAAATCCCAATATAAGTCTTTTCCTCTGAGTCACTCTGCCTTCTTTATATTCTCTAAAGCTAACTAAACTGGTATAAGGAACATACTCACGAAACACTAGATCATGACCTGAGTTGTAGCTAAGAGTTGGATGCTTAACCAACTGAGCCACCCAGGCACCCTGCATTTATTTTGCTGTATGTAATATTGTAATTATTTGGTTATTTGTCTATCTCTATAAATTGATGTTATGTATCTCACAGACAAGATGATCTCATTTACTTTGGTATGTGCACAGCTAATACAAAGCCTAGCAAATAGAAGATGTTTATTCAATATTTATTGAATGAATGATTTGTCTTATTTGTAAATTTACTAACACACCTTTATGTACTTTCACTTCTAGGGGATTCACTTCAAAATATAGATTTTTTTACAAAAATTAAAAAAAAATTACATTACTATCCATAGAAAGATGTGTGTGAAGAAATCAAATGGGGAAGTAAATGCATATCAGAAAATTATTTTTATTTTCTGTCCACTAGGAAACTTTGGCAGTCATACTTAATTTCATTCTCCATAAGAGAATATGTATTTTATTCTTTGTTTTTCTTCCTCCTCATAGTTCAACAAGCAATGGATTTTGTGTCAATCACTCCTTAGTTGGAGACCTTTTGAAACAGCATATAAGCAGTATTTTCATAAATAAAGTATCCTTCCAGCTTAACTACTTTCTATGTATATTTCATGTAAGAAGTCTAGAAAATGCAATCTTTTTCAGTGTCATCAGTGTTAAAAGATTTAAACTTTTCACTACTACAAAAGTTAAAGGAAGTCAAGGAAAATAAAATCTTTTCAAGTAATGACCTAGAAACAATACCTTTTTGAAGAAGGTAGGGTTGTGTTGATTCTTACAACACCTTGTTTGTAAACATTTAGTTAAAAAGTTTATGCTCCTGGGGCACCTGGGTGGCTCAGTTGGTTGAGCATCTGACTTTGGCTCAGGTCATGATCTCTGTCTGTGAGTTCAAGCCCCGCATGGGGCTCTGTGCTGACAGCTCAGAGCCTGGAACCTGCTTTGATTTCTGTGTCTCCCTCTCTCTCTGCCCCTCCCCCGCTCATGCTCTGTCTCTGTCTCTGTCTCTCTCTGTCAAAAATAAACATTAAAAAATTCATGCTTCTTTAAAATGACTAGTAATATTAATAGAAATCTAATTAGTAATACCATACTTTATTGTTATGATGACTTATGTTAATTCTATTCTATTCTATTACAGTAGCCCATCATTATTATTTCCAAGCTTAATAAACTTGATAGGACTCTGTCTCAAAAACTTAAGAAGGTTAGAACAACAAAACAAAACAAACAAGAACCACATAAACAGGTAACTAAATTGTTAAAATTCAGGACCAATCAATATTTTAAAATTAAACATAATTATATTAAAATTAGAATAGAGGGTCATTAAGTAGAAAGAAAATGTGTGAGAATTATCTCAGCGAGGGAGATCTGATGCCCCCATTACAAGAAAAAGTACCCTTAACTAATGTGAGGGATGCCCAGTGGCTTTGCATTCTTAATACTTACTGTATTCTCTGTTTCTCATATTTTCTTCCCAAGAGAGAAGTCTATTTATCAGATATCATACATACATAAGTAGAGTGCTGGTAAATAATGGTGGCTTTAAGAGAGAAGCCATTATGTGTAATGTTTGCCAATTGCCCTGGTGTAAATACTCTCATTGTTAAAGGTTAAATTGTGTACTCTCCAAAAGATATGTTGAAGTCCTTACCATCAGAATGTAACCTTTTTTGGAAGTGCTTTTACCGAACTCTTTAATTACTATTAATTGGATGTTTCTCTTTTTTATGTGCTAGTAGCTTCTGGCCTTCTGTGTGGTTACTTTGACTGTGGATGCCTTTCTCTGTTGACTTTTAGGGAGGGAAGGCAAATAATTCTATCTCTTGCATGTGGTGGACCCTCTTTACTTTGAAAGAAAATTCCCAATCACTTCAATTCCAGGACTCAAAATTCACAGATCCTCTTTCTTTTTTGTTTCATTTTATTTATGTGTTTTATTTATTTATTTAATTATTTATTTATGTTTTAAATATTTATTTTTGAGAGAGAAAGAGAGGGGAGGGAGGCGGTAGAGGCAGAAAAAGAGGGAGACACAGAATCCAAAGCAGGCTCCAGGCTCTGAGCTGTCAGCACAGAGCCTGACTTGAACTCACCAGCAGTGCGATCATGACCTGAGCCAAAGTCGGACGCTTCACTGACTGAGCCACCCAGGCACCCCATTTGTTTTATTTCTCTAATATCTTTTATTGTTATTATTGTTGTCCATTCGTTCAAGCTTAAGACAAACCTCAATATCTTCATGATTTTTTTTTTCTGATTATGTCTCCTAGTATAAACCTCTCCTATCAAAGCATATTCAAAGTGCATGGTATCTTCTTCTATAATATACGACCTTTCATTTCTACACGTGTTTCTACTCTCAGTGTCTTACTTTCAATTTATTAAACATTCTTCCAATATTTAAAATTGTATCTCAAAAGCTTCATTTTCAGTCATTTTGGTGTTGGTGGCAGTGATTTAATATGGAGGCACTACATTTTCACTTTGTCCTCTATAACATTTTACATTACCTCCATAGGTAAACACAAAGACATTATCTCTAGCTCCACGTTGATAAAATTCCATTTCATGGTTTACTAAATTTTTAGGGGCTCTTTACAAATAATGGGAAAGCTATTTTCAATTTGGGTCAGTGCCATTCTGTGTCAAAAATTAAACTGAGGCATATTAAAAATATTACAAATGTATTTGAGCAAAAATCATTTCAACGCAGGCAGTCTCCCATCTAGCAGATAGAAAGGAGCTGTACAACATCAAAGTCATTTATAAGCAGAAAAGGGAGTGGGGCAAAGAATTTATATTAGGCAAAAAAGCAGGTTGGTTTTTGCAAGGATATCCTCCTTTAGAGACTGACAGTGGTCTATGAGGCAGATGGCTTCAGTAGTTCAGTCTGGGTGATTCCTGACTGGTTTAATATGGTGTTTCTGGAAGAATAGAAACCATAATTAACTTGTTTTTAATTGGTGATATGGGGCTCAGCATAAGTGACTCCATTTTCAGCCTTTTGTCTTGCTTTTGACACCAGAGAAAACTTATATTTTTGGTGAAGGGTTGCTACAAGTAACTTTAATATCTTTTCCATCTTCTTTTTATTAAATATTTAATTCCTTACAACTATGAATTGTGAAAAATTACAAAATAAAACATAATGAACTCTAATTTTCAATGTAGAATATTTAGGAGACATTATTAAGGATAAAATGTACCTAAATATTAGGGTAACACAAAAATGGCTGGTTAAAAATGGACACCTCTTTTTTTTTTTGCTTTTTCAATTGGTAGTTACCATGTAGTTGGACAACTAAGATTTTTTTGAAGTAGCTTTCAAAGGTATATAGATTTGCTTCTTAATCAAGATAATAGTTTCACCAATTTCACCATTTTTTAAATTTTCAACTCAATATAAAATTCTTTTAGTGTTAGCATATGTTTAATAATAATGTAAATGAGATGTGATTGCAAAATATCTTTTAGATATTGGGAGAGACATTTTTTTTTTCAGGTTAACACCCTGACTTGAAAAGTCAGAAGTGTGGGTTTAACAATGGCTTAAAACATCTTATAGTTTATATTAGTTAAAAAAATTATTTTAAAAATAATAAATAAATATAAATATTCATATTTATAAATATTTTATATTATATAAAGTACATAAATAATAAATATTTATTTAAGTAATATTAATCTCCACACCCCAAATGGGGCTCAAACCCATAACCCCGAGATCAAGAGTGACATGCTCTTCTGAATGAGCCAGTCAGGCTCCCCTGTGTTATTTATTTATTTATTTTATCTTATTGGCTTTAAATTAAGTTAAATATTAAATCAATTCACAAACAAACATGTGAACAATGTGTTGTGGGAGATCTAAACATAAAATAAACCAATCTATAGCCTACCAAAGAAACATATTAGAGAAAATTAATAATAAACACAAGTCAGGAAACTTATATCAGTTTTCCACATCATTAAGAACGTGTTAAGTGGAACAGTAGTGCTCTATCTTCCTGAGTACATGGTTGACTGACTTTCTTTTTCTTTTTTTTTAATCTCCAAGTAGATGTGTTTCTGGATTATAAATAACCTGAAGCTTTGGAAGATGTAATAACCCGAATTCCCATCAGAGTCTCACTTCATTGCACTCATTTCTTCTTGCTTGGCCTTAAGATGAGGAGCTTAGACCTAGGTATAAAATGTTTTCATTTTCTTGTAGTTTCTCTTAGCTTTAATTTCAGGAACTGATGTAAGTTTTTCAAAGTGTCTTATATTCATCTGGTAGATATGTTCCATTCACAACTGAAGACTTAGTTTCTCTGCCTTACAGACTTTCAACATTGTAAATCCACAGATTTCCCCACCATTATCACAGACAGAAATTCTCTTGAGTTTTATGTTTGGATTTCTTTACAGAATGTCAATTCATTCCTGAATACCTCATGAAAGGATCTCTGGTTCTATGTAATTTATTATAACTTCTTACAAATTAAAAAAGAAAAGTGTCTCTTATTATTATGGGAAGAATGGGAGAGCAACTTTGGACAAATTGAAAATGGTACCCCTTTCTGACATGGCACATACAAGGGCCAAACTTAGGGTGGAATTTACCCATAATTAATTCACCACCTTGGCCAAGCATTGAAGTGCACTGAACCACAAGAACAAGTGGTCTAATCATCTAAGTAATGATTTGGACTTAAAAAAGACAATCTTATTGTTTCAACCACTACTTAGCAGACAGCTGTTACATCTGCTAAGGTAATCATATAAAACTGCCAATCAAAATAAGACTGGTTTCTTCAGAAAATGTCTTGGAAACAACATTCTTTCAACTTTGAATTATTGGTCCTTAATATATAGAATAACTGCAAAATATACTTATAATGAAATTCATTGAAAACCAATCATCTAGATCTGCCTGAGTTGTGCATTAATATCTGGTTTTTGTGTTCACTATAAATAATTTCAAATTAGATACGAAATAGCAAGTGCTCAGAGGTCAACTAAAACTTTAGAATCAAAAGTCTGGCAATTAAAGTACATGTTATATCATGGATATTTGGAAGATAGTGTTTTAAAATTACATGGAAATTATAGCCAACATTCTAAATTTTATTCTAAATTCCCAAGGTACATATTGCAAATCTATTTGTCAACATCCCTCACTTTTTTTATAAATATATATTGTATTAGATTTCTAGACCCAAGCATGCAAGTAGCAAAAGTCACACTTTCTAGGGTACCTGGGTGTCTCAGTCAGTTAAGTGTTAGACTCTTGATTTTGGCTCAGGTCATGATCTCACAGTTGTGAGATCAAACCCTGAGTCAGGCTCTACACTGGGCATGGAGGCTGCTTAAGATTCTCTCTTTCCCTCTCCCTCTGCTCCTCCCCTGCTCTCTGTCTCTCTCTCTCAAAAAAAATAATAATAATAAAACAAAATAAAAAATTACACTTTCTACATTTTATAGTTTTGAGGTCTTTTTCTTTAGAAGACTCAATCTACTGAGGATGCAAATATACAAATAAGCGTTTACAATAATATCTGCACTACAATGGAGGTGAAAATCCTATGGGAACATACAATAACATTAAATGAATTAAACGTATTAAAAATAAAGTTTACAAAACAAAACTCTAATAGAGAACTCATGAATTGAAGTTCGGGTTACTTGAAATTATTGACTAATGACCTAAAATTTGCCAGATGTAATAAAAAAATGTAAATTATGCCTTACCTATAACTCGAATTAATGCAACTATAAGGTATTCCTAGATTCACACACCCAGCAAGTACTGAAAAAATTGTTTAGTAATTTACTTCTGCCTGAACAAAGTCTTAAAGGATGAACTACAATTTTGGGCAGAACAGAACAAAGATGAATCTCTATGTCATAATGAACAACATGAGCAAAAACATAGGGGGATGGAACTATATACTGTTTTTGGAAAATTACAAGTAAAGTTAGTTTTATGAGTGCATGCATTACAAAGAGAAGAGTAATGGAAAATTAGTATCAAATGCCACCATATAGGGGATGTTCTATGTAAATTACAGCTAAATAAGTGTTACATACTTATATTACCTACAGCAAATAATTATTGGATATATTAAATCATAAAGTATGAAACATTTCCCTCTTATCTTAGTTTAGGTTTGCCCAGGAGCAGATCTTGAGACGCAGATTCAAGTGCAATTAGTTTACTTTGGAAGTCATTCTAAGAAACCCCCAAACAAAGGCAGAGGACGTGTGAAGTGGAAAGGGAGGTATATGTAGGTAGTTAATATCAATGTGGTACTAAGGCAATTACTATCATGAATGTCTGGGGATTAATCCTGCCAGAAAACCAGAATGTGTGCCTCAGAGTTTCCCTATCTAGCAGGTAAAGAAAGTAAGGATATTTTTCCACCGGTCATAGGTTGAGGCATGCTTAAATATTTTTTTTTTCCTAGCATTTCTGACGTGTTATATGCATTGGTAAAGCAGATTTCTGCTACCAAATAAAGCCAGCAGGCAAAGAAATACACATGCCAGCACTGGAAGCCAGTGCAATGACATGCTAAGGACCAATAACCAGCATCTGAGGAGTACCCCATCAGTGCTGGCCACACACACCTTTTATTGGATAAACATCCTATAACTATTTCTACACATACAACGTTTTAGAAATGGAGAAGTTAAATGCAGACAAAAAGAATGGAGCAACACAATTAACTACATCTCCAGATTTTTGCTGTATTGGTATCTTAAAATTATCTTTAGGTGGAGGTTTTTCTTTTTTTTTACAACTATTTATTTATTCCGGTAGACTTTATTAACAGTGACTAAGAAATCAAGTGTATAATGCTGAAAACATTTTGAAGTCTTTAAAATGCCATAGAGACCTTTTTATAGTATATGACAAAGTCTAGTCTTTTTTTTTATCTTTTTAATCCAAATTATTTGTCTGCTATATCTCTTTATAATAAAAGCTTCCCCCGACACTTTCTAACCTAGGTATTTTTATGTCTAATATAACTTTTTATTTGTATCATTTCCCTCTGCTTGCAGCATACTCGTTCTCAAATCATTCCCATTAGTTGCTCAAACATTCAAGACAATTACATAGTTCAGTGTAAAGACTGTACAATGTAGACAGTGACAGGAAACAGAAATAATGAGTTTTAAATTAATTACTTTTTATATTCTTATGGAAATTTCCAATCATGATAGTTGAAATTTTAAAACAAATCAGTAAGTTTTTCATGTGACTGGAAGTAAAAACAAGACCAGATGATGTTTACATTTTCTATAATGAGTATGCTTTCACTCAAAATTAATTATTATTTAAATATCATTTTGTATTATTCAACATGACAGAAGAAATAGAATTTTCATATGCACTAAGTGTTCTTAATAAGTACACTGTAATTACTTAGATTGTAAGAGTTTATGAATTACAGTTTTAGTGGCAAGCAATGGAAATTTACCCTGGCTAACTTGAGTAGAAAAACAATTGTATAGAAAAATATTGGGTATTTTACAGAACCTAAGAGACTTGAGAAGTGGGATTAGCAAACGGCAACATTGGGCAGCTCAGAGTGCTATGCGTAAGAATTTACTCCACTAGGGAGCCTCCACAACTAATAAACTTCTGTTTTATTGCTTCATCATTAAATCATTTACCTCAAGATTGAAAATCCCAAGGCAATGAGTCAGATTGATCTGCTTTAACTCTCAACCCTTATTTATGTAAGGGCATTCAAACTCTACTCAAAAGGGAAAATATAATTCTCTAGCTGGGAATAAGGCAACTCTTAGAAATATGAGGAAATGGATAGATACCGGGTCATTCATTAACAGAAAACTTTCATTACATGGAAAAAGAATTTGAATCCTTTTTTGAAATTAAGAACTAAGCCAACTGAATATATAACCCTCAACTCCTAATCTACTACTTTTCGAGAAAAGGGGCAAATTTATAGGCAGGTTCTTTTGTAGTAATTGATTGAGGTTAAAAGAGGATAATGATAAACATCCAAAACCTGTTCAAATATGAGCTGGCATGACTGAGAGACACAGTATTGATTGCATCTATAATTCTGTCATGGTACTGAGAGTTTGAATTTTAAACCTTTGACTCTTCTTTGGCTTGGAAAAATGGTCGATCCCGCATATATTATAAATTATGGGCATTGCATGGAGAAAAATGCCTAGATCCAGAAAGTCATCTACCATGAGCATAGGAAGAAGGAGTTATGGAAGCAAAGTTGGGGGAATTAACTTTTGGCTTTTGTCATCATTTCTGTGTTCATTTTTTTTCATATACCCAATGAAAACACTAAATTTCTTTTTAAATTACCAAATTTTAAAAAATGATTCCCTTGAAACTTTTAGATATTCATACAAATCTTATTTCTGGTTTTCAGATAAGCCATGGTCAATTCTAAAAATGGCCCCAAATTTGTCATATCCTTGCAATCAAGACCTTTGTCATATAATGTTGCAGATCCTCTTTCCAAGAGTTGGAATCTAATTCCTGATCCATTGAACCTGGTCATGACTTGCTTTGGCCAATGAGATGTTAGAAAATATAAAACAAGTAGAGGTTTGAAACGAATGCACACACTGAAACGAATTCACTTTTTTTGCTCTTGGGACCTGATGCCAACATGTGAATACCTCTGGGCTACCCTGGTGGATGATAAAAGACATATAACCTAGTTGAACTTGCCACATCAGCTGACAACAAGCCAACCCTCTAGAAACAGAGCCGCTCCTTTTACCTTCAGTTGAACACAAATGCATGAAAGAACCTCGTTAATCTACCAACTGTTTCTGGACCTGATGCCAACAAATAAAATCATGGGCAAAATAAATGGTTGTTGTTTAAAGCCACTATGTTTTAGGATGTTTTGTTGTACAGCAAAACCTTACTTTACACAATCTCTAGTGGCTTTAGTTGTGTCCCATGAAATTCACATATTGAAACCCCAACTCCTAGAACCTCAGAATATTAACGTATTTGGAAATAGAACTGTTGCAGATATAATTATTCAGGTTAAGATGAAGTCATTTTGGAATAAGGTGGGTCCTCAGGCCAATGTGACTGATGTCCTTATGTGAAGGGGAAAACCCGGACATACTCATGCACACAAGAAGAGTGAAAGGTGAACATGGAACCAGCGATGAGTGATACATCTACAATGAAGGAACACAAGAGATTGCTACCAAATTCCAGAAGTTAGGGGACATTCATGACTGGATTCTCCTCCACAACTCTCAGAGGGAAGCAACCCTGCCAATTAGCATCCAAACCACTAAAAAACACATTTCTATTATTTAAGCCAATAGTGTGTGGTGCATAACTATGGAAGTTGTAGCAAACTAACACACAAACTAAACATATTTTTCCTTAAAGCTATTTCCGTCACTATTTCCTCTACCCAGAGAAGAATTTTCTCACTTTCCCTTGCATTCAAATTCTAGCTCTGGTGTTATCTTATCAGCAATTCCTTGACCACATAATCCAAATCATCCTTCCTCCAGTTACCCTCTATCACCTCCTTTTATTTTTGCCATTGTACTGATCTCTAATGAAGCTACTTATAATCTTTGTTTACCTATTTTTAAATCCCCTTTAATAAACAGTGAGCTCCATGGGAACAGGCTCCTTTATTGTCTTTTTATTACTGTATCCATAAGACTTAGCATATAATAGGTCATTAATAAATACTAATTACATAAAGTAATACATAGATAAGCCAGAAAGCACTTAAAACAAGTTATCTCATAATTAAAATTTTAAGTTACATAAGATCTTTTCCTTCAGATACACTCTTGAATAATTTCATCATTTGCATGGCGTCTGAATGTTTTCTGAGAAATCTGTGGAGTATTTACACATCATTTATTGGTAATACAGCTAGAAATATCAATCTTTGGGTTTTCCTGATTTCAACGTCTAATGAGAATCTTCTAACCATTGAGAGGCACAAATTTAGGGTCTGGAATAATTAAGATATTAATTATGAGGATATAAAAAGAGAGTCTATGATTGGCAAAATTGAATCTAGAGAAAGTCAAAGTTCAGAGAAGCTGGGGAAAGGGATTAGACCTTAACGATAAAGCAAGAAAGAGTAAAGGGTAAGCGAAGAATAATCCTCTTTTTGAAACTAAAGCTGCACTAAGCCTTCACTAAAGCTAAATAAGAGACACCTTCACTAAGGCTAAATAGAGACACCTGCTGAGGAAAATGAAAGGTAAGGGAAATGTTGGGTCACATGGAGAAGAATGTGATGGAAGTAAGATAGCAGGTACCAGGGGATCATGTTGAAAAGAAACAGAGTCAGAACTGGCAGACTGTTATACATCATCTGAGGCTATATTCTAGTACTGGGAAATAGAAGCAATCCTCTACATCCACCTATTTTCACTTCTATGAACACCACACTCACCCACACAAACAAGCGATTCTTTTTGACATCGGCATTTCACTGCTGCCTGCTTAATTCCCGTAACCTTTCAAGAAAAATCACCTTCTCTACATCTATACGGACCTCTCACAAAATATCTCTTAGAAAACGCCACAGAGGAGGATTTCCCGAATGGCTCAGTCAGTTGAGCGTCCCACTCTTGATTTCGGCTCAGGTCATGATCCCAGGGTCACGGGATGGAGTCCCATGTTGGGCTCTGCGCTGACAGTGTAGAGCCCGACTGGGATTCTCTCTCTCTCCCTCTCTCTGCCCCTCCCCGCCTCTCAAGAATAAATCAATTTTTAAAAGAACAGTAATCAAATCTAACACGGCCTTTCTTATGACGAAAAACTTCTATTTGTTTCTGTCTTTAGCAAAGGCTATGAAAATTAAGGTCACACACACAACACACATGCAGAGATACAGATTATGAATATATAGATATAAATACAGATACATCATATTTTAAAAAGCATTGCTACATATTGTGGCATTTTTGATGGACAAAACATATCAGTATCAAATGCTATAGAGGTCATAGTTTAAATCTTGAATACAGATTTATTATGGAAAATATTGTATATGACCTCCAAAATGATTTTTGTGTATCTTCCGCATATAGCTTAAAAAAACTGTGACTTATCTATTGCTTAGTGGCTCACTAGGATGAACTCAACTCACAACAATTTGCAAAAACTTTCAGTCTTTTCCCATTCTTTGTAGTCCGTAACATTTATAAAATCCATCCTACCCTGTGTCCACAAGAATAACTATGTCTGTCATCCTTATAATGATAAGTAGTAGGAAAATCAGTTATGATTTATGGCCCACTCCATCCCAAACAGTTAGAGGGCCTGCCAAGACACGTTCCTGGATTGCAAGTTTATCTTGCTAATGCATGTAAACGACATGTAGATACATGAAAGCAAGTAGATATTGGAGGGAGTTATAAACAGAGGCAAAAATAGTCCATCTGTATACTATTCTAAAATTATGAAATTTAGCTAATATTTTCTCGTTCAAAAAAATCCAGTGGGTCCAAATGATCTACTTTAAAATTCCAACATGAAGTGTATATATTACCTTGCCTTTGCAAATAACATCCTCACCATGACATCAGACGTTAAAGGAACTCGAATTAGATAGCGGCAATAAAGAATTAAGAAATATTTTGGTGGGGCGCCTGGGTGGCTCAGTCGGTTGAGCGTCCGACTTCGGCTCAGGTCATGATCTCACGGTCCGTGCGTTTGAGCCCCACGTCCAGCTCTGTGCTGACGGCACGGAGCCTGGAGCCTGCTTCGGATTCTGTGTCTCCCTCTCTCTCTGACCCTCCCCCCTTCATGCTCTGTCTCTTTCTGTGTCAAAAATAAATAAACATTAAAACATTTTTTAAAAAGAAATATTTTGGTATAGAACAAGTTAAAAGATTTATGATCTTCTGTATTTAGTCACTGTTTTGCTAGATTGCAAAAGGAAAAGGAGCAGTTCGGGGAAAGTTCAAGGTTTCAGGATCTATAACTCAGGATGATAAGGCTAGGCGGCAATACACGGGTTGCACTAAGAATTGTACAATTAGGGGGAATGTGCTGCTTTCATATTTGTGCCACTGTGAGTTTGACATTTCTGTGGGATGCCTGGTTGGAAAAGAGAATCTCCATAAATAACATTAATTGACTTCTTTGTTCAGATCATTGTGTCGTGTCCTACCACGAATAATAGCATCACCACCACCACTACAGACACAGAAGCATAGGTAGAAGTGCATTTAAAAATTGAACATCTCTACAGAAAGTAAATACAATGAAATTATTGAGAGATGAGCAGCGCCTTTGGGCATATCCTTTCGGCTTTTGAATACAGAAACTAATCTATCCATGTGGCCAGGGATTCAGATTCTGTCGCTAGATGTGGGCTGCAATGGAGTAACAGGACACTTACACATTAAAGCAGGCCCTGAGTGATACTCCATTCACTGAGAAGGGCCTGACCAAGGCTGAGATCCCTCCCATAGCCACAGCTGATAAGAGCAAGGCTGCATGCTTCCTTGGGGTGGCTGGAGGTGAGCCCTTGGGAACCTAGCCAAGCAGTAGTGTGCTGGGGGGCTGAGTTTGGATGTCACTTGGGAATGGTGGGCAAGATCTCCCAACATAAAATATGGTTCAAAATGAGGTTTGTTGGAGGCAACTATAAGATAGAAAAGGAAGGACAGAAAATAAATAAAAGCAAACTGCCCATTCAAAAATGATTCCATATGACGTTTTTTAAAACAAAAGAGGAAAAGAAATATCCCCTAAAATCAACAAATAAGACAAATCCTTTGGTTGAACAAGAAGTCTAAGGTATGTTGAACAAGACTTAAGCAAGCTTATTGTAAAATATATAGAGAAATATAAAAAACGGCATCCATAAATATGAACAGTAAGTTAAGCAACACAGAGAGAGATGAATCAAGAAAAAGATATGCAAAAAATGAAAGGCTAGAAGAAATATTTTTATTGAAAAGAAATTCAACACATCGGGTACATTATCTTGCATCCAAACAAAATTCAGTTCTTTTATACATCCAATACTGATATTGAGCTACTAGAGGTTAAGTGCAATGTTCCGCATCATATAACTAGAGGGAGCTGAGCTAGGATTCTAAGTCAGGTGTCACAGAGTCCAAAACTCTCACGTTATTTCCAAAGCTTTGTTACCTTCTTGTGGCATAAAATTAAGTTGGATTTATAGGACGAGAGCTTATACATACAGTTACCCTATATTTTTGGAAAATACTGGTTAACAGAGTCTAGAAAACACATAATAATGAATCAATGAAAAGGATTATTCAGCTTTACTCTCATAGTGCCTATTCCAAACCTGGTTAAGCATGGAAAGGGAAACAGGAATCGTCCTGCATTCATTCAACCTTCAAAATGTTTTGAGCTTGTCTCTATTCCAGCCACTAGACTAAAAACCTAGAAGACAGAGTTGAACAAATGACACAGTCTTTTTAGGAGTCCACAGTCTCAGGAGGAGGGAAGATACCAATAAAAATAATTTTAAGTTGTATAGAAGATACTAATAAAAATAATTTTAAGTGTGTGGTAAGTATTGTATGAAATACAAGAGGCAACACAATGAATCAGAGCTAACTTGGATGAACGCTAGAAAGTCTTACAGTAGAAACTTGGGGCGAAAATAGTAAATTTGTGTTCATAGACTGTGTATTAGGAAGTTGAGTCAAAGTGACATTGATTGATTGTGTCCCTGGGACTTTATTAACAATGTAGGAATTTTAGGACATATCCAGCTCCCTTAGCATGATAAGTAGGGAGTATGTATACATGAAGGGCAAGAGATGATTAAACCTGTCTTGTCAGGTTAAGTTCAAAGAAGTATTGCCACTAGTTATAGCTCAAAAAGTCTATGAATAATAGACCTACTTTCTGAAACCAAGGAAAGGAATGAATGTTGAAAGAGTAAAAGTCAAGGTATTATGAAAAACATGGATGGAATTTCTTGCAAGTTAGGTCAGCATCCTGATTTTCTTAAAAGAGGTTCAAACCATAAGTTACCTGTAGGAAATAATGTTATTATCTGTGCAATGGAGTATTGCATTTATTTTAAATTGGGGCCTTATAAAAAAAGTGTTATAAGTGCAGTGGTAGTGCTTTATATTAAAACATACACACACACACACACACACACACACACACACAGAGATATATAAGCCCTTGTAATGGAAGGAGAATAGAGTAAACCCATTTGAATAGGAAAAATATGAAAGAATTCCTGTTGATTTTTTTTGAAAGAAAACACTTTTGGAAAGGAAAATTATTGGTTATAGTATGATGGCATGATAGTGTCACAGACAAGAAAGAGAAAATGCAACACAAAAGAAGGGAGCTATATAATTTCAGCACAGCCATTATCTTTAGTTAGGAATTTGCAAAGATGGCTTTTAAGTAAAAGGAAATCGGCTGTTAAAGCACAGTGTAAATGATTGCACGTCTAAACAAATCTTTCCCAAAGAAATCTCAGAGAAATTTCAAAGGAACAAATATTATCTTAAACAGAAAATTACGTCGTGAAAAACTCTTTTTGTCAAATATTGTATCCTCTTTCTTCTTTGTTCTAATTTTCTCCTCTTCTTTCCCTGTATGCTGTCTCTCCCACATACCCACAAATACGCACACATATTCAAATTCCAAATGCATTGTTCTTTTTTCATAATAGTCTAAGAAAGTCTTTGTAACACTTTCTTAGTTCTACCTTTCTTTGGGCATTTTTAAAAGACTACTTCATGTTTTTTCACAAGTCACATCATGATTATAACATCTCTATTTTAAATAATATAAATACAGTGTTGGGGGGGGTGCGTGGATGGCTCGGTTAAGTGTCCCACTCTGGATTTCAGCTCAGGTCATGATCTCACAGCTCATGGGATCAAGCACCACAGCAGGCTCTGCACTGACAGTGCAGAGGCACTGGGATTCTCTCTTTCTCTCTCTGCCTCTCTCTCTGTCCCTCCCCTGCTTGTGCCCACTGTCTCTCTCTGTCCGTCTCCCTCAAAAATAAATAAACATTTAGGGGCGCCTGGGTGGCGCAGTCGGTTAAGCGTCCGACTTCAGCCAGGTCACGATCTCGCGGTCCCTGAGTTCGAGCCCCGCGTCAGGCTCCGGGCTGATGGCTCGGAGCCTGGAGCCTGTTTCCGATTCTGTGTCTCCCTCTCTCTCTGCCCCTCCCCTGTTCATGCTCTGTCTCTCTCTGTCCCAAAAATAAATAATAAAAAAACGTTGAAAAAAAAATAAATAAATAAACATTTAAATATAGTGTTGATAAATGCATATTTTCATTAAGTGGGGTATTTGACTAATGCCTTCCAAACTACAGTTATCGATAGACAGATAATGCCCCCTCCCCTCAAAATGCCCATGTCCTAATACACGGCACCGGTGAATATGTCAAGTTACGTGACAAATGGGAAGTAAGATGGTTGATCATCTGACTTTAAAATAGGGAGGCTGATGCTCTTGGATTTGTGGAGGCAAGGAAAGAACAGGGTGGTATAGGAGTAGAGTGTCCCTCTCTCTGCCATTTTCTCAGATTCAACAGAGTCAGAGCAGCTGGTCCCAGAATTGGCCTGGTGAGTGGAGAAACTGGAAGTGATACCCAAGATGCAGAAAAACAGCCTCAAAGGGAGTGAGGTGCCCTTCTGTAGGGTTTTGGGGAGGAGGTGAATGGTGACTATGATAACGGCCAGCACGTGTTGCTGGGGACGAAAGTATTGGCTTTGTGGTAGGACGATAGGAGCTGAGGATAGAGAGGTTGCTCATATTTTATCCGAACCCTGCACACTGAAAGAACCCCTTGTCCCAGGAGAGATAGCTGATGTGCTCCTTGTCTGGGGACTACAGAGTTCAGATGGCTCTCAAGGATGGTGAGCAGCTGGGAACTGGTTGATCTAAAGGGCTAGGGAATAAGAGCCCCAGAGTGAAAGGCAGCAGCCCAGAGCAACAGGGCTGGCAAGGGCAGGAGATTGGCTCAAGGAGGACCTCAAACAGGGGGAGAGAAAGCCTGGGCCTCTCTGGAACATGTGGAACATGGGCCTGGACTAGATGTCCTGGCTCTGCTTCTGGGTCGGAGAAAATTGCCTCACCCTGTCTGCGCTTTGGCTTTCTCTGCAGGCCAGGAAGCTGGCTTTGATCCCATAGATGTTTGGATGCAACTCCTGGGTCCAAATGACCTGGATTCAACTCCTGGATCTACCTATCATTCGGTAGCCTTAACATCTTTGGGAAATTAATGAATCTCTGTCTGTGATTCTAAATGAGGGGTAATGACAATACCCACCTTATTGAGCTGTGAATCGGATAATGTATATAAAGGGGTTAGAGTGGTGTAGGCACAGTTAACGTTAGCTGTTCTTGCTCACTTCTGACCCCGTCACTCTTTTGCCCCACGGCGGGCAACTCAGCCCAGGTGCAACTTGTAGGTGAGGACACCAAAGAGAAGAGAATAGGATCTGTAGGCCTTGGCTACCACAGGGAGCCAAAGCCACTCTGGACACTGCTGATGAGGAGTTCACTTTCCATTTTGTTTAGCCCACCATTTGGAAGACTCCTCCCCTGGTGATGAAGGGGTTTGTCTTGAGTGCAGAGTCTTGCCAGGAATGTGCTGTCAGGCAGATATGGGGTTGGTTTGTTTCATCTGGCCAGTATATATGGTGCTATGGCCAGGGGCCAGACGTGAGACTAATATTTTCGGGGTCTTGACTGTCAGATTTTGTAGGTTTTCAGATGCAACGTCCCTTCTGCCAGAAGAGGGAGGTACATTTAGCATCTGCAATAAACTAAGGTGAGTGCTCAGCCTGTTGCAGAAAGAATATTTTACTCAATCTTTAGGATTAAATTAAGTAGCTAGAGGTGACAAGGATTAGTGGAGAAGCTGCACGAACTGTATGTTGGTGCTCACTTTTGAAAAGGACACCCCGTGAAATGGTTTAGTGCTTTGTGCCATTATGTCACATTGCCCTAATTAACTTTATTTTTGATTAAAAAATTAAATACGGAGACTATCATGGATTATTCAGATGGGCCCAATGTAGCCACAATGGTCCTTAGTAGTGGAGAGGGAGGCAGAAAAGATGTGAAGACAGAAGCAGAAGTCACAGTGACACCATGTGAGAAGGTCTCTACCCTCCCTCGTTGACTAAAGATGGAGGAAGGCCACAGGCTGGAAAAAGACCGTCTCTAACAGCTGGAACCAGTAAGGGAAAGGCTTCTTCCCTAGAACTTCTGAGAAGGAACAAAGGCCTGTTGACACTGGATTTTAGCCCAGCGAGATTTCTAACCCACAGAACTGTGAGATACCACTAAATTTGTGGTAACTTGTTAGAGCAATAATAGAAAACTAGCCATTCACCCAAAATTTACAGTCTTACAACCCTCTCTTAATCTAAAATACTCAGATATATTATGGGGCACCTGGGTGGCTCAGTTTATTAAGTTTCCGACTTCAGCTCAGGTCATGATCTCAAGGTTCGTGGTTTCTAGCCCCGCATTGGACTCTGTGCTGGCAGCTCGGAGTCTGGAGCCTGCTTCAGACTCTGTGTCTCCCTCTCTCTCTCTCTCTGCCCCTCCCCTGCTCTCTCTTTCTCTCTCTCTCTCTCTCTCTCTCTCAATCTCTCTCTCTAAAAAGTAAACTTAAAAAAAATTAAACATGCATAAATTAAAAAATACTCAGACATATTAGGAGAATCTTATATGATATCCTTCTTAGTTTTATATTTATTACATCCACAATTAAGAATATGGAAAAGATAGGCTAAAACACATTGAAAGGGACATATTTAGTATTCTAGACATTTATTCACAATGGTACTTTTGTTAAAAGTCATTGAGGGTAATGATCTTGTCTCCAAGTACAGCAATATTATATGACCAGTTGGGTAATCTGCCTGTAATTCTTTGCAATTATAGCAATTTTAGGTAAAATTCCATGTATGTGACCTATGTGATGCTTGGACTGGAAAACTGAAAGTGCTAAAGGGTTATGGTAAAAAATAATAGTAAAACATACAAATTACCAAACTTAACATTAGTGGATGCCTGTAGCCTAGCAGTCTTATCGAAAAGTTAATCTCAGTCATTATAAGGGTTTTATTTTTATCCCAATTTTATTTAAAATGTTAGAAGTCCGGGGTGCCTGGGTGGCTCAGTCGATTAAGCATCTGACTTTGCCTCAGGTCATTATCTCATCGGAGTGAGATATTATCTGTAATAATTATCTTGTGAGTTTGAACCCCACATCTTGCTCTGTGCTGACATCTCAGAGCCTGGAGCCTGCTTCACATTCTGTCCCTTCCCTGCTGTCACTCTGTCTCTCTCTCTCAAAAATAAAACATTAATTTTTTTAAAAAAATGTTAGAAGCCTGACATCGATTTTAACTGTAACAAACAACATTGTCACTGATATGATCATTGTTCAGAGTCTCAAGGTCCACACTCTAGATCCAAGATGGATTCACATGGTCTATGGTCATGTCACTCTTTCTCCTTGTTCTTATGAGTTGGCTACACCTTTTCCATTTGTTTCATCATATATTGCATTTGACTTAATATTCCAACAAATCTTATCAAGTATATTCTTTATGCTGGAAGTACAGCACTGGGTAAACTCATCTAAATTCCTTCCCTCAACAATTTTAGTCTGTGGTCTTTCAATCAAAACTAGAAGTTACTGTCAAGCAAATTCTGCTTTGTCCTTTCACTTTTTTTTCTGAGAATAGGGGCAGGAGGGGGTGTAGCTGGTGAGTTGCTAAAAATACCAAAATCTAAATAAATTACTGTCCCACATGTGAAATGCTTTAAATCATATTAAGTGAATCAAATACTTTCAGTAACACAAGTATTCCTTGGCGAATATCTGATATTTGCCAAGAGTAATAGAATTCCCGCAGCCTTTGAGAGATCAGATTTGTTAAAAGACAAAGACACAATAGGAATGGTTTATGCTATAGGGCTTACTTGCCACCTATAAAACGTTGTAATCTAACAAAATTACTTAAAAAATATATATTTTTTTCTTTTATGATAACATCATTACAAATTTTGATCAGGGAAAGCTATAAATAACTAACTTTATTACATTTGAAAACATGTGAATAGGTCATTTATTTCAGAGATAAATTCATATCATTAAATATTTTAGAAATTGTGAAAGTCTCTACAATGACCCCCAATGGTCTCTGTAGCCTGGATCCATGTCTTTGTATAATATTCACCCCTTGAGTACGAGGAGGGATTATTTGACTAACTTTTAAATAATAGAACACCATGGAAATGATGGGTTAACATTTCTAAAATCAGGTCAAAAAAAAAAAAAAACAAAAACAAAAAGAGACTGGCTTTCATCTTGAGAACTCTCTTATTTATATGGAAAGAGAGCACACAGAATGGACAAGAGGGAATATTCAAAGACATAAATGCTGGATAACTTCCCAGATTTTAATACAGAACTGAATCTTGGGTAGGATGGGAAATATATTCATATCTAGACATATTTTAATGAAATTTAATTTAATGAATTGCAGTTTGGGGAAGATAAATAGAATGTTTAATTCTGAAAAGGAAAGTAGAACCAAAGGAAATTGGATGACTCTAAAGGAGGGAAGGAGAAAATAAACATGGGTAACAGCAAAATTAAAATGTAAAATAATAGTAAACATATCCGTCAACACAACACATTCAATACCTATTTGAAATGTTATACCTTAAATGTGCGTGTGTGTGTGTGTGTGTGTGTGTGTGTGTTTAATTTGCCTAATCTAGACAGAGAATCTCAGAGTGGCTTAAAGATTTACAGGAGTGCCAACTCAAAATGGTATTCTACTGAATAATCTTCTAATACTTTAAAATCATAGTTTAGGGGTGCCTGGGTGGCTTGGTCGGTTAAGCGTCCGACTTCGGCTCAGATCATGATCTCACAGTCCATGAGTTCGAGCCCCGCGTCGGGCTCTGTGCTAACCGCTCAGAGCCTGGAGCCTGCTTCCGATTCTGTGTCTCCCTCTTTCTCTGACCCTCCCCCATTCATGCTCTGTCTCTCTCTGTCTCAAAAATAAATAAACGTTAAAAAAAACAAATTTTAAATCATAGTTTAGCATATTTTCAAAAAATTTCAAAATGTTTTACATACCAGCAAATCCTGATTTTAAAAGATAGCAATTAAGCAAAAAAAAAAAAAAAAAGATAAAATAAAACTTTGGAATATATATTTGAAATCCTATATAAAATAGTAATCAGTTTGAAAGAACTTTCTAAAAGAATTATAACCCATATTTAAATGGCATGTTTACTGGAATGAAGAGAACATGTTTATCATACAGCTTATAAAAATTCCCCAAAATACTTATTCATGCTGAAACTTATTGAATAAAATCCAAAATCCATGTCCGGTAAATAATAAAGTGAACAAATCAATAGATTAGTAATAGATTATTAATAGAAGCTACTTCCTTAACTTCTCACAATTGCCCCAAATTCAACAACAAAGATTCCTCAGCATGGTGACCTTGCCAGCAGCATTACCTTTGAAACTGAGAATAAACCTAATTACTATCAACACTCTTAGTTGTCTTTTAAGTTCATGCAGTATAAGGATCATTACATAGAAGGAAGAAGGATGGGGAGCCTGGGTGGCTCAGTAGGTTAAGTGTCTGACTTTGGCTCAGGTCACCATCTCAAGGTTCATGGGCTCAAGCCCTGAGTTGGGATCTGTGCTGACAGCTCAGAGCCTAGAGCCTTCTTGGGGATTATGTCTCTCCCTTGCTCTCTGTCCCCCCCTGGTTTGCACTCTGTTGCTCTCTCTCAAAAATAAATAAATCTCAAAAAACTTTTAGAAGTAAGAAGGATGAACACTTACCATACAAGAAACATTAGTTTTCATGTATATCATAAAACACACAAGACATGTTGGGTGGAAATATCCCCTTAAGAGCAGCAATTGAAAAAAAAATCTAGATATAACCCAAATAAGAAATGTTGGGATTCTTACGAAGGCAACTACAGTTCTTCATTACAAGAGATAATTGTGTGTGTGTGTGTGTGTGTGTGTGTGTGTGTAGACTCAAAGAGAAAGCACCAACAAATGACTCTGAGAAAATTTAAAAAAAAATGTACAAAAAAGAAACATTGTGAGAGAAAGATATATAAAATGAGGGAAAATAAAAGAGAGGCAAGAGGAGAGAGATAGAGAGGGAGAGAGAGAGGGAGAGGAGAGCAAAGAGAGCAAGTGAAAGAAGGCAGGAGGTAGGGAGAGAAGGGGTAGGCAGTATTAAAGACAAATTCACGGGAAAAGTTCACGACTGGACAGACAGCAATAAGAGGAGGTTCTTCAATCGATGGGAAGACTTACATTTTCTTCTCATTAAGATTCTGACTTTGCCAATTTTGTAAAAAGAATGCCTCAATTTTATGATTTAAAAAATAAGTTTTAAATCAGAAAGCAAAGTTGCAAATCTTATCTAATGCATCAAAGAGTAGTTCTATAAAGTTTTAAAAAAATCTCACTAACTGCAAGACTGAGTCGTGAGACTGACAGTGCGTAAACGACAGGAAATTAGAAGACTGTAGAGAAAGCCTAAAATGCGGTGTTTACTGACATAAACATTCTAGATCGCTTACAAGGTTTTACCCTCGTTATGTCATTAACTTACCGGAGGAGGCAGAGGTGGAAATGAGTTAGCCCAGGTGGGCGTTTTCATCCAGAGCTGAAGACATTATTAGGCAGAAGCACATGCACCCAGCTTCTCATTTGGTGCATCAGTTCCAGTTAATTTGGTTTACCGCGATGCCTGAAAGAAATGACAATCTTCAAAATAGCGATCAGATGTACTGTAAGAAGTCCTTCACGGTAATGCAATACTTTCTAGGAGGATTTGATTCCCCATTTGGCTCCTCTGCAGATTCTGTTTATCAAGATGTATGCAAGATTTTAGTAAGCAAGCAACTACCACCTCCGTGGAATGAACTTTCAAGGGGACGTTTACAGGAACATTTTGAGGTACATAAATGCTCTGACGGAGACAGCGTGGTCTCTTCTCTGTAACTTCTCAAAAACTGATCTCACGTTGATATGCATATTATTAGGGCTACTTGTCAACTTTAAGAAATAATTCTAAACTTCAAAAACTATACACATCTGAGATGCTCATTGAACAGAAGTATTCAATACTAAATTTGAGTAGGATGAATATTTATCAATTCTTACATTTCAAAACATTCAAGATACTTGATGTCCAGGAATAACATCTGAATGAGAAACAGGAAATGAGGAAGGCCTGCCTGGGGCCATTTGGATGGGTCTGCCTCAGTCACCTGTCTTCTTTTGTGTCCAATGTTAGGGTCTATTCAGTCTGTTCCCCACATTCTGTAAGAGTGTTAATGCTCCTGAGTAGACATAACTGTCCGCCTTGGCAAGGAACTGACGATCCTTTATGAAATACTCATAACAGCTTTTGACAAAACAAGAAAATAAAATTAGATGATACTGACCTCTGAATGAGCTTTAAAGGTAAAGGAAAGAAAGGGAAAGAGGTGAAGGAAGATGTTCAGTGGAAGTCATTTTAGAAATGTTACATTTGAAACACCCACAAGGAATCACAAGTGGAAATGTGCAAAGTCTATGGCTCAGTAGAGAAATCAGCTCAGAGCTCATGATTTAAAGCCAACACATATTTATTATTTTCCGCTTTATTTATTTGTTCCAAAATAAATTAATGCAACATGTTCTGGGGTCATTATGAGGATAATTAAGATACTTTATACTTGGTAAACCAAAGAAACTACTAATTAAAGACACTGGAAACGGACCATCGTATATTATAAAGAGATTGTTACCTTTTTAAATGCAAGACCCAAGGAAGAGGAAATTCGTGTCAAAATTCTCTACTCTGGTATTTTCTTATAATTTAGAAAAAAAAGAACCTTTCATTCCATTTAATTGGGGAGAGGCAATTTAAAAAAAAAAATTCAATTTAACTTCCTCGGATCATGTTCGGCTTCAAATCTGTGTTTTAACCTGCACCTCCGGGCTCTGAGTTCTATGGAATGCTACTCTTCTGCAAACGCCTGCACTCAAAATGAATTATCTCTTCTCTTTCATTTCAGTTCCCTTAGAGCAACTGTTAGAGGGACAAGGGAGAGAAAAAAAATCACAAGAGTACTGAATGTAAAGCCCCTTAATGAGAAGCCATGAGGGGTGTGGAGAAGGACTTAGCACTAAAACGGGGAGGGGCAGTTTGCTCCACATTGCCTCGGGCAAATCTTGCCAATTTCTCTGGTGACCAAGCAATTTGGCAATGCATTTGACACAAGGAATGCAGGTATTTTGCCATGCAACATATCTGTATCTATCTATATCTATATCTATATCTATATCCATATCTATATCTATCTGTATCAATATCACCTATATCTATATCTATCTATATTATCTATATTATCTATATCTATATCTACATATCCCTGGTTAAAACTGATAAAGAAAAACTTGAAAACCTCTCTTTAAGAAATATTTTTTTTTGCACACATAGTCCACATGGAGACACTGAAAATAGTAAGAGTATGTCTAAACAGTAGTGTGTGCGTGAAAGTAGGCATGGGGTTGGTCTCAGGAAGGTAATAAAGCACATAATAAAATATATGATGTGATAAATACAGAGGTGACAGAAAGTGAAACTACTGAACTCTCACTTGTACCTCTATTTTTTAATCAGTAAGTTAAAAAATTATATTCTACACATAAAGGAAGAAATGCAATGTGGATGACAAAGTCCCTGGGGCAGCCTCCTGTGTGTTTTGGGGGGAGTATCTGTGTGCGGTGTGCTTCTCTCGGGATGACCGGGATAGTTGAGTGTGAGTGGTTATCAGTGAACAGGGGCATCTGTGAATAATCTTTCTAGTTAATACGGTCATTGAACATAATCTTTGTTCACAAGTGCCCTAATCTTCCATTCGTACATCACCGTTCTAACCCCAAGGTAATTGCTATGGAAAATCCATGGACCTGAGATCTGTACTGACGATATGTGCCATGGATTCCTTTACGCCAAAGCGAGCAGAACTACTAAAGCGTGGCTATTGATAATGGTCTCCTGCTCCTCTGCTCTCAGCAGGACCCTTTCTCCCTGGCATCAATAAAGGTGGAATGATTAGAATAGTGAAGAGCTAAAATAACTGTTAAATCCTAAATACTGGTTCTCAGAGCCCCGCAGGGGTTCCTCTTCAGTTCTTATTTCAAGAGGCCATTTTAGTAGTTAGTGTCAATTTACGATAGTAATGTGTCGCCATACTGTGAGGAATGATTGGTTTCACTAAGAAAGCTTGATGGCATCCTTAAAGTTAATGCTATCAAATTTTATTCCATAAGAAAGAACTATATTTTGTGGGGCACCTGGGTGGCTCAGTCGGTTAAGCATCTGGCTCTTGATGGCTCAGGTCATGATTCACTGTTGGGGAGCTTGAGCCCGGGTAGGCTCAGAGGCCTGCTTGGGATTCTCTCTCTCCCTCACTCTTCCCCTCTCCTCTCTCTCTCTCTCAAAACAAATAAACATTTTTTTTTTTTTACATAGAAAAATACTATATTTTGTTTTTGCAATGAAACTATGAAATACACTTGATTCTGGTGACTTGTATGTTGGTGAATGTCTGATTTTTGAAGGCAAGGGATTTCTTTTAGATCACAGAGTTTTCTTATTTCTAATATATTACCATACTTTCTGAGATTCAACTGAAATCCTTGCATTTTATTGTCAACTTTCTTTTTACCTCAATCATATTTTTTAAATGTTTATTTATTTTTGAGAGGGAGACAGAGAGCAAGCAGGGGAGGGGCAGAGAGAGGGGGAGACACAGAATCCAAAGCAGGTTCCAGGCTCTGAGCTGTCAGCACAGAGCCCCACGCGGGGCTCGAACTCACAAACCACGAGATTATGACCTGAGACAAAAGCAGAGCCTTAACCGACTGAGCCACCCAGGTGCCCCATAACTGGTTTTAAATAAGGTGTGCCAAGCACACTATTCCTTCCATATCTGTTCTGAGGGATCATATCTGGAGGTTTTTTGTTTTTGTTTTTGTTTATTATTTAGGAATTGACTTTTCTCAGTCTTTCATATTTATAATTTTTTTTTAAATTATATTTTTTGCTTCTCCAAAGGATTTTGTAAATGTCCATCTTATGAACTTCAAACTGATGACACAATAGAAGCAATAACATGGTCTGAAATTCTCTTAAATTTGGGGGATTGCACCCAGTGTACCTTAAAGGGAATCAGTTATAGACTTGAAAGGTACCGCCTCTTATCTTCTTTCCTACCATCAATTTGGTCATTGTTAAAGGAAATTCAAAGATTTTCACAAAATTAAGAAAAAGTTAAGCTTTTCATCATTTGGCAAAAGACGGAAGCAATGCAGAAAAAGATCTGACCATTGTTATTGTTATGGTCGAAAGAGAACAGTAGGTTTGTGAAAAACATTGTCTGCTTTCTATTTCTTGGTGTCCTGATTTCAATTCCAATATATTCAAAGGTATCTAAGTATTATCTGTTCCAGAAAAATAGTAGGCACTCCAAAGCCTGAGAGATATGATAGAAATTGTAAGCTGGAAGAACTAATTGATGATTTCTGAATTAACACTGAAAAAAAAAAAAACCGCACAAAATAGAGAATGGGACTCTGAGTCACAGGCATTGATGTAATGAATGACAGGAGAATAGCAAAATATTAGAATAGATTATATAATAAAAGATTTCTGAGTTCTTACAATGGATTATAATGGTGAAATTGGTTAACTTGTAATGGTTAAAAATTATATTGATCCACTCTAAGAATTGACACAAAATTAATGCAATATTTAAAGGAGAAAATGAAGGCCATAGTGTATGTGGACTTCAGTAGCCATTTAAAAATATCTTTTTTTTTTTCATAGAGAAATGGAAAAAAATATTTGTTGGCTGATGGTAAAGTTGGGAGAAGCACATGCATTTTGAGTATATATCTCTTAAGTTCTTGACTCTTAAATAAAATAATTTTATGGTCTTGTGGTAAAGGATAAATGCTGAAGAATATTTTAAATTCCTGGAAAGTTAGAATGGTTAGAAAAAGAGGGTACCTGGGTGGTTCAGTCAGGTAAGAGTCCGACTCTGGATTTCGGTTCGGGTTATGATCTCACCTTTTATGGGACTGAGCCCTACATTGGGTTCTGTACTTTCAGCTCAGAACCTGCCTGGGATTCTCTGTCTCCCTCTCTCTGGCCCGCCCCTGCTCACACTCTCTTTTTCAAAATAAATAAAGATTACAAAAAAGAATAGTCAGAAAAGGTTTTGTCATCAAACATTAAATCATATCTCAAAGCACTTTTAACAAAAACAATGTAATGTTTTACTAATAATAGAAAATAGTTTACAGAAACAGAATGAGGATTCCAAAATTAGATTCTAGTGTGTACAGAAATTTAATATATGACAGAGTGATATGTCATTTCTATGGGATATGTACTTTGCTGAAAAAACAGGCTATGCATCTGGAAACAAAATTTGTAAATTTGTCTCATACTCTAGAGAAAGATCAGTGCAAACTGCATGAAAGGTAAAATATTTAAAAATAATCAAGAGTAATGAATAAATGTTGGTAGGGTAAACGCATACACAAAGGGAGATTTAGAAATGAGAAAGCAAGAAGCAATAAAATATATAATATTTACTATCCAAAGTTTTATACTTTTAAATTTAAAACAGTGTCATTATACAGCTTCAAAGCAAAGCAATTGGCAAGTGTTTAACAGAGATAAAATTTTGATACTAACATTGTTTAAACACCTGCTACTAATTAAGAAAAAAAGATACAGAGTGATAAAAAAAAAATTGGCAAAGAATTTAAATTCATGAAAGGGGATATCCAAAGAGAATCCCAAAGCTGCCAATAGACTGAAGGAAAGATACTCAATCTTAGAGGTTGTCAAAAAAATTGAATAAAAATAACAATAAAAAAGATTTCTTCTCATTAGGGAAAACTGAATAAATAATAAAACCTAGTGCTTGTAGGAATATAAGAAATCCAGAATTCTCATACATTGCTGTTACAAATATGCATTAGAAAATTAGTTTTTAAAAGCAATCTGATATAGCAATTGAAATTAAAATATACACTCTTCAGGCAGAAACTCACTTTATACAGTAAATCTATAAAGATGAAAGCATCACTATATACCATTATAGAGTTATTATTTTGGTATCTTTTATAGTAGCAGAAATCTGGGAACTTCTAGAATATCCACCAACAGGAAATGGTTAAGTAAAAAATGGTGCATTTTAATGGAGAATATTATGCAGCTCTTAAAAATAAGTCACATATATGTAAATATATTTTTAATTTATATATATTAAATATATGTATAAAAATAGTGTGTATATACATGTGTATATACATATACTATATATATTTAAATTTTGTATACATGGTGTATATACACATACCAGTAGGCTTCGAGGCATTTTCATAATATTTTGTTAGGTGAGAAATATAACATGAGAGAAAATAATACAGAATGTTACCATATTTACTCCCCAATTCATATATATATATATGTATATACATATATATATATATGAGAGACAGAGAGAGAAACCTTGACATCAGTTACCAAAGCTGTAATGGCTTCGGTAGAGAATATCAAAGATTAGGAAGCAAAAAGAGACCACACAATAATAGATTCCCACATCATTATGATGCTTAAATACATGTTAAACATGCAAAAAAATTTGTGAAAATCTTGTAAATAAATAAAAATAAATGTGTGCATGATAAAGACTAAAAATTGACATTGACAAATTAAATGGTTATCTACAAGATGTGGATTTTCCCCTATAGGCCCTGTAGAGCATGCCCAAATACTGTCAACACCTGGATTGCCGCTCGGCGATACTCCATACCTATGAGAGAATAAATTTCTGTCCTTTTAACCCAGCAAGTTTGTGTTGATTGGTTACAGCAGCCACAAAAACCATATAGGTGATAAATTGGAAATAGCTTTGACTCAGAGATACAAACAAGCCTGAAGGAATGGGTCCCATGGAAGACAGCCAACACAAAATTATAACTAAGAGAATATCAAATTTAAGCACTGGACATAACAGTATACAAACAGGACAAATCCCATTCTGTAGCAATACTAAGATATTTTCCTGATGCTCGAATTTTGGGAAAGATGGGGACATTTTCAGTTGTGGGTGCCATTTGAAGTAACAATCTTGCCTGTTGCTAATGTTTGGGTGCAGGGACAATGGGGAAAGTGATTTAGCAAATGCTTATGAGGTACAGAATCCATTTGTCTAGACTGGAATTTAGAAGTGATTCTGCTTCCCAGGATCATAATGGTGAAAACAGAAAATCACAACATAGCCATCTTCATAAAGACATATGTATTGAGTACTGACACCAAAATTGCATGTTTTAAGGTACCAGACTGCCCAGCCAAAGAATGCCAGCTACTCATGAGTCTAAGGATATTAGTTTCTTTCCAAACTGAAGACTCCTGGACTACAACTGATAGACTTGGAGAAGGCGATGAGACTATGACACTACGATTTCTCATCTGACAAAAATCTATTAATGCAGTCAGGATACATGGGGATTTTTCAGCCCTTGTCTCACCTCGTTGAACTATCTTCAGCTGAATTTTTCACATCAACTAATATCAATCACACATCAATCACACAATGTGTGCCTCAATCACACATTGAATTTTTGATACTCCAAGGTATACAATTATATCATTACATTGATAGTCATTTTTAAAAATTAAGTCATAGCCATTTTATTGAGTAAAAAAAATGTCAAAATATAAATAGAAGAAAAAATTTAAAAAGCAGGTGATCATCAAATATTCAAGTATTTTGATTTTTTAAAGTTTATTTTTGAGAGAGAGAGAGAGAGCGAGCATGAGCGGGGTAGGCGCAGAGAGAGAGGGAGACAGAATCTGAAGCAGTCTCCAGTCTCTGAGCTATCAGCACAGAGTCTGATGTGGGGCTTCAACTCACAAACCCACAAGATCATGACCTGAGCCCAAGTCAGACGCTTAACGGATTGAGCCACCAAGGTGGCCGTCAATGTATTTTAAAATGGCAGTTATTAGGTAAAACGTGAATGTGAATTTACACCCAGATTTGTAATCTTATATAATCATGAATTAAGAATTACATATTATGCCATACCTGACTTTTACCCAAAACAAATAATCAATCAAGAAATGGGCAGAAGACGTGAACAGACATTTTACCAAAGAAGACATCCAGATGGCTAACAGACACATGAAAAGATGCTCAACATCACTCATCATCAGGAAAATACAAATCAAAACCATGATGAGATATCACTTCCCACCTGTCAGAATAAAATTAACAACACAGGAAACAATAGATATTGGTAAGGATGTGGAAAAAGGGGAACCCTCTTACACTGCTGGTAGGAATGCAAACTGGTGCAGCCACTTGGAAAACAGTACAGATGTTCTTCAAAAAGTTAAAAATAGAACTACCCTATGATCCAGTAATTGCATTACTAGGTATTTACTCAAAGGATACCAATATACTGATTTTTTAAAAGTTTTTAAATGTTTATTTATCTTTGAGAGAGATGGAGAGACAGAGTGCAAACAGGGGAGAGGCAGAGAGAGACACACACACACAGAATCTCTGAGCTGTCAGCACAGAACTTGATGCAGGGCTGGAACTCACAAACCGCCAGATCATGACCTGAGCTGAAGTCTGACCCTCAACCGACTGAGCCACCCAGAAAGAAGAATATGCACCCTGATGTTGATAGCAACATTACAACAATAGCCAAATTTTGAAAACAGCCCAAATATCCATCGACATATGAATAGATAAAGAAGATGTGGTATATATATTTACATACACACACCCACACAATGGAATATTACTCAGCAATCCAAAAGAATGAAATCTTGCCATTTACGTGGATATATCTGATATTCATTTTTGCTTTTCAAATATAATTTTGGCTTTCCATCGTCCATGGGCATCATCAAATTGTACTTCACTTCGCTTTTGAAGTTTGGTGTGACCATGGGATTTGCAATGGCAAATGAAAGGTCAGCAGAGGTGACTGGCATATTTCCCAAATGGAAACTTGAGGAGCCACTGTTGAATTGCCATTAATTTAATTTTCCTGCCTAGGAAATCATGGATACATGGTGGTAGGAACCATGAGACTTGGTCCTTCGGGAAGACAGAGGAAGAGCAATGCTTCCTCCCACTCCGCAGCCCCTCCCCCAACCAGCTGCCCAAGCTTATCTGATGGAAGTGTGTGAGCAAGAAAATGGGTATATGTATATATCCACTTATTTATTTTTTATTATTGAGATACAGAGAGAGACAGAGCATGAACATGGGAAGGGCAGAGAGAGGAGGAGACACAGAATACAAAGCAGGCTCCAGGCTCTGAGCTGTCAGCACAGAACCCGACGCGGGGCTCGAACTCACAAACCGTGAGATCATGACCTGAGTTGAAGTCAGACACTTAACCGACTGAGCCACCCCTAGAAAATGGCACCCCTAGAAAATGGATATTTTTTAATCCAGTGAGATGCAGAGTTTATTTATCATAGTATAATAACCTCACAAATGCTTGAATAATTCAAACTTAAACATTTTCATTTGTGGTTTTAGGCTACGATTAGAGATTAATGCAAAATTTAAATTTATAATCATGTAATTATTTATTTAACATTCAGAGATAATACCGTATTTTATACGCGCATTTGTCTGATTTCAATCACAACGTATTTAACAGTATCATGGTTTATATTGCAAAATAGGTATGCCATATGATTGTATCTTCAATATACTTTTTATAGAGTCTTCAAAAAGTAAAGGAAAAACTTTGGAAATCCCTTATGAAATCAGTAGCCTCATACATTTTAAAACAACTCATATCTATTCATTTCCTTTAATGAAAACAAAATATTAACTTCACTCCAAGTAGCTTGCTTTTAGTTGGAGACAAAGGTTTTGTAAAACTTCTTTTTACTCTATAAGTCATATCATACTAAAAGAATATCAAAGTAAATAATCTCATTCTCAAACCTTTCTCTGTCCTTCTGTCTCTGTTTCTCTCTTCGTACACACACAAAACACACACATACATAAATGGACATTCATACGTTGATACAGATCAGTTCCTATATCTGATCTCAGAATAGTGGAGTTACAGGAGAAAACCATTTCAATCTTGTTCACTATTTGAACCAATATATTGCCCAGGACCTAAAACAGGAGGGAAGGAATGTAGGAAAAGGGGGGAGGGAGAGAAAGAAGGGAAAGATGATGGGAGGCAGGAAGACTTAGTTTGAATTCAACAGGTCAGATTTCAGAAAAAAGCAGGGTCAGAAGAAGTTGGGTTCAGGGTGTTCAGGACTGCATTTAACACACACACACACACACACACACACACACACACACATTTTTCAAGGTATTTTACTACTTTCTTTAAGATCATTCAACTGTAGTTAGATCCGAATTGCAAAGCCTTTTAAATGACTTTAAAGTCTCAGGACTAGCATTTCTGGGAACGTGCTTCAGAGTGGTAAATTGGATTTTACAAACAATTTAATCCTTCTTGGTTCAGTCACATTCACACAAGTTTTGAGTGAAGTGAAATTAGCGAAAGGTCACCCTCTTGATTTTCACCCATGCATAAGTTTAAGTAATGAATGAAAAGGAAACCAAATAAAGGATGTAGGTTATATATCAAAAATCTTGCACAATTCTTGGATTCTATAATCATTTGGCTTTGTTTTTAAACTTGCTTTTTTTTAAATTTACAAATAAACTTGTTAATATTTTCTGCTTCTGGTTATAGTAGCATAAATAATATAAATAATATACATTGGATAATTAAATAGTAACATAAGACATGTACACTAATAAATAATTACTTGAAGAAATAAGTATCTAACAATTTAATGGAATCAAATATAATTTTGCTTTAGTGCTATTTTAAAGATATTATGGAATAAATTTTCATTTTTAATACAAAAGGAAATTATGGCATAAAAACATAAATGAAATACTAACATTAAAAAAGTTACTAATGTGGAACAAAGCCTTAATGTACTAAATATACTAAACTGCCAGATGGGAACCACTGAGTAAACAATTGCTATGGTTGTACAAATAGTTAAATATTAAAGAATTTTAGCTGTTATAATAATGTATAGGGTTTTTCCAAAGAAAATGAAAAATGTTCTTTTTTTAAATACCAAAAGGCAGTATTATATCTATTTGTAGAGTGAATTTCTGTTTCTCATAAAATGAAGCTCACTTCAAATTTTGTCATAGATTATATACTTAAATCATATATGTCATAGATTATGTACTTAAAATTATTTTAAGTCATGCCTGAATACAAATGAAATTATATGCATTTAAAAAAATTCTGGGTACCTGGGTGACACAGTTAAGCGGCTTACTGTTGGTTTCAGCTCAGGTCATGATCTCACAGTTTGTGAGTTCGAGCCCCTGTGTTGGACTCTGTGCTGATAGCCCTGAGCCCGCTTGGGATTGTCTCTCTCCATTTCTCTCTTTGCCCCTAACCTGGCTCGTGCTTTCTCTATCTCTCTCTCTCCACAATAAGTAAATAAACATTAAAAAAATCTATTCTCATAAAAGCCAATAATCACACGTAAACCTAAATTTAATATGCTAACCTTTATGAAACAAATTTTGTATTCATCACAGAGAGCATGGTGATGAATTTACTAAATTTTACCAAAGACAGGCTGGTATTTATGCAGTTTTTCAATATGTTTTCCATGTAAACTTATATAGTAGAACTGTTTCAAAAAACTTGCACAGAGGGCTTTCTTATCCTTAGAAGTTCATAGTAGTTTGTTTTTTGCATATGCTGCAAAATGTCAGTGTTACAAATCTTCTTTGGTTAGTTTATGTTTTGTGGTTATGTTTTGCATTCATCTGGCTGATATGAAAATTTTTATTCCTCCTTTTTAAAAACCTTCTTTCCAATATAATTTTATCTGTGCTTAACATATCATTGTGTATGTTTTTATTTTTTTTAATTTTCTGAATTGATTTGTTTTAGACACATCTCTTATGTAAGACACAAATTTCAGATTTGTCCTATTATTAAGTCTGAACTGAAATTTAATGGGTGAATTAAACACCTTTAAATTTATTGAGATGACAAGATGTTTCATCTTAGTTCTTTTTAAACATTTATGCTGTCTTCTTTTTTTTAATTTTGTTTAACTTTCAGTTTGTGACATGTTTTCTAGTAATTAATTTTCTAGGTTGTCTTTATTTATTTTTTTTAATTTTTTTTAACGTTTATTTATTTTTGAGACAGAGAGAGACAGAGCGTGAATGGGGGAGGGGCAGAGAGAGAGGGAGACACAGAATCGGAAGCAGGCTCCAGGCTCTGAGCCATCAGCCCAGAGCCCGACGCGGGGCTCGAACTCATGGACCGTGAGATCGTGACCTGAGCTGAAGTTGGCCGATTAACCGACTGAGTCACCCAGGCGCCCCTAGGTTGTCTTTATAAAATGCTTTTATTCATTAGGGTTAAGTTCTGTGTATTACTCCCCTGATATGAGCGAAGAACAAATGTTTCCTCCAACTATGCATCATCATTTTAGCTTTTACAATATTTAATATTTTGAGAATTATATTACTTGATTTTCAAAAGGAGAAAGTACTCTTTGATTCCAAGCTACTACAGATCCACCAATCAATGCACATTAATTTTCTACTTTCTCTCATATTTGTATTAATTGCATAGTTGATATCGATTCAATGTATACAGTGAATGTTCTATATTGCTAATTCAAGAACATAATTGTTTTAGTCTTATTTCTGAAGATAAATGTATTTAGTATTTACACCAATATTCTTCATGAAAACAAAAATGAAAGTTATTCTGAAAAACTTATCCAATCAAATTCAATATCATATAAAATGATAATATGTCATGGGGTGCCTGGGTTGCTTAGTCGGTTAAGTGTCCGACTTCAGCTCAGGTCATGGGCTCAGGTCATGATCTCATGGCTCATGAGTTCGAGCCCCACATCTGGCTCTGTGCTGACAGCTCAGAGCCTGAAGTCTGCTTCAGAGTCTGTGTCTCCCTCTCTCTCTGCCCCTCCCCTGCTTGAGCTGTGTTTCTCTCTCTCTTATATATAAACATTAAAAATATTTAATGATAATATGTCATGACTGAATGCAGTTTATTATGAGAATGCAAGACTGATATAATACCTGAAAATTTAATCAGTGCAATTCACCACTTTAAACAACTTATCAAAAACCTACGTGGTTACTCAATGCAAAAAGTTATTTGAGAAAAAAAAAATCCAACATTCATTCTTTAAAAAACAAATCAGGGGCGCTTGGGTGGCTCAGCTGGTTAAGTATCCGACTTTGGTTCAGGTCATGATCTCATGGTCCATGAGTTTAAGCCCCAGGGTGGTCTCTATGCTGACAGCTCAGAGCCTGGAGCCTGCTTCATATTCTGTGTCTCCCTCTCTCTCTGCCCCTCCCTCACTCACGCTCTGTCTCTCTCTGTCTCTCAAAAAATGAATAAACATTAATTTTTTTTAAATCAGCAAATGAAAAATAGAAAGAGACTTCCTCAGCCTGATTAAAGTTATCTAAAAAAATCTACAGATAATATCATATTTTATGGTGAAAGAGTGAAGGTTTTGTATTTTCCCCCATGCTGAGGGATAAAAGACAGGAAGGTCTTTTTTACCACTTCTAATTAACATTATACTGGGTATTCTAGCCAGGGCAATAAGCCATGAAAAAGAAATAAAAGGAAACCATAATGGAAGTAAATTAGCAAAACTGTCTTCACTCACTGATAATATAAGCATTGTTTTAGGAAATCCAATAGTATTTACAAAAAAATACTGGCAGCGATAAGTAAATGTACAAGGTTGTTGGGGAAAATATCAAAGTGCAAAAATCAACTATATTATAAATACTAGCAAGAACGCATTTTAAATATTAGACAACATATTTTACAATAGGAACAACAGTTTTAAATACTTTGGAGAAATTCTGTTAAAATAAGGGGGAAAACTGTATATTGAAAATTAGACATTACTTGGCAAAGATATCAGTGATATAAAAAAAAAAGGTGAAGAGATATATTGAGGAGACTTAATACTGTTAAGATGTTAATTCTCCCCTAATTAATCTTTAGATTAAACTCAATGGCATACAAAAATACCATATTTTTATCTATTTGTGTGTGTGCGTGTGTGGTGGGAGGGGGATTAAATTGACAAACTGATTCTAAAATCTGTATGGGCTATAAAGGACCTATGGTAGATGAACAATTTTGAAGGAAAAAATAAAGTTGGAGGACCAACATTCTCTGACTGTTTTTTCAATATTTATTTATTTTTCAGAAACACACACACACACACACACACACACACACACACACAGAATGTGAGTGGGTGAGGGGCAGAGAGAAAGGGAGACACAGAATCTGAAGCAGGCTCCAGGCTTAGAGCTGTCAGCACAGAACCCCACGCAGGGCTCGAACTCACAGACTGTGAGATCTAGATCTGAGCCAAAGTTGGACGCTTAACTGACTGAGACAACCAGGTGCCCTTCTGACTCTTTAAATATTCTAGGCTTATATTTAAAATGCAGTATTGGTATAAAGATACATAGAGTAAGGAAACAGAATGGAGAACCCCAAAAGAAGTTCCCCACATATATAGACAACTGATTTTTGATAAATGTGCTAAGTCAATTCTGTGGGGAAAGGATAGTTGTTTCAACAACTAGTGATGGAACAATGATCTGTCCATATGCCATATTGAAAATTCCAATCCAGAGACCGTGCCATATAAATATTAGCTTAAAATTGGCCATAGATTTAAATGTAAAGCCTAAGATTATATATATGTGCACACATATATATGAATAATATATATATGAAATATTACGTATATGGAAAAGAGTATATGTAATGTATATGGGGAAGATTTTATATATATAATATATAAATACATAGATAAATGTATATATAAATAAATATATTTCAATATATATATCCTTATGTGTATGTGTGTGTGGGTGTGTGTGTGTGGGTGTGTGTAGGGAAATCTTTGCAGGACTTTATCAACATTAAAAAAAAAAAATAAAACCCGTAGTAACTTGGAAAAGAATACTTGTTGCCTAATGAAATGAGGGTGATGGATATGATAGTTTTCATGATGATAGTTTCAATGGTGATAATATAGCAAGTTATTGTATTTTTTTTTAATTTTTTTTTAACGTTTATTTATTTTTGGGACAGAGAGAGACAGAGCATGAATGGGGGAGGGGCAGAGAGAGAGAGAGACACAGAATCGGAAACAGGCTCCAGGCTCTGAGCCATCAGCCCAGAGCCTGACGCGGGGCTCGAACTCACGGACCGCGAGATCGTGACCCGGGCTGAAGTCCGACGCTCAACCGACTGAGCCACCCAGGCGCCCCGCAAGTTATTGTATTTTAAACTCTAAACATATGTATGTCAGTTATGTCTCAGTAATGGTATTTTTAAATCTGAGCATTAAAGACCTCGTCAGATGAAACAAAATTTGGAAAGCCAGGATAATCCATCAGCAGGAGGCCTACTCTGAACTACAAAGAATATTATTAATAGTTCTTCAGGAAGAAGGAATATGATACCAAATGGAAATGTGAACTATGCTAAAGTTAACAGTCTTAAGAATGGTAAAAAAAGATAAACATAGAACATATATTTGCTTATCTTAAGTCTATGAAATTGACTGTCTCAGTTAAAAGAAATAATGTATTGTGGACATAAGACAGAAATAGAAATAAATATAAATAAAATTGCAAATATTAGAAAGAAGGAAATGGAAGTCTGCAATTGTAAGCTCCTTAAACTAAATAGGAGGTGTTATATTGTTTGAACTCAGCTGAGACAAATACAGGAGATCAGAATCCGCAGAAACAGGAACATTTAGAAGAAATATGACAATAGAAGAAAAAAATCAGGTGTGGTATGAAATCACCAAAGCAAAAACCATGGAGACAGAATAGTAAAAAAAAGAAGCGTGTGAAATGTTGCAAAGAGTGTAATTAATATGAGAAATGCAAGTTGCATTAAGAATAAGCAACGAAGAAGTTATTGGTGATCTAGGTTAGAATTCCTTCATGCAGCAGTGGAGATAATCTTCAGATTGGAGTGATATAAGGAAGGAACGTGGGGTGAACACCTGCTATCCTTTCAAGAAACTTGGCATTGAAGGAGAGAAGAGAAAGTGGGATCATAGTGAGATGCACTGGAATCAAGTAAAGTTTATATTGATAAGATAGAAGAAAGCCTGATGGAATTCTAGGAAATAAGGGGGTGAGTCATAAGGAAATAGAGCAGATGGTGTTTCGAGAAGAAGTTGATTAGCCTAAATCCAAGATAGGACTATTTCCATAAGCCAAGAAGTAGGCAAGGCTGGATGTTGATAAAAATATAAAGTGGGGACAGGGGGTCTTGGTGATGAGAAGATCACTGTTTTTGGTAAAGTGACAGATGGAAGTAAAGGAACAGAATCCACCCCCAAAGAGAATTAAAGGTGTCAGAGTTGATAATGTGAGAATTTCATACATTCATTAGTAAGAAGTACCATGGAAGAATGAGGGAAGTAGGTATACAGATGAAAAGAGTCATTTGAGAGCAAGGCAGATTGAATAAAACATCCTGCATAAGATGAATAAATGTATGAATCCAAAGTATTATTCAAATATAAATTATATATAATTATTTTATTCTCTCTTCAAATTATTTATCTCATTAGCCATAACCAGCCATGAGAAGCCATATAAGTAGATTTCAAGGCTGCAAATAATGTCAATTTCAATTTTAAACTCAGATTTTCCATCCTGAGCATTTTGCTTAATTTGTTACAACTAATGTTATTTTGGCATTTTGCAGTGTATAGATAAGTTCATAACTTAAAAAATGAATCATTCTCTAGGAAAAAGCAAACGAGCTAATGAACTTAAGCAATGGATACCCCACAGAACTTATACCCCACAGAACTTAAGCAACGGATACCCTTTATGGCAACAATCGCTACCTCATTTTGGTATTCTCTTATAAACTGTAAGGAAGAATTAAGGGAAGATATTGAACTCCCAGCTCTTCTAATTATTATCATTGTTATCAACAAATTATTTAAGCACTTTTCACTTTTCTAACCTATAAAATGACATCTATATGGCAAAGCCACTGTAAAAAACTGAAAAGTGGAATAACTCATGTAGGACTCTTGGCAAAGAGTGGATCCTGAGTAAAGGTTAATCTCCATCTCATTCCTTTATAAAAATAAATTGGGTTAAATTGTTCCTTTTTTTTTTCAGAAACTCTGTCTAGTTCTAATGTTTTATTAGTGAAGATAATAACATAGAAGACAGAAAGAATGGGAGGATATTAGATAATAAATGAATCCCTGATTTCCCTCTGCAATGTTTGCCCAAGTATAATTCTCTAATGCAATGTAATCAAAAAAATAAAATTAACAACTTGAAATTTTGGCAATGTTCTTTTGTACATAGAAGCTTCAGGGATAAAATCACTAAATGGAAATCGTGGTACAGATTTTTTCTTTTCTAAATAAAATAAATCAGAACCATCTCTCCGCATCCAAAAAGTTCCATTTAGGAGGTGTATATACACCATTTAAAAATATTTATTTACTGCTTACATACCACATTCTAATATCCACTTTATTGAATTGACTAGAGCGATTTCAATGGTCTACTGCTCACTAGGCCAGTGCATTTTCTTGACGTTTATCCTAAGAATCTTGCCTCGGCTTTTGCTCTTGTTAGCACTATCATAAGTGGATTTCATGCTAAGAATGCTGGCACAGAGTGTGATAAGAAGCAGGGCTACCAACACTTGGAGAGACCCAGCATTCCAAAAATCAGCAGAATATCTATGAATACCATGTTTCTTGCATGTGGCAGTACAGAACATAAGAACAACTGCTACCAAAACTACTACATCCGTGTATCATTTGGGATATCCTATTTAAACCAAATGTTTTCTCAAACAAGTTTCCTCTTAGGTGTTCTTGGTTTATTCAAAGAAGAAAAAAACATTAAAAAATGACTTATTTTCTCTTACATAATTTTCCTTAATCTAACCTTATGCAATGTAGCCAACTGTACAATGTAGATATCACTTAACCCCAAGTGTCAGTTCACCTAATCATAAAATGAAAATTTGTAATGATCAATGTTGTTATAACTATTAAATATGAAAGTGTTAAATAAACCCTTATAAATTATGAGTCTATTTATAGATATTGTCAATAGCAATGTTAAACATGAAGCAATAATGTATTTGCTAACATGAACTTCTAATAACTATGACGTCAGTTTCTAAAGCAAAATCTTGGCATTCAGTCCAGTCATGGTTGAACAATTGACAGCAAGTAATAAATCTAGTCAAAGACTTGGAATGCAAAATATATATCAAACCAAATTAGCATATACTGAACATAGGTTAAGAGGAAGTACAAGGCATGAAGGGACAAAGTTGTTAGAACCAGGAAGCAAAGTGAGAATGTGACCAGGAGCAAAACTGAAAATGTGAAGAGCTGTCCTCCTCTGATAAATGTTGAATTTCTCAATTTATCGGAAAAGGGGAGTAAAGTTAATGGTAAAAGTAAGACATAAGTGTGTTTCAGCTGTGTGAAAATAGAAAATCTGTAAAAATAGATATTCAAAGAAATAGGTTAATATAGTGTGTTCTTAGTATTAGAAATCAATCTGTGTTTATCAAATGCTAATTTTGGTGTTCAGTTGAATAATAGGAGAGAATGACACAGGGCATCCTTATTAAGAGATGTTTGAACCTACTATTTTGGATGAACACCGGCCATGTAGTAAGGGTGTGCTCTCCTTGAGAAAGAACTCATGAACACTGATTCATCGGTTGCCAATAAAACAGAAACCACTGACAGCCGTGTATTCCTGGGTGCAGACCCTGACCACTTTGAGCAGAAATCCAGAGATTCAAAGATCAGAAGACCACGTGGCAAGCAGACACTCAAATGGCTACCAGAAACCTCCATCTCCTGATTCTCAGCTGTTCATCTTGGTTTCTCTTTCATTCTCTAACATTCTCTGTGAGATTCTCTCATTCTCTCTTCCTGGTGGAAGCCAATCGTCACGTTGCAGGATAGCCAGCCACTGTCTCGTGGAATAGCCCTGTGCAGATGTCCAGGTAACAAGAGACTAAAACTAGCCAACAGTTATGAGAGTGAGTTTAGACGCAGACAATTTCCTTCCAGTTGAGGTTTTAGATATGTCCACAGCCCCTGCCAACAGTATAACCATAAAATCCTAACAGACTTCGAGCCAGGGGGAACCCACTAAGTGCCACCTGGATTCCTGTCCCTCAGAAACCGTGGGGTAATAAATGTTTGCTGTCTTAAACCGTTAAATGGCGAGATCACTTTTTTTTTAATACAGCAGTAGATAACGAATGCAACCATCAACTGAAACAAATATATTTTTGATGCATCATTCCAGTGTTGTAAAGAAGAAATTCTGCTGATTTTGTTTCTTGCTGTTCTCAGTGTTTACACCCTAGCTCTCTGGAAAATAGCAAGTAGTGATTGTGAGGACTTGGACAATGTAGCCTTGACCTAACATCATTATAGGACCAGGGGCTGTGCATGCAGAAAAGCAGTGAGGCAGAAATGAGCAGTCAATCAACCGCCATAGGAGAGGTGGAAGGAAGAGTTTATGCTACCAGAGGATGATGGCACAAATCACTCTCTGAAATCATACCCTGATATGCAAGAAACATTATGCACCTAGTTGCTGATCCTTACAAATATAGGCTTAAAAAATTTTTTTTTTCAGTCCCTATTTATTTTTGAGAGAGACAGAGTGTGAGCTGGGGTGGGGGGAGGGAGAGAGAGAGAGGGAGACACAGAATCTGAAGCAGGCTCCAAGCTCTGAGCTGTTAGTATAGAGCCCAACGTGGGGCTTGAACCCACGAACCGCAAGATCATGACCTGAGCCTAAGTCAGACGCTTAACATTCTGAGCCACCCCAGTGCCCCACAAATCTAGGCTTTAAAAGTATTATTAGTCCTAAATAATATTATCCAACGAAATGTAAAACACGATGCTAAAAAATTTTACCCCCCATAAGCTTAATTTTGTCTTGGTGACTTAAAAAAAAAAAAAGCTGATTTCAATTTAACTATTTCTTTAACAAAAACCCTCTTTTTAGAGTTTTTATTTATTTTTGAGAGACAGAGAGACGGAGCATGAGTGGGGAGATGGGGGAGAGAGAGGGAGACACAGAATCCAAAACAGGCTCCAGGCTCCAAGCTGTCTTCACAGAGCCAGACACAGGGCTCCAACTCAGGAACCACGAGATCATGACTTGAGCCAAAGTCGGACGCTTAACCGACTGAGCCACCCAGCTGCCCCAGCAATGTGACTATTTAAATGTACTGTTAGTGTCATACAAGCATATCAATCCAAGTGCAAAAAGTGAATTAAGTTAACAATCATTATTTGAACCATACTTCTGATATATTAATGTCCTCTTACCATTTACCATTATCTTCAGCTTTGTTTTGGAAAATGTTGCTTTGTATTGTTCCTGTTGAAAAAATAAAAGAAAAATAGTATCAAGAAGGAAATGTTTAAAGTCTACACATCTACTGTCACAGAAATACAGAATATCAGGAAAGGAATTTCCGCAGGCCAAGAGTCATGAGATGGTGAGGAATAATTTAGCATAACGCAAATAACTCTGCTGATGGTAACTTCTCAGTAAGCAATCCATTTCATCATTATAATGCTTAGATTTCTCACCATTAGAACAATCTTTTTAATTTTTAGTTGGAAACTGCTTCTGTATAACTCCCTTATTTTTCTCAGGAGAGTCATCCACACTAAGTCTAGTCTCTTTATTCTGGGCTTCAAATACTTTAAGATAACACTTGTTTTGCATATTTTTTCTTCAAGAGAAATTGGAATCCTGGGACCTGAGAGCAATATTGTTTTCCAGATTTAGTGGCCACTGGAGCTTTATCAAAGATTATCATTTTTTTTTAATTCTCACATTATGCTCTTAATAATGATGTGTAAGTTTCAATTAGATATGCTATGTTTCTCAGTGCGTTGTTGGCTCATATTTTTCCTGTCAAGTAAATGTCCCACGTCTGTCTTATATAAATCACTACCGAGATAATTTATTGTGTTCTTGAGCAGGGCGGTTTGTTTAAAAACAAATGAACACATACCCTTAATACATAATATTGCTGTCGAGTCACATCAAAATTAAATTATCTGAGATTATGTTAATCTGTATTCAGTTGATTCCCCATTAAATATCTTGCAAAGCTTTCTTTCAGCCACGGATACTGTCATTCACATTATGGTTTAAAATCTTGGGCCATCTATTTGTCACGGGACATTTCAGAGACTGTTAATGCAAGATGAAACCCTTTTTCTAATAATTTAAGTCTACAACTCATTCAAGTTTGGATTTGCTATCAACTTAATTTACTTTTCAATGTAGAGCCCTTGAAATTACACGAGGTCAAGCTTAGATTCGTGTCCTCAGCTGTACTCCAAAAACATATCAGAGACTCTTTCTTCAGGTAACTCTCTTTGGATCTCTTTGTTCATATGGAAACAAAACCTGAAGTCAAGCGGAATGAAAATAAATAGAGAATCACTAGATAGTGGTCTTGAAAGTGAATTTAGGAAGTTCTAACAGCATATTAAAGAAAGGAAACCAGCTTGAGGATCAGTGGGATTACTACATAAAGAGGGTGTAAATGAAGTTCTTTTACATAAAAGGAAAATTGCAAAGAGACTAAATAGATTTCTCTCAATTGCCTTGCCTGAAGAAAATGTCAGGGAAATTCTTGCACTTGGGTAATTCCTTGAAATGGGCAATTAGCAATATTATACTGACTGGTGACAAGCCTTTGTCAGTGATTTATATTTTAGCATGGATTAATCATTTATGTACTAAGTATGTCCAAAATGCTCTTACTAATCCGTTAACTCCTTTTTGAGAATGTGTAATTCATATTATCTGATACCAGCTATCAGATTTTACAAGCAGAAGACATTCATTTAGATTGTTTTTATTCCATCTCTGACATGAAATGCCATAGATGATGTGATCTCATTCCAAGATGAAAAGGTATTGCAGGAGAAATGGTGAATGTCATTTCATTTAGAAATTACAAATAAATGTCATCCTTTGTTATGAATCATATGATTATTCCTTGACTCTCCAGTCATGTAATTCATATCCAAGATTGTCATACTTATGAGTAAACAGAAATAAATGTCAAAATCTTATTTCCCAAAATATTCCTTATAGAATCTGTATTCATTTGTATGCTTTCTAGGAAAATTACATATAAGATTTTCAATAAGAATGGTAAGTGTAATAACGGGCACCTGGGTGCCTCACTTGGTCAAGCGTCCGACTTTCGCTCAGGTCATGATCTCGCAGTTCATGAGTTTGAGCCCCTAGTACCGCTCTATGCTCACAGCTCAGAGCCTAGAGTCTGCTTTGGATTCTGTGTCCCCCTGCCTCTCTATGTCCTTCCCCCACTTCTCTTTCTCTCTCTCTCAAAAATAAATAAACATTATTTTTTTTCTTTAAAAAAAAAAGAATGATCACTGTTATTAATGAGGACAAATGTGTACTGAATACTCTTGTTGAGGGATAATTCTCAGTGGCTCTCTTGCAGTTCTAAAGATCTTGTGAAGCATCATTGACAGTCCATGTTCCAGAATATTTATTTCAAGGATGTTTGTGTAGCAAATAACTTTGGAACACAGATATATTATCTCCTTCTGGAACAAAGGGCGTATTTTTGTTTCCAGATCAGGATAATAAAAGTAATGCCTATCTCTTGGGAAATATTGGGCAGGTTTGCATATAGCCCCCTTCTAAATTGGAGTTTCCTAAACTTGGGGTTCTTTGGCCGTGACCCCGTCCCATTGTGTGGATAGCATTCAGCTAGGGTATATAACATTGCCCCAAGTGAACTGAGAGCTCAGGGAAGGGGGGGTGATCTGAACATGAAACTCATGCTTTCTGTGAGTAATCATGTTCTTTGTCCCTGACCCAGGTGTCTCTAACACTTTGAAACTGGGAAGGTAACTTGTTACCTTGCAAATAGGATAAAACCTCAAACCCTTCACAGTTTTTGACAACTGCTTCTTGTAAAGACCTGTGCTGTGTAACATTTTCTTTATGTCTCAGTTTATACTTTCTGAACCACATTGTATAATAGGAGGGTCTGGGGTTCAGTGTTCTGCTTTTCACCATGATACCAAAGCATTCAGTATTCATGACCAAACTACTGTATTTTATTAATACCTTAAGCTTTTCATTTTTCTGAAACATGTCATTTTGTTATTTTAAAACTTCATAGTACTTTATAGCTGGAGAAAAGCTTTACATAAAACATCTAATTTATTCTTTCCCCCAAACCTGAAAAATATTATCACAAACAAGTTTTTATTTTTATTTTTTTTAACGTTTATTTATTTTTGAGACAGAGAGAGACAAAGCATGAACGGGGGAGGGTCAGAGAGAGGGAGACACAGAATCTGAAACAGGCTCCAGGCTCTGAGCTGTCAACACAGAGCCCGACGCGGGGCTCGAACTCACGGACCGCGAGATCATGACCTGAGCCGAAGTCGGCCGCTTAACCACTGAGCCACCCAGGCGCCCCCACAGACAAGTTTTTGATAAGAAAACAATGAGACTAAAAAATGTAGAAACAACATAGTCAGGGACACAGAGTTAAAAAATGTCATTGTCTGACGCTGTATATCACTTTTTTTCTTTAAGTTTATTATTGTATTTTTCCATAATACATATCAAGAAATTGGCTAATATATACCACTATAAATTGATTCATCAGCCCTCACACAACCTACAGGATATTTTAGAATTAATTAGCACTTTTATTAGAGGCACAGTGCTATTTATGGAAATACCTGGGGAGTTATGACAGTACACAGATATTATTAAAAAATAAAGAAAATAATTTTCTTTAAACAATAAACAGAGGAAGAATATTATAGTATCATTTTGTATATATATATATATTTTACTTCTTGGCTATGGTAACTAATATGTAAATAT
>NW_026057577.1:136918035-137177742 GCF_023721935.1 Panthera uncia | reverse complement strand
ACAGTCCGTCCGGCCCCTCCGCTTTTGCCAGCCAGACTCGGGGGCTCCGCTTGGCCGGCGAGCCGCCCCTCCGCCCCGGCTCCCTCCCGCCGGTCCGTGGAGCGCGCACCGCCTCGCCGCCCTTCCTACCCTCTTCCGTGGGCCTCTGGTCTGCGCTTGGCTCCGGAGACTCCGTTCTGCTAATCCTCTGGCGGTTTTCTGGGTTCTTTAGGCAGGTGTGGGTGGAATCTAAGTGATCAGCCGGACGTGCGGTGAGCCCAGCGTCCTCCTACGCCGCCATCTTCCGGAGTTGATATCTCATTTTGTATATTTTGATATAAGTGACAGTGAAAATGCTACATCTTAAATTAGTGTGATGTAAACAAAATAGTAGATGGGAATAATTTTTCCTTAAATGTAAAAATTTAAAAGAAGAAAAGATTGAAGGTAAAAGATCCGAAAATTAAAAAAAAAAAATAACCCTTAGAACATAGAAAAAGTAATAAATTATTAGAGAAGAAATAAAGTAAATGGAAGAAAATAAGATAGGGAGATAAAAGAAAAAGAATAAGGAGAAGGAGGTAGAGGATGGGAAAGAAAAAACAAGATTGACTCTTTGACAGGATTAATAATATTTTTAATATCTCAAGACAAATTAAAAAATAAAGTACAGCTAAGAACGATAATTTTGAGAACATAAAATAGGACTGCAGATTGAATAGATATTAAGTAGAAATGCCTATTGAAAATAGATAAATAGGTAATTTCCAATAATGTACACATACACAAAACTTTCTCAGTAACACATAAAACCTGAACTTCCTTATAAATACTAACCAAATTGAATCAGTAGCTTCAATAGTTGTCACTGAAAAATCCATATATTCAGTCAATTTTATGAAATGATCAAGAAAAAAGATAATTCCAAACCTACAACATTATTCTAGTGTCCAGAAAAGAGGAAAAATTTGCCAGCTCACTTTTTGATTCTGGTATGGTCCTTATCTCCTATTCTCTAGATGATTGTTAATGATTCGTAATCACGTTCAAGGTAAGAGAAAGGGGAAGAGGGAAGAACATGAAGGGATGCCATAAATCGTGGCTATCCCCTCTGATCATAAATTCTAAGCTCTCCCTCATACTCCATAGGACACTTTACCTGAAGACACATTGTCCAGAAGAAAATCAGAATAATGCCAAAGAGTGTACCCAAGTCACTTGGGAATAGATTCTCTCCTGAAAAGATTCTCTACTTCTATTTTTCCAGGTGGAAAGCAGTGCAAGGAGTCTGGACTCACAAAATGTTGCCACAAATGGAATGTCTTAATTTATTCTCCTTCTGTATCTTAATAGGAGGAGCACAGTGGAAATTCTAAGAAGTATAGTAGAATTAGGGTTTAGTCCTTAAGTATATATTCAAATTAAAGTTCTTTCTCCCACATCCAAAATTTGGGGCCAACAATAATAGGAATGTTAGCAGGAGGATGCACACTTACTGCTGGTCATAGTGTTTTGTAAAATTAGTTTTCTTCCTGTGACTGAATACTGTATATCCATGAGTCTAATGGAAGTCAAAAAAATGAAGTACCCTTTCCTATCCACCTATAAACCATGCAATGTGCTTCTTCCTACACTTACAATTCCTGATATTCCATCCTGGAATATTTTCCATTTGCTGATTATTCCACACAGGCAACAGTGACTGGGTTTTTCTTCTTAAGCCATAACCTTCCTGTTATTTTGTTCTGAAATCTGCTGCTCTAAGGTTTCCTGTTTCTGTTTTCCACTCCCTTGGACCTTTGCAATTCTTTATATGTGTGTGTGTGTGTGTGTGTGTGTATACACACATATACATATATATGTATATATACATATATATGTATATACATATATATTTGTGTATATATATATATATACTTGTATATTGGGGATTGAGTTAACACAGTACTTCTTTTAGTCTTCATATCTGATATTTTGTTTATTTTAAATATGTGTTTTCTTTAAAAGTTCAGGTTTTGCTTGACCCACTTGTATGTTGATATCACTTTTACTTTCCCACCGAATAGCTATTCTGGCTTGCTCAGATATCCAAGTGCAAGGACTTACTCCAAGCTGAAGACATACTTAGATTAGTAACTCCAACACTTTTGGGCTTAGACCGTGGTTATCAATATAATTAATTAACATAAAGAGCTCCTATTTATTAAAGAGCCACACCTTAAGACACTGAGTATTATATACAGTCCTTAATACTCTCTCTCTCTCTCTCACACACACACACACACACACACACACACACACACTGTATTAGAGCATTATTTGCCTCCCTTGTCCCTAAACTGAGGCTCCAAGAAGTGAAATAATATGAACATGATAAATTACTTGTAAGTAGAGTCAATATTTGATCTCAGATCTGCTTGATTTTAAATCATATTTTTCTTATAACAATCTTCACTATTTTTTTTCTTATTTTCATCCATAAACCATATCCAATTACACACATCTTTTATTTTTCTATTTAAAGATGACACAGTAAATTATTTTTAGATATGTTTGGGTATTTTTCAAAGTGTTTTCATATGAAAAACATCTAGTTACAGACTATTGTCCTACACAAATAGAAAATACTTTGCAAAGTATACAAAAACTCTTCTGTATGATGATTTTCATTGTCAGGAAACTACTCCTTGTTCCAAACTGTTTTGAAAGCAGTAGGAACTTTTACTCAGAATCAAGTCAAATGCATTTCTAATATCATCACTACCATACTATTTTAATTGAGATATAGATGAGATTTAAACATGTCTATTCCACCTCAGACCACTTTATTTTTTTTTATTATGACTTAATCACAGTAAAATCACATAATGTTCCTCTCATTATCTATTAATCTTCATTGATCTTGTCTCCAACAGAAATTAAGCTGTACAAATTCAGCCTAGATCCTTACGGAAGCTTCGGTAAAGAAAGCTATACATCAGGAATATCAGGAATAGTCTCAACAAATCAGAAAATTAGCTGAGAACAACTAAAACAAGAGATTTTTTTTTCCTCCTCATTAGTCGTCTTCTTATGTTGAGCAGAGTTACAGTCAAAACTTTGAGCTATCAGCACTCACCCTGATTTCAAGATCCTTTTCTGGATCATAATGGCAGATCAAATTAACTACAGATCTGCCTCAATTGAAGATGAAGTTATCCTGATAAATCCATCGTGAGTTGAAAATACCCTAAATGAAAAATGCCTTTAGTACACCTACCAAATCACATAGGTGAGCCTAGCCTAACTTAGGCATGCTCTGAATACTTACATCAGCCCACAGTTTGGCAACAATTATCTAACTCAAATCCCATTTTATATTTAAGTGTTGACTATTTCATGTAATTGACCTCATACTGTACTGAAAGTGAGAAACAGAGTGTTTTATGGGTACAGATGGTTGTAAGTGTACCAGTCACTTGCCTTCCTGATCAGGTGGCTGGACGTACCACTGTCTTTTGCCGACTAGCATCACGAGAGAGGATTGGATGACATATCACTAGCCTGGCAAAAGATCCACACTCAATATTTGATGTATGATTTCTACTAAATACATTTCATTTTTGCTTCTGTACCACTGCAAAGTTGAAAAATCCATTTGTCCTACCATTGTTAAGTCAAGAACCATCTATACTCTCATTACCCCCACTATATTGCAACGGTACAATTATAAAAACTAAATGTGTGGATTTTTTTTTTCCTATTTTCTGCTTAGCAGTTGTGCAAAAGTCAGGTGCATTCGTACTTTTCTTTTGCAATGATGTAACAACAGTTGATTTTACGTGTACCTCTTGAGATTTGCTAGGTTATGTATAAGTCCAATTATTTTTATAGCTTCTGGAGAGACGGACGAGTAAAAACTCTATCTAAAGGCATCTTCTAAATGATTAGACAAAGATACGTGTAGAAAATTTCCAAGCTTATGTTCCATTGTGGCTTTTATTTCTCAATATTCCTTCATACATCTGGTTTCAATGATGGATATGAAACAAATTTTGGAAACAGCATTCTGGTGTTCTCTTTAATATGGGAGTTTAGAGGCTCAGTTTAATATTTTCCCTTATGGGTCTGACGCATAACTATTTGCTGAGAAAATCTTTTGGAACTGCTGATAAGTATTCCCTTGGTCTACATCTGTGATATGGTTGAATAGCAGTCTACTCATGGAGAAGTAATGGTTAGATCCTTCAACTCTCATAAGAGGATTCAATCATTCATGCAACAAATATCTATTGAGTGTCAACCATATGCCAAACATACCATTCAGGTCTCTTGGATTATATCAACAAACAAAAAGACGAAAATACTTGCCCTAGTAAAACATATCAGTAGGGTTGCAGAAAGATAAAACACAGGGAATTATCTTGCAACACAGAACACTCATCTCTAGGTATTTCTCAGAATTTACATCCTCAAAAACACAGCAACACGAGCTCAAAAACACAGCAACACAATATTTATCAAAAGCATGGTTGTATTATTTTCCTAGAGTTGTTGTAACAAACCACTACCAACTGGGTGACTTACACAACAGAACTGTATTGTCTCACAGCTCTGAGGGCTAGAAGGACAAGATCAAAGTGTTATCAAGATTGGTTTCTTGACTTGTAGAAACATCAACTCATCTGCCTTCATCATCACATGGTATTCTCTCTGTCTCCTCAAATTGTCTTCTCTCTATGCGTATCTGTGTCCGTGTCCAAAATTCCCCTTTTCAGGATACCAGTCATATTAGATTAGGGCCCACCCACAATAATATCATTTTAACTTGACTATATCTGCAATGACCCTATTTCAAGTTCACGTTCTGAGATATTGAGTATTAAGACTTCAACATGTGAGGTTTCAGAGACACACTGAACTCATAGTAATGTTTATAGAAGAAAAGCTAAATAAGGATGGGGTCAAACCACAGGCTGTGTACTTGAACCACACCCCATGCCAGGTTGACATCCTTCACATTCCAGCCACAAAAACATTTCCGCCATAAACACAACTTTTCCTAGAATGTGTTTTGACTCTATGGCATTATTCCTCATAGAGGGAATTTTAGACACAAATATACAAATCCTTGTCATATTTACTATAAAGAGTTTCTGGATTAGTTACTAATTACACAATGGTATCTATTGATGCAGCTCAAGACCCACCAAAGGTAAAAATTAGAGGTCTCACTGTTAAGGATATTTATGGTCTTAATATAACTACATGATAGATTTTTTTCTTTATTTATGGATAATTTAATTCACATGACCAATGGTGATTTTGTACTTTATTGACTTTTGGAAAGTACAATTATATAACAGATTTGAGTCTGAGCTATTTACAGCAATATATGGGCCACTTACTAAAATTTCTCTCTGTATTTCTCTATTCTATTGATCTTTCATTGGTCTCCTTTCATTGATCCGTATTTGTCTTACTACTTTTTTGGTCTTGATCTAGTGCATGGATTTTGCATAATGCTTTCACTCTTCTGGAGAAAAAAAAACAAGGTTTGTAAATAATATAATTATTATAAATGAAATAATTGAACCTACATTATATTAATAATAGATCATGTTTTTATTCAGTAAACATATGAACAGAAACTTATTTTCTGTTTGTAAATTAGGTCCATTTTCAAAACTTTCATAGCTCTTTGTATTCCACCATGTTTTTCTTTTCTATTTTAAGTGAGTTTTCATTCATAGCTGAAGTATTCAACTTCTGTTCCAAGATTTTTTTAAGTTTATTTACTTAGTTCAGAGAGAAAGAGAGAGGGCATGAGTGCAGGGGAGGGGCAGAGAGAAGGAGAGAACAAGAATCTCAAGCAGGTTCTGCTGCTATCAGCACAGAGCCTAACGCTGGGCTCAATCACATGAACCATGAGATCACAACCTGAGGTGAAATCAGGAGTTGGACACTTAATCAACTGAGCCACCCAGGCTCCCCTGTTTCAAGTTTTTTAATGATTTTCTTTACTATTGTTTCTGTTTAATCCAAATGGCTCTTTATTCTGGACTGTGACAGTACAATATATGTGTGCCCTTCTCAATGGAAGATATCAGAGAAGCGTTGGAAAGTACTCCAGCACAACCAAAGAATTTGTCCAACAGTTACTACTTCATTTATATCATTTGAGACCAATGAGATTAATGCCCATATTCCTCAACGTCTTTATAGGCATCTACATGTGTAACTGACAAGTGTTTAAATATATCATAAGATTATTCCTCAAAACTAGCAAGTAACAAGAAGGGCACAATACATAAGAGTGAGCTTCTACTTGTGTTGTGTATATCATTTTAAAGTATATCAAACCAAACTGAAAGGACATTGCAATTACACAATGCGCATTATCCGATCAGACCATTACCTAACAATAAATTCCAACAGTGTCACAGTCCTTAAATACCTATTTATTTATTTATTTATTTGTTTATTTATTTATTTTTGGGAGAAGGAGAAAGTGTGAGGTGTGCAGGGACAGAGAGAGAGATGGAGAGAGAATCCCAAACAGACTCCATGCTGTCAGTACGGAGCCCGACATGGGCTTGAACTCACAAACCGTGAGATCATGTCCTGAGCCAAGATCGAGAGTTGGACGCTTAACTGACTGAGCCACCCAGGCACCCCAAGATCTCTTGTTTAAATTAACTTTTTGAAATGTGAAAGCAATACACATCTGCATACTAGTTGTAGAAATAAGAATAGAGTTGTGTCTAGAGCAATAATGGTGATCCCTATCATCCGTCTTCTTCTTGTATTTCTGCAAGCAGCTTAAGATACATCAATACCGTACTTTTTATTTCTTGCATTTATTTATGTATATGCCTTGGTATTTAAAAGTTGACATAAATGTATTCTGCATGAATATCTATATGTATGTATTTTTTCTATAACACCAATGGTGCAAAACTGCTTATTGCCTTTTCTAGTAACAAGCTGGTGCCTGGAGATTCTTCCATTTCAAAATATTTGCCTACAGCTACCACTCTCTTTTCACCTGCTACATTGTTTCACTATCTTTCTGTTTAAGATAGATTTGTTTTATATAGCATCTAGTTTTGTTTTTTGTTGTTGTTTTTGTTTTTGAAGGTTGTGATTGTTACATAATCAAAAGCAAAACTTATTTATGGTTATGACTGGTCTATTCCCCCCAATCCCATTCCTACTTGATATTTATAGGATGTTTACTATTTACTATGCTTTCTTTATTGTTACTATTCCCTTTCCCCTATGTTACTCTTGCTCTTGCAAGCAATTTTAAAATGTCTGTGCCTTCTCCATTGCTCATATGTGGTAGTTTTATATTTTTTTTATCAAAATGCTAAATTAAATACGAATCATGCCTGCCAAGATAAGATCTTTGGTAACTTCTACTTCCTAGTTCCCGAGTCACATTCTTTCCTGTGTTAGAATAATTAGTGGTTATATTTGTAACCTAAAACCATGTTTTTAATTTGTTTTCTTTCTTATAATTCTTAGATTTCAGCTTAAACTTTATATAATTTATTTAGGTTTAACTGCTAGTACTTCGGTTTTTGTTCACTTTTTTGGCATTCTTTCCTTCCTCTCCCTTTTAAGATCTTTCCTGATTAATTCCTGATTAATTGGTATACTGACTAGCTTCTTACTTCACCTTCTCAATTACTTTCCTCCCTCAATAAGTTGTTTTCTTAGTTCTTCCATGTTTGAAGTATCTTTCTGGGTCTTTCTTATTTAAGATATAATAAAGCACCACCGACAACTTCATTATGGAAGAGCTTCTGTGTTGAATGGGCAAAATGTACAAGAGGGACTGTCTAGGGAGGGGATGAATTATGCAGGAGGAAATATCTCACCTGGGTAAGATAATAGAAGTAAAATAAACTAAGATACTATATTTAAGAAAACTGGAAAAGTCAACAAAATGTTACCCAGAAAAACATGACAGGCATAACACAACAACACAAAGCCACAACAACACAAAGAGGAGTAAGAGGAGAAGAGACCTGTAGAACCACTGGTCTGTCTGTGTTTCCCACCCCTCATCCTGGGCTCCACCTGGAATTGGTGACAAGAGCCAAGAACTCAGGAGTTTTCAAGTAGCATTATCTGTGGACTCTCTACTCTTGATGACCCATCAAAGGAATATCCTCAAATGCTTACACTAATGGCAATTGATCTGTCACTCCCCTTTCCAGATGAGAAAACTGAAATTCAGAATTACTTAAAAACTATCCCTATGTCATGCGGATGAGTAGAATACCAGCTTTACGAAGCCGTGCTCACTCTTTGGAAAGGCAGCATTTGATAGAAAGATAAGCATTGACTTCCACAATGTCAGATAATATAGTTTCAAACAGTTATTAACTTTCCACTTTTCCCTGCAGAACAAAGGGAACATTTGATGGAAAATCTCTCATGGTACCCAGTGAGATCAGTAGTCTTCTGAATAGTTGGAGGTTTGGGAAAATACTGCAACTAAAGGAAAGTAGCAATGTGTGGTATAACATCAAATAAAATGTAAAAAGCTGTTTGAAACAACTCCTTGCAAAATATGAGAGGTGTGTGGAACTGTGCCTCCAGCTGGAAGAATTGCTTGAGGACAAATGCGGCAAGGAAAAAACTATGTTTTCTCCTCTTTAGTTCTCTCTTCAAGGAAGGCTCAACAAGTTCAAAACCGAAGCACAGCCCTTCTTATGAGAGGATTCAATCAGGAAACATGTCACAGGCGCTTGGATGTAGTCCCCTGTTCCCACCATTTTTTCTTCAGTAAAAGTCTTTTATGAAAGATACAGATTCAAGGCAAGGAGGCTGGGGGACACTGTATCAGAGGCTTCAAATGTCAATACACTTGCTATTAAAACTCCAAGTCTTACTAGCTACGCATCCAACTTTAATAGATTGCAATAAAATCATGATCAGGAATGAATAAGTATTTTCATGTAGGCATGTGGCTGTTTCTATTTATTAGTAACCATAGATACCATATATATATATAGATATAAATATATATCTATATCTATATATATGCATATATATGTATGTGTGTATGTGTATATGTATGTATATGCATATAGATATGTATGTGTGTGTATATATAAAACCATTTGGTTCACACATTACTATTTATATAACACACAGTTCAACCTGTAATGCAGTTTGACAAATGACTGATGTGGTTACCTATTAAAATTGTAAACTGTGTGGTATGGGATATTAGTTGGGATTTGGGGGGAGAAAGTGCGGATGTCTGAGAAGAAGCTAAGTTCTTCTCATTTTTAAATCAAGTCACATTCATCCCTGCAATGTACCTTTCTTTCCCCACCAAAGGGGGAATTAAATTATCTCACAATTCAAGTAGGCTTGAGGATACTGAAGAAAAGTAGACATTGAGGGAGAAGTTCAGGAGAAGAGAACAGAAAAAGTGATTTCCACACAAAAAAGGAATCATGCATTTTAGAGGATGTAGTTTCTTAAAGGCCAGAATGGTGTGCGTTCTAGAAAGCGTTAATAAAATTCACTGCTTGAGCAAGTAGGAATTGAAAAATTTTGGTGGCTGAGGTCTAAGACCCTGACACTAAATTCAACTGGCCAGTCTGATGGAGATTGCTGCTGGACAAGAACATTAGACTATGCATCAGAATTTGATTAATACTGTACAAAATGACTAAAAAGGGGAATGACATACACTTTTTAAATGGTTTTTACTAACTGTACAGGGGGTTTGGCCGTTAAAAACTAAACCCACTTTATATAAAACTGGTATATAATTATATTTTCTTTCATGTAAACAACTTCTATATGATTCTGATTTTGTGCTATTATTTAAATAGTTATTCACTTGCGTTACGAAGCTCTTTAATTTATCTATTCTACAAATATGTATTGAACCTTTATTATCTATTCAGAAGCCAGAACTATCCTAAGTTCTGTAGCAATTATCCCCTAATTCATCATCTTTTTTTAAGATTCCAATATTGCTCAGAACAGGAAAAGAACCTAGCCAATGTCCTTAAGAAGGTGTTGTTTTAAAACATCTTATTTGTGTCATAGTGCATAGTATATTTATAGTATTAAGCCATTTTAAAAGGTAGTGGGAGGATTTTCTCTCAATTTAGATACTCGGGAACTTAACTAAATTCCAGAAGCATGCACATAGTAAAATCCATGAGTGACCTCTTAATACATCTTAAATTCCTAAAATAAGTGCTTGGCAAAGAATGCTGTGTAGTCATTTTAACAAGATGATTCTAATGTCTTCAACTATTTTTCGCCAGTGCTAAAATCCCAAATAGAAGCAAAACATTGCCACAAGCATATTGGGAGGAAAACACTGCCTTAACTAGCTCTGTGGTTTCAAGCTGAGGAAAAACACATTATTCTCTAACATGTAATTTGACTTATTTTCCCCACTTTGTGCAGCACTGAAAAGTAGCTGAATGCAAACATACATAGCTTTGCCTGTGCCATGCAGATCTGTGAAGAGAAAATACTACTTATTAGAAATGGAGGCGAAATTAAAAACAAGTTCTTAATGTCTAAGCCCAAATCAGTCATGCTGTGCTTAAATTAGAAAGGACACCAAATTCAGTAGAGAGAAAACCGAGGAATTATACAGTCGGAAAAGACTCCGGTAAATGGATAGAGCAGGAACAAAAGGCAAACTTACTGAAATGAAGCTCTGGGTAGTAGGGTGGTTTGGGAGTGGGGAAAGATGATAAGTAAAATGGAGAGTAGATACATTTTGTGAGAGGTGTTGGTGTAACACAGCAAATTCTTGGATCCTGTACTTTTATGGACATCCTCCTTTTCTATGTAGCTTTCTTTCTTTCTTTTCTTTTTAACGTTTATTTATTTTTGAGAGAGAAAAAGAGACAGGGTGGGGGAAGGGAAGAGAGAAAGGGAGAATCTGAAGCAGGCTCCAGACTCTGAGCTGTCAGCACAGAGCCCAGAGCAGGGTTTGAACTCACGAACCTCGAGATCATGACCTGAGCCGAAGTCAGACCCTTAACCAAATGAGACACCCAGGCACCCCTATATAGTTTTTGCATATGCTCTGTAATAGGCGAAACTATGAAAGTGATTGGCCATTACTAGATATACTATCAAATGGGTCTGATAGAAGAGAAGCTATTTTACCCCAAAATAGCTTCAAACTAAAATACTTAGTAAAAATAATTTGTCATGATCCAGTCACAATCATTTATGTCTAATACACAGAAATTTGGCATGATCCTAAGTGAAAGAATACAGGTAACGAATATGTGTGAAATCTAACCTTTGATCGCCTTGGAGATACAGTTGACCCCTAACCAATGCAGGCGGTAGGGGTGCTGACCCCCTTCATAGTCAAAACTCCATATATAACTTTTGGATCCCGCAAAACTTAATAGCCCATTTGACCAAAATCATTATTGATAACATAAACAGCTGATTAACAGATATTTGGTATATTATATGTATTATGTACTGGATTCTTAGAATAAAGTAAGCTAGAGAAAAGGAAATGCTATTAAGAAAACCACAAGAAAGGGAAAATATATTCACAGTACTGTACTGTATGCACAGAGAAAAATCCATACGTAAGTGGGCCTGCACTGTTCAAACCGATGTTGTTCAAGGCTCGGTTGTTCAATGTATTTCTTTCATTGAGGAACTACAAATCCTAATGGATTTGTTCATTTTGGAATGACAACACCATACTGTATCTTTTGCTTTTGAATTAAGCTGCTATAATCCATGCCTGACTTGCTTTTTTATTACTTGATTAGAGAATGGAACAAATTCTGAAGCAAATGCATCCTCCAGACAGAATCTCTAGAATCCCAAATATGTCTATTGGAAAATTTAGTTAAATTCAATAGGTTGTTGGAAGAACAACTGGTTTGGAATTCAGCTTTATGAATTTGAACTATTTATATAACTGATTAAATCTTTTCACATAAAATTCATCCAGTTGAACAACATCGATTTCAAGGTATTGTAAAACTGACTAAGCATTACTTTGAAAGTCTTGAACATGGATTCGGTTTCCTTCTAAATTTGGCTGTGCCATTTGGATGTGTTACACTTGATATTCTGTAAAATAAAATCGAAACATCTTTAACCATCTGGTAGTTTTGTGGATAATTTAGCATAAATCCACTTGTGGCAGTTTATTTCAGAGTGGTTCCCACTAAATACTGATCTTTAAGTATTGGAACTCCATTTTTAAGTACAAATGTGTTGTAATTATATATCTCCAGTTGTCCGTAGGCTTTACTATAATTGTGGTAATTACAGTCAATAAAAAGATAATTTGAGACTCTTTATCATTATGGAACTGCTGTTGCCTACATGTAGTGGGTAAAAAAAACGGTTAACCAATAGATCCCCAGTTGCTGGAACCACGGGGATATCTGTGAGGAATACAAAGAGATGGCTTTTTTCAGGTTTTACTCAGTTTAAATTTGCTTTCTTACCGGAAGAAATCTTGCAGTGTTTATAAAGCCTTGTAGCCCTTTGGTAATTCTGATGGATTGTGAACTCTGAGGCTTCACCCACGGAAAGCTAGCAAGGTCATTCACAATACGTAGATAGCAAATTCATCATATGTTTACTCATATCTAGAGCAAAAACATTTAAAAGTAATGCGCAACAGAAAAACATTTGCGATAGCAACTGAGGAATTTCAAGAAACCATTGTTTTTCTTTAATATAGAGGGAAGGGTTGGAGGAAATCATTTAATTTTGAATTGCTCTAGCAGTCCAGCACATGGAAGAACAGAATATAAATACTGGACAAGAATGACTTCGAACAAGGTTGAAACAAAACACTTCAAATGACACTAGAAATGAAAGAATTCCACATTGAAACATTGAACATGGACTTGATAACACAACCACACTGTATATTACTTGTAGTACATTTCACTATTAATAAGAAGATGGAAGGCTTATTATTTAACTGTCTCCATACCTTAGACCCTGCAGGAAGCAGACGTAGCTTTCAAAAGCAGATGAATAAGAATCCAATAACCCATGTCTTTCCATTAATCTGCATAGAATTTTCATACATATGTTTGTTTGTGGTAGTAGAGGAGGTCATGTAAATGCATAGCCATCATATTCTATCATTTCAGCCTGCATATACACAGTACTAATCCAAACAGAATAGATAGATAGATAGATAGATGATAGATAGATGATAGATATAGATAGATAGATACCTTTACAGATGCATCATACTCTATATTAAGAAATTCCATGTCGAAATTTTCTTTGCCTATGAATGGTTTGTTATTCTGAAGATTCCTTACTACCCTGGCCTGTAAAATTCTGAGTGAAAATACTTTGTATTGGATAGACAGAAAATTTATATTAAACCTGTTGTTTCTCTTTAATAGGACATTTTGAATTAAAAATAATGATGAAAATGTATTTCTTCTTTAGATACTAGTCAGCCTATAAAATTATTGCCTGATATACAATATCCTAGTTCTGAAAATAAATATTAGTAGAATAATACAATATTTAATGTAATAGCTATGCAAGATTATTTTTATAACAAGCTAAATATATATATATATAATCAATATATATATATATATAATCAATATATCAGAAGCCATTTTTTATCTTGGAAATAGTAATGTGTTCAGAATTTATAAGTACAGTGATTACACTAGCACAATGGAAAATGTGTGTGTGCATGTGTCTGTTTGTGTTACAGAGGATGTAAACAGCTTAATGAGTATTACAACCTTTGTATGTTTATTCACATTAATGATGTACATCCATTAACTATGAATTTTCAAAAAAATAAAATACTACTAATATGAACTACTACTAATATGTTTTATATGAATCAAAACATAATGAGATGATCTTGTAATTGCATTAGAAATCAGACCGTCTAGGATTCTTACCCCACTTGCTGATTGCCAGGAATATAAAATAAGGAGAAAAATACATATTAGATAGATAGAAAGATAGATGATAGATAGATAGGTATAGATAAAAATATAGATTTAGAGATTTAGAGATGAAATATATTGTTTAAAAAATCATTATCACATAAGGTAAATAACAATCATCTTCTCTTCTTCCTGTAAATTGTGTCCCATTTATAGGCTTGTTCAGATTTTGTCATGATTTCTTTTCTTGGCAAGACTCCTTCATACAACTTTGTTTCAAACAGGAGGGATATGATGGCTGGGTATATTTCTTTTGGTGAAGTTAGCAACTGTTGATGATTTATCTATTGAACTGATTCAAGGTTGCATAATTCTGACATTTTCATACCATTTTTTTTCCTCTCTTTAGGCTGAAAGATTTTGTAGGAATGTTTTTCTCATCACCTATTCTTTGGCTATTTGGTCTTTTCAGGTTGGACCTCAAGCCTAATTTATAGCTCTTTAGTAGATGTTTTACAGTTTTCTTTCCAAGAAAGGATTTCTAAGCAGCCTCATTTCCTTTTGGTGGGAAGTAGTATTTGGAGGCCACAATTTGAGTACTTGAGGCCCTCATTTGCTACTTGGTGGATCATTTTTTGTTTCTTTTGAAAGTGAATTTTCACACAACTTATGTAAAAAGGAATTATACTGCAAGGACCTCTTAAGAGATTTCAGAAGATATGAAAGTAAGTTCCCCCCCCACCCCAACCAACTTTTTTTAACCAGACTAAATTCAGCCAATTTGATAAGCAAGAGAAATGTCACAACTCAGACCAGCAGCCCTCTAGAAATAAGAATATCTTGGGAATGGGAAAAGCAGGGATTGGCCCAAGAGTAAGAGAGTAATTACTCATTTTATAGGAATATACCAGGCAAACCTTAACACAAAGTAAGAAATATCAGAAGAGTAAGTCACTTTTTAGGCAGGAACTTGGGTATATTATTCTTTGGGCCACACTTCAATATGCTTTAATAAAAAATCAATACAAAATAATTTTAGATGTACAGAAAAGTTGCAAAGACAATGCAGATCAGTTCTACAGACTTTTCACACATTTTTCTCTAATATCAACCATCCCCAATTTCACAACCTTTGATTTGGAACACTATTGTTTTTAAATGTTTCAATATTAAAATCTGGGATTTTTTTCCCCATAAAAATACCACTTTAAGTGATCATTGCATATGAAGATCATATCAATAGTTTAGCAGTGAAAATTGGTCATAAAGTGTCAAAAATGACCATAATTTATATGAAACCCTATTTTCATTGAATGATAATATAATGAATGTTTTATTTATTTCTATCTTAGATACCTTTCTCTGTCTATTCTGTCTCCTTGTCTATGATGAACTTAAACACTTCATGTGGTCAGAAGTCATGTGTTGGGCAAGTCTCACATCTTTGATACATAAATTATATATAATGGTTTTATATATGTATTTATAGTTATAATATATTATTTATATTTGTATATTTATGTTTATTTTTATTTATTTTGAGAGAGAGAGTGAGTGTGGAGAGGCAGAGAAGGAGGGAGAGAGAGAATTCCAAATAGGCTCCACGCTGTCAGTGCAGAGCCCATTGTAGGGCTCAATCCCATGAACCATGCGACCTTGACCTGAGTGGAAATCCAGAGTCGGACACTTAGCTGACTGAGCCACCCTGGCACCCCAATAATTTATGTAGTTTTTAAAAACATTCACTTTCCTCCAATAATATCTGGAAAAATATACTTTTATTCCCAAAGGTCAAGTAATTATTTGGATACGATGTACTATGACATCATTGTTTCTTTATGGGCACAGCTATCGTGTCTATCATTTATTAGTTGCTACTCCCTTTATAACAGTAGGGTTCTCTGGCTTGTTTTGTAACTACAGTTGGAACAGGGCACAAAAATCTTGATTAAAGGGCCTGTAATAAAGTTTGAACAAAGGGCAAAGAACAAAGTTTCTCAAGTTAGCAGTACAAGTAGAATATCATGCTTTCAAAAGGCTGGCAGTTTTGATATATTTTCTGGAAAACCAAATAAATAAGTATAGGATAATCTTCACCAGAAAAATGACCTTTATGTACAAGTTCTTATATTTAAAATTACTGATTATTAGAGGAACAACTAAATTGTTTCCCAAGTAATTAGAGGTTAATTCATAAACACTTTGATTGTTTTTCTTTCCTTATGATGTACTTTAGCAAGCTACTGGGACATGCATGGATCTATTAATATACATACAAAGTTTGTATTTATACATAAATATTCATTTGTATATGTTTCATTATTTTAAATTTTTAACCATAAGTACATATTGCTACCTTCAAAAGGAAAATGTCACCATGGTAATGATTAGTACCTGTATGTAAGTGTAACTAAGAGAATTATGTGACCAATTGCTCCCACACTGCATACTCTGACGATTTTTTAATGACACGTTCACATTTAATTTTTAGTGCCAGTACTCTGTCTTTAGGATTTATTTTTCTTCTTCTGGATTCTATTTGATAATACTAGTACATATATTTATCCATCTTTCTGAAAACATTGAGGAACAAACGTGTATGTATTTTGCTTATGGTTAAATTTAATAATGAAGGAACATTAAAATTATCCATGTTCTAAAGGCAGGGTGCTAATTTAATAGTCAATGTGTTCAGTAATTTCCATTCTGAGGTCCATCATGGCAGTTGAAAATTTCCTCATTATAAAACATAATTACCTGCATTTTTAAAATGTCAAGTTCTGGGGATAATTTCTGTCAAATAACAGAACACATTAAAAAGTATGTGATGAAATAAATTCACTTTTCCGTTATGTTGGACAAAGGGGATATATACTAATGGTAAAAAATGTGGTCTTAATTGGGTACAGTTTTGTATTTTAATAGAATCCTAAAACCCATGCTATAATCTCTAATACACTGACTCTCATCTACATCTCATTTGAAGAAAGGTTGCCTATATTAAGAAGTATGGACTGACTTGTAGCTCATATATTGATTCCAACTTAGTAAATATTAATTGTTTGATTATTTTCTTTCTAAGAGAAATGCTAAGCATATGTAATCATAGCTTTGCAGAGTCAGAAATCCAGGTCGTAAATCTCAGTGTTTCCAAGCAAAAGCTGTAGGATTTTGGGTAAGATTTTTTACCTGTCTAAATCCCTATAAAAATATTAATACCTAACTCATCAACTCATTATGCAGATTAAGTGAAACAATCTACATCACCTAGTACTTTATGAGTTTTCAGAACACTTCATATTCCCTTCTAAGCCATATCATTTGCAACCAAATTTTGAAACCAGAGCACCCAGAGTATTGATCGTTCAGCATGAGCACTTTGCTTTATCTAAAACCCTCAAAACACATGGCTGTCTTCAGACACAAGTAGCCGATCCTAAACTCTGCCATGTCTGAAATACCATAGTTGGAATGTCATGGAGTTTGGTTCTTCATCTGGAATCAATAGACTGTGTGGCCACATTCTTAGCACGCAATGTTACCAAGTTTAAGAAATATTCCATTAATCAGGTGAGGAAAATTAATAAACTCAACACCAAAATGTTCAAGACATAAAACATACTACTTTTAGGTATAAGCCATTTAAAACTGTCACTGTCACATCTATTAGTGATATCCACCTGGAACTAAATCTAAGTGATCTAAGATACAGTCTGTAAATTTTTAAATTAAAATTTCCCCAAACTTGAGAATGAAATTCAGTTGTGGGCCACGTGTGTGAACAAAGAGCATACAATTGTGTGTCCAATAACTGACTAGCACTTAGCTACAAACTGCACAGATTTTGGTATTTATGTGAAAAACTAGAGTTTACTTCTCACAGAAAGGGACATCTGTGTGAAAAACAAGAGAAACAAACCCCAAACTGAGAAACACTAAACCCTTCGTTAGTACAACTGAGGTAAAGTCCAGGAAATATTGTGCCCAGCCTTTTTTTGCTGTTTTCCTTATTAAGATTTATGTATTCCATTTTAATAAATAGCTTTGTTTGATGTCATCATGGGAGAATTTGTCAATATTGTTAATTTTCCTCATATTCACATAGTCATTTTTTTTAGATTCTATGATTTTACTTTTAGGTACTCTCTACACCCAACAATGGGCTTGAACTTACAACTCCAAGATCAAAGGTCATACGCTCCATCCACTGAGTCAGCTAGTCCCCCTACACACTCACTTCTTTAGGCACGTTCATTTTTGTAACATGTTCACTTGACTATCATGGAGAGTTTGTGCAAGACTTTTTGGAATTCAGTTCTGAGAAAACTGATATGTGATATTCCCACTGGTACATAAGGTTTTAGTTTCTTAATGCTCTCATAATCCATTCAAGATGCTGAATTTGAGACACTGGTAAGTATCACTTATTACTTCAAGGAATTATATGTGACATCGGATTGCACAGATGGTAATGAGTCATTAGTCATATTCTTCCTAACCTAAAAAGTAATCACAGATACTGAAGTATCACAAACCATTTATGGCAAAATGAAGCAAAAATTTCAGAATAGATTCACACATTTGAGCATACTTGCATCTGCCTATAGAGAGCAAACACTGAATTTCCAAGAACGTTTTCAGAAAAATTAAGTATCCAGATCTCTGAAAATGAGCATGTTAATGAAAGAATTAAAGTTTGTGGGTGTGCATCCTTAGGAATATCTAACCTCTTTCATGACACTGATGATTAAGTGTTTAAAATAAAATACCTTGAATTGAGTGAAGTCAGATAAGGACATTTTTAAAAAGTGTAGAATTTTTGAAACATCAACTAACGGAGATCATAAGCCTTAACTATGCTCTTTAAAGATGAGTAGACTTACACCCAGTCGTATTAACAGTGATATTATAGCACATAGCTTGTCATCGCGGAGTTAGGACCACAGTCTTGTTCCTTGTTTACAGTGTGATATTCTTTCCATTGTATAATGCCATTTTCATATCATCGTCTGATTGTTTGCCAAGATACTATTAGCCATTAGGCATTTGGTTCTTTACATCCCATGGCTGCTATTTATATTTGAAAGCCAAGTTAAATTGAATTAACAATGAAGAGAACAGAATCCATGGTTTGAGAAAGAGAATTTTTCTCTAGTTCATCCCTGTTACATCCGTTGTGATTTTTTTTCATTCTAGATTTTCAGTTTCCTCTATAATAAAGTTTAAAAGAAAAACATTAAAAATTTTTAAAAAATGTTTTTTTCTGCCTACTTTAAAAGTTACTAATCAAGGATATTTTTTATAATTTGCAAGAGGCTAGACAGATGTTATCCCTTGAGAGTAATGATTTTTGCTATAATGTTTATACGATGTTTCAGAGGACTGAATGTACTCAACCCCTTTACAAAATAATAGATAGAAGTAACTGGAGTTCAGGAAAGGCAAGTGAATCATGGAATATTGGCAACAATCTCTAACACACACACACACACACACACACACATGCACAGGCATACATACATAAGCATCTATTTAATAAGAATTCTAATGAATTGAATTATATGAGTCCACACAGAAATTCTAAAAGACATAACATTTCTTATTGTACATTTCCACTCTCATTTACTAAAATGAAGTCCTATGTTCTTCAGAACGGCCATTTTCCAACATTTATGGATTAATTTGTTCCTCAGGGACACGTAAAATGACTTCTCTCATAAGTTTGTCTTCTTTGTGCAAAGAGCCAATTTTCTTTCTGTCGTTAAGAGCCTTGAACTCTATTCTATGAACGCTTATGCAGCATAAACTGACTATACTGGGTGACGTAGCTAAATGAAATTAGCACTGGTTGACAAGGGATTATTTTCAATCTCCTCAGCATGCTGCGGTGATTTAGTGATTTAGCGTCGTGGTTCTCTAAGTTTGGATATTAAACATTACAGGCGAGAAACTATTATTATTTTCCATTGGTAGTGGAGCTTCCCTTGATGTTATTCCATGCAGAATATACAATTGTTAACACTTGTAAGATTTTTACAAAACTTGTAAAACTTGTAGAAGTGTAAAATCTGACTTTCACTTCAGATCATGTTTCCGTTAACTATGCAGTTAAACGTGAGCAGACAATTTGGCATTTTGATTGTGGGAATGATTAAAAGGATTATGTATATATCAAAGCTTATCAAGATGAACACTTTATTTATTTGTGGTTGTTTGTTTAGTTATTTGTTTTGAGAGAGAGAGGGAGAGTGCACATGCATGCGCACAAGTGAGGGAGGGGCAAAAGGAGAGGAAGAGAGGAAGTTAAGCAGGCTCCACGTTCAGTGCAAAGCCCAACATGGGGCTCCATCTCATGACCGTGGTATCATGACCTAAGCCAAAATCAACCGTCAGATGCTTAACTGACTGAGCCAGCAGGGTGCCCCCCCCCCCAAAGAACGTTTTAAACATGAACTTTGTTTTATGTCAGTTATATCTCAGTAGATTTGTAAACTAATATATAGATAGATAGATATAGATCTATATCTATATCTATCTATCTATATATTAGATATCTATATATCTATCTATATCTATATCTATATCTATATCTATATCTATATACATATCTGTGGCTATTGGGAAACAAGTGAATTTAAGTTCTCATGATTGTTATTGCCCAGGGAAATTTTTTCTAAAATGTAATTTGCTTGGCTTAAATCTAGATGATTTCTCTAATTCATAGACTATTTGGAGATATAAACATAAATAAGATGAATTTGTATGACTAAAACAATATCACATGTGGCATCATATTATTTCTGCTGATTATGAAGGGAAGGAATGGGCATACGCTTACCCGTTTTTCCTAATTTTTTTACGTTTGAAAGAGTAACCATATCTATATCATGGGTTAAGTAGGGATTCACATAGTAGCAAGACACAAAATCTATGTATACCCCAGGTAAGGACAAATAAGTTCTGCTTTCCCAGCAAATATTTTTGTGTCCTTGAAGAGTTTCTTGGCTTATTTGTTTAGTCAACCTGTGTAAGGATACTTTCATGATACTGTAGTCAAATCAATACATTTTGGGTTGGAAAGAAAATGCTTCCTTATTTTGATCTATGAAAGGTGAGATTATTTCCATAAAGATCAAAACTGGACACATTTTTTTTTTTAATTTTTTTTTCAACGTTTTTTATTTATTTTTGGGACAGAGAGAGACAGAGAGAGACAGAGCATGAACGGGGGAGGGTCAGAGAGAGAGGGAGACACAGAATCGGAAACAGGCTCCAGGCTCCGAGCCATCAGCCCAGAGCCTGACGCGGGGCTCGAACTCACGGACCGCGAGATCGTGACCTGGCTGAAGTCCGACGCTTAACCGACTGCGCCACCCAGGCGCCCCTGGACACATTCTTTTTAATGACATTTTAAAAAGAGTAAATCCAAGTCATTTAATCATTAGTGTAATAATGATTTCAGGAATAGAATTTAGTGATTCATCACTTACATGTAACACCCAGTGCTCATCCCAACTGTGCCCTCCTTAATGTCCATCACCCATTTAGCCCATCCCCCCACCCAATACCCCTCCAGCAACCTTCAGTTTGTTCTCTGTATTGAAGAGGTTCTTATGGCTTGTCTCCCTCAATGTTTTTATCTTATTTTTGCCTTGTTTCCCCTATGTTCATCTGTTTTATTTCTTAAATTCCACATATAAGTGAAATCATATGATTTGTGTATTTCTCTGGCTGACTTATCTCCCTTAATGTAATACACTCTAGTTCCAACCATGTTGTTGCAAATGGTAAGATTTCATTCTTTTTGATCACCAAGTAATATTTCCATTGTATACATATAACACATATCCTTTATCCATTCATCAGTCGATGGGTATTTGGGGTCTTTCCATATTTTGGCTATTGTTGATAGTGCTACTATAAACATTATGGTGCATGTTCCCCTTTGAAACAGCACACCTGTACCCTTTGGATAAATACCTAGTAGTGCAATTTCTGGGTCACAGCGTAGTTTTATTTTAATTTTTTGAGATACCCCCATACTGTTTTCCAGAGCAGCTGCACTAGTTTGCATTCCCACCAGCAGTGTAAGAGGGTTCCCCTATCTCTACATCCTCACCAACATCTATTGTTTCTTGTGTTGTTAATTTTATCCATTGTGACAGGTGCCAAGTGGTATCTCGTCATGGTTTTGATTTGTGTTTCCCTGATGATGAGTGATGTCGAGCATCTTTTCATGTGTCTGTTAACCACCTGGATGTCTTCTTTGCAAAAGCATCTATTCATGTCTTTTGCCCATTTATTCACCGAATAATTTGTTTTTTGGGTGTTGAGTTTGATATATTGATATGTATTTGAATTGATATATATTTTTGGGTGTTGAGTTTATATATTTTGGATATTAACCCTAAATTTATCCGATAGGTTATTTGCAAATATCTTCTCCAATTCTGTCAGTTGCCTTTTAGTTTTGGTGATTGTTTCCTTCCGGTGCAGAAGTTTTTTTTATCTTGACGAGGTAGGTTGCAATAGTTCATTTTTGCTTTTGTTTCCTTTGCCTCTGGGGACAGATCAAGTAAGAAGTTGCTGTGGTGGAGATCAAAGAGGTTCTCCTCTAGGATTTCGATGGCTTCCTGTCTCACATTTACGTCTTTCATCCATTTTGAGTTTATTTTTGTGTATGGTGTAAGAAAGTGGTCCAGGTTCATTCTTCTGCATGTCGCTGTCCAGTTTTCCCGGCACCACTTGCTGAAGATACTGTCCTTTTTCCATTGGATACTCTTTCCTGTTTTGTCAGCGATTAGTTGGGCACACATTTTTGGGTCCATTTCTGGATTTTCTATTCTGTTACACTGATCTATGTGTCTGTGTTTGTGCCACTACCATACTGTCTTGATAATTACAATTTTGTGATACAAAAGTCCAGACTTATGATGCCGCCAGCTTTTTCTTTTTCTCTTTTCAACATTAGTTTGGTTATTCAGAGTAAAACAAGACACACTTTAAAAGGGCATATTAATGTTTAAACGTGGAATCCACCACTACATTATACATTTTTTGTAAAGTTTATTTTGAGAGAAAGAGAGTAGGGAGGGGCAGAGAGAGACAAAGAGAGAGAGAATCCCAAGCAGGCTCTGTGTTGTCGGAGTAAAGCCCAGTGAGGGGCTTGAATTCATGAATCATGAGTTGAAGTTGGACGCCTAACAGAGGAGCCACACAGGTGCCCCATAGATGATACATTTTTTTTTTCTATTGGCTGTGTTGGCCTATAGCTGTGCTATTTAATATAGGGGCCATGAGTCATGATCAAAACTATACAAATTTAAACCAATAAACTTAAATAAAATTAAAGGTTCAGTTCCTCAGTTACACAATAATTTTATATGGCTGTGGCTACCATAATGGGAAGCATAAATTACAGAAATTTCCATTATCGGTGAGTGAATATTATACTAACTAGCACTATGACAGAGTATCCAGAGATAAATTATCACAATTTTTGGTTACTCTTGATTCATTGTCAATAGAACCTCTGAGACTGCAGGGCACCTGGCGGGCTCAGTCGGTGAAGTGTACAAGTTATGCTCAGGTCATGATCTCACGGCTTGTAGGTTCAAGCCCTGCATTGGGTTCTGTGGTGATGGCTCAGAGCCTGGAGCCTGGTTCATTTTCTGTGTCTCCCTCTCTGCCCCTCCCTGCTTGTGCTCTCTCAGTCTCTCAAAAGTAAATAATAAACATTTTAAAGAAAAGAACATCTGAGACTGTTGATTAGAAGGGGAAACATATTGGTTGATCCACCAAGTACAGAAGCTTAAGACACAGAATCCATCTTTCCACCAAGGCAGTGTCCAAAAATTGATAGCCAAAGCCCAATGAGAATGAGTATATTGCTAAGGGATAAAGCATTACATATATTTTGTGAAAAAACTATTTAGAAGGCACACTCAAAATTTGACAGTTGGTGATATGCTGCATTCATGCTTGCAATTTCCCCAAAGTCATCTTTCTATATATTATAATATGGAAATATCGGACCATAAACATTGAGTGCTGTAATTAGTTGCTGAAGGTCACATTTATGTAGAATCCAAATATGAATTTCAAGGGAAATGATCCAGATTTCAGGTAATAAAAACAAGCGTTGAGAATTCTTCATTTTATTTAGAATAAAAACTTCTTTCATTTGTATTGCACCTAAAAACTGTTTATTTTTATTTAAGAAGAAGTATTTATTTATCCCCCATTGACTTATGTCTAGCAATATTATTAATTTTTTAACCATTAATAAGTTGTTTCTAGGTTTTCTCAGATGTTCTACTTGGACAGTAAAATTATCTCAAATAAAGGTAGCTTTCCTCTGCAACTCTTGTCATTAAAATGATTTTCTTTTCTTTTTTCTTTCTTTCTTTCTTTCTTTCTTTCTTTCTTTCTTCTTTCTCTCTTCTTCCTTTCTTTCTTTCCTTCTTTCTTTCTTTCAGACTTTTCATATATTGAAGAGCAGTTTTAGTGATGTGTGTCCTACTCTTTCTTCTAATAGATTTCACAACAAAATTAATCATTTCTCCTTTTATTTTCAGTAATGAGGTTTCATTAAATTTAATCTCTTCTGTTCTTGGTTTCCTAAAAGATTATCATTAAAGACTGTCAAATTTCCTCTAATTCTCTTCATATGTATATATTTTTGATATTATCATGCCTGTGTGTCTATGTGTATCTTTTCATAGCTTGGCCCCAAGGGACCTAAGATATTGGTCTTGCTTCAAAATTCCTATTGTCTCTGGCCTCACAAAAATTGAAAAGAAAGAAAGTAAATAGTTCAGCTGAGGTTTCCCTGTCCTAATCCTGTTAAAAAGCAGGAAGATGGAATTAAACTTTCTCCTTGCACTCTAGGACCCACAACTAATACAAGGAAAAAAAAAGTCAAATAGCAACACATAAAAGTGGCCAAGTACTACAATTGAATTGTCTAAAATAGTAGCCACTAGATACATATGACTGTTAAGCACTTGAAATGTGACCAGCATGACGGAAGATCACACTTCATTTTAAATGATGAAACATTGATGACTGAATTGAGATGTGCTTTAGGTATAAAACATACAACCATTAAAAACATGTAACAGAAATAAAATAAAGTATCATATTAATATTTATATTGATTGCATAGTAAAATGACACTTTGATATAATTGATATCTTCTATCTATTGAGTTAAATAAAGTATGTTATCAAAATTAAATTCACCTTTGTCTTATTACTTATTTTCAATGTGGAAACTAACAACATGTAAAATCATATCTTTCATGCTTAGGTAAATGTTTGGCATATTTGTATATTACTTTAACACTTTATTTCACATTATATTTCTATTAGATAGCGCTGGTATAAAGACAGATAGAGGCACTAAATATAATGTTTAAATCAAGACAGTCACTGAAGGAGAGAGACTACATTTGCATATTAATTGTGTTGGCACTATTTAAAAAGAGCCAAGAGGAATCATACAACGACCTTCTGCAGCTTCAAATCAACAGCAAAAACCTCCAAAAAACAGACAAATTGGAAGGTGGATAATCACCACCAATACCTGAATTACTGACTTCTGTTAGCAAATTGAAGAAATATCTAAACATTTAGAGTAAAATTATAAAGAGAAAAATATGAAGGAATAAGAGTTTCAATAACACATGCTAATAAAAATATTGTTATGATAAGAAACGGAATGGACAGAAGAGAGAGATAATTAAATAATTAAAGACAATACTCACAAAATGGAGAAACGCCCAAGCCTTCAGTTTGAAAAACTAAAACAGTGGAAAAACAATGCAAATTCAAGGATTCCCAATAAACATCTTAAATTCAAGGAAATCTGACAAGTTGCCATTTAGATACAATAAATTATTAAAAAACGAAATGATTTAGTATCAGAATTCTCATATAAAATACTAAAACCTGATCTTGAACAGAACACCATGTAAGGTTGCTCATGGAAAAAGAAAAGTACTTATAACCACTGTTCTTTTTTCTTTTTTCTTTTTTGTAATTTTTTTAATGTTTATTTTTGAGAGAGAGAGAGCACAGGGGAGCATCAGAGATAGAGGGAGACACAGAATCCAAAGCAGGCTCCAGTCTCTGAGCTGTCAGCACAGAGCCTGACATGGGGCTTGAACTCAACAAACTGTGAGGTCATGACCTGAGCTGAAGTCAGATGACCAAATGACTGAGCCACCCAGGTGCCCCCAGACACTTTTCAATGTATAAAACATCACATCCATTGAACTTAAAATACATTTTGTTGTATAGCTGTGGAGTATTTAAAAGAATATTTATCAGGCCATTGGCTATAATGTTTTAAATATTCAAAAATTATGCATATATATATTCATATATTCATGTTCTCAGATCATAATGCAATGAGTTTAGTAATATAATAATAAAAATGTAACCTAAAATATTAAATACTTAGAATTAAAAACATACATGAAAGGTAATTTTATGCATTATTTTAATGGATGATTATACTAATGAATTTATTTACGTGGTTTAGGAGGGATTTGTGATTAAAGATTGTAGGGAGTACTAATTGTGTGTGTGTGTGTGTGTGTATACATATATATATTCAGCACATGAAGAAACTGAGTGAATGAGTTAAGAAAGTGTTCTTCATCCTTTTTTTTGTAAAAGCATAGTTTTACATGGATTAAGGAAGGAGAATGCTCCCAAGGCAAGCATGAGCTGTGATGAGAATTTCTCCTATGAAGTGACAGTAATGAAATACTATGAAAGAGAATTGCTTTATGACCCCTTCAAACCCTCACTAAAGGTTAGTTATTTGCCATATCCATCTGAAAGTTAAAAAAAAAAAAAAGAAGCAAGTGACAGAAAAGAATATATTCTCAAGCTAAAAAATTGTTGGATATGGTTCACCATTCCCTTTTCATTTCTTTCCTTTTAATTTGAGGTTTGATAGAATTATAACAAGCAGTTTTCTTCTGAGATACAGCTGGCATGATCGGTCACTGGCCTTTAGAGAATTGTTCTGAAATGAGGGTTTAAAAATAAGAGGGTAGAAATGCAAACTAATTCTCTTTCTAGCAACAAGGGAATATGATATCTTAAAAAAAAAAGAAAACATAAAAGCCTCTTTGTGCAAAACACTCCAAATATTCAATAAAATACGAAGACATACTGTTAAAAGGCACTGCCGAGCAGACAATTATATAAAGGAAATCCTGACAGGATCCAAACAGTGAAAAAGCTTCAATCCAGAAAGGGAAACAGCCCTCCAGCTAGAAGGGTCCCATGGGCTTCTGCCCTGCAACGATGACCTGGAAATTATATTTTAAAAGGCTACAAGGAGACGAAGAAGAAGAAGAAGAAGAAGAAGAAGAAGAAGAAGAAGGAGAAGGAGGAGGGGGAGGAGGGAGGAGGAAGAGGAGGAAGAGGAGGAGGAAGAGGAGGAGGAGGAGGAGCTTAGGTGGTCATGCAAGTTGGAAATTCAGATCTGAAACTTCCTTATAAATCTAAGACTAGGAAGAATGAAACATCAATGATCACACTGTAAAAGGGGACAGGAATGAAAATAGCCCATCCCAGCTTGGAATGTGGATCTATGATCCAGATCGACAACTTTCCTCTAAGAATTGAGAATTACATTAGCCATCAAGCAAGGTTGGAAATGGTCCTAACATGCAAGTGTCACCAAAGATTCTTTAGTTTGAGATAGCTCTTGATTGATAGTAACTCTAGTACTGTAGAGGACAAAAACAGCAAAAATCTTCTCTTAATCTACATATTCTAGTTTTTTTATTAATTCACAACAAATCACTTTAAATTTAGTGGTTCACGAAAACAATCGTTTACTTTGCTCACAAATCTGCATTTGGGTAGAATTTTGAGGAATAGCTTGTTTCTACTCCTCAGACTTCAACCGAGTCACCTCAAAGACTGGAAGACTAGGGATTCTAAAAACAAATAACAAAATAAATTAATTAAAATAGATACAATAATATATTGAAATGAGTAAAAGGGCTTATTAAATGTATAACGGAAAAGTGCGTGTATTAGAAGCGACCAGTCACTTTTGGTTTCAGTTCTGGAATGTAAACATTTTGCAAGTCATTACTCCTATCCTTACAAGAAGTAAAAAAAGTCGAATAAACTAAAAATCCATAACTTTGCTTGGACCTAGCAGAGGAAGGCCTCAGGACACACTGCCACACAGGAATGTAGAGAGATATGCAAATACACAAAATGACAGCCAAGATTTGCTTGTCTGCATCAGAAACCATGTGTGCAAGTGGCTAAGGACACTCACGTGGCAATTTTGATAAATTACTAGATGTTGCTTTTAACTAGGATGAGAAACTCCTGGGGGCTTAGCCGTGGGGGTTCTACAATTTTGTGAGTTTCGCTTACAGGAACTTTATCAGGTTTTTACACCATCAGAGGGCCAATGAATCTTCCTGGCTCTGGCAAGGTGAGGGGAAAATCAACCATTGAGAAATAAGCACAGAGTATTCTTTGTAACAAAGGAAAGGGGGAAAGGAAAGGCTTATGAGAGCATTATCCCACCTAGGGGAAGAGGAGTTACCTAACTCCATTCATCTCTAGGGCTAAGGAAGGGGGTTATCGAAGAAGAATTTGTGAAAAATATCACAGCCCAAGGACACAGATGATTACAATGCATCGATTGAATCATGCGATTAGAGGACACTTCTCCTTCCCCACTTCTTACCTCCATGTAAACAAGTCTACAGTTTAATAACAGTGGATTAAAACTGATAGAGCTGCAAGGCACAGGTTCTACTGAAGGAGGAGTTCAAGGGAACAGGAAAAATTATAACAAGGACACTAGAGGATTTTGAATTCTCTGCCATGTGCAGGTAGCACAAACATTCAACAGTACCCAACTCCTGGTCAGATGAATGTAAAACCTCAAAAGACCTACCTACCTGAGTTTCTGATACCCAATTAATCATATTTGGCCTTTGACCAAAAGTTACCAGACATATTGAAAGGGAAGCAAACACAATCTGAACAGACTAAGCAAGCATCAGAATCCAACCCAGATATGACAAAGGTTTGGGCATATAAGAGACTTGTGGGTAATATGTTAAGGGCACTAATGAGAAAAGTAGACAACATACGAGAAAAGAAGGGCAATATAAGCGGAGATTATCATAGGGGCATTATAAGGATAACAAAGGAATGTTATAATTAACTCTTAACAATTTGATGAAATGAAGCAATTTCTTAAAATATATAAACTGCTAAAACCAACACAAGGAGGATGATATTGTCAATAGGCACATCTATTAAAAATTTTTAATCAATAATTAATAATCTCCCAGAAAAGAAAGAACCAGAATTAATTGATTTCACTGGTGAATTCTACTGAACACGTGGGGAATCATTATAGCAATACTCAGGCATCTGTTCCAGAAAACAGAAGCAGAGGGAACACTTCAGAACTCATTTTATAAATTCTGCATTATCTAAATACCAAAACCAGATATTGCAAGAAAGGAAAACTACAGAGTAATAAATCTCATGAACATAGATGTAAAAATCTGCAACAAAGTTTTAGCAAATTGAATCCAACATGGTATATGCAATACTACAATACAACTCCTGCACTAACTGCCCAGAGTTAGTCCAGACTCTACAGGTAATGGGTGCAGTCCCCAACAAGAATGCTCTCAAATTAGACACAAGCCACAAGTTCAGGGGTCCCCATTCTACTAGCACTCTGACCGAATAGCTATATGTTTTAGGATTCCCACAACTCTGTCAGGTTTTATAATTTAGTGGAACAATGTGCAGAACTTAGAAAAATATCATGTTTTCAATTGCCATTTTATTATCAAGGATTCAGATTAGGACCAGCCAGATGAAGGGACCTACAGGAGGAATCAAGAAGGATACCAAATGAGGAGATCTCAAGTCCTTATCCCATTGAATCGGAACATATCCTCCTCCTAACTCATCAATGTGATCACCAGCCAGAATAGCTCAACTGAGTTTTGTTGTCCAGAGCTTTTACGGGGTCCTGTTATGTAGGTACGATTGAAATGCTGTCTAAGTGACTATATGTAATGTCCCATCCCCTTCCACTCCCCAGAGCTTGAGCTGATAGCACCTGGCTCAAAGATCTGATCATCTACTCATGTGATTTGTCTTATTGGTATGTCAGCTCTTATACTTTACTCATGCTGAAACTATTTGGAGGCCCATCATAGGTTACTTTATTAGTATTAACTATGGTGTGATTCTAGGGGTCCCAATGAATAACAAAGACTCTCCTATCACTCATAAAATCCAAAAGCTTTAGAAGCTCTATCTTAGGAGTCCAGAACAAAGGTTACACAACATTTTTATTGTGCAACAATATAAAAACATTATACACTATGACTTAGTGAAATTTATTTCTGATTGCCAAGAATTATTGTAACATTTAGAAATCAGTCAGTGGAATCCTCCATATCAACAGGCTAAAGAAAACCAAAGTCACGTACCCATATCATTTGAGGCAGGGAAAGCATTTGACAAAATCTGACACCCATCATGGTTTCTTGTGTGTATCCCTTGGAGGATGTTTCAGGTGAGATTAACATTTAAATTTGTGAACTTTGAGTAAGCAGTTTTCCCTTCATAATGTGGCAAGCCTCATCCAGTCAGCTGAAAGCCTGAATAAAATACAAAGACCAGCTCCCTCCAGCAGAGATAATTCCCCAGTGGAATGCCTTATACTTCATCTGTACCTCCTTGGTTCTCCTAAATGTCCAGCCTGCTGCCCACACTGCAGATTTTATACTAACTAGCCTCCATAATTGCTTGAGTCAATTTCTTATAATCAATCTCCTCACACACACACCCTATCAATTCTGCTTCTCTAGAGAAGGCTGAGTAATACACACATTTGTGATGATTTTTTTAAAAAAATCCTCTCAGCAAACAAGGCATAATTGTGAACTTCCTTAACTTAATAAAGAACATTTACCAAAAAAAACCCTAAATCTAAACTATTTAATGGTGAGAAATTGTATATTTTCTCCCCAAAACACCATAGCAAGTTTTCAGTAAACAACGCATATAGTAAGCCTAAGAGTGCTTTCCTTACAAAGGTCTGCTTGCAATTTGACCCCTTGGATAATATCTAAGGGTTTAGACTTTGGAAGACTTCCCACTATTCCCTAACTGGTAAGCATGGTTTATAACACCTAAACTGTTTGTGAAAAAATAATATGATTTATTTTGACCGTCTCCTTTACTACCGGAAGTCTAGAATTTTGACATGTGTAGGCAGAGGATGCATACATGATCAGTCCCCAAATGAGCCATAGGCAGTGACATTTCATACCTTTTCTTGCATCTAGGTAAGTTATGGTAGCAGATCTCACCAAATAGAATATGAGTGGATCAGTCTGTCTTTTCCATGAAGGCAACTGGATACAGGACATTGGATTCCAAGTCCTAGGGGGTATCAGAAATATAAAATGGAAGGTGACTGGATGCATGGATCACAGCCTGGGGAGATCTAACTATCAATTGAGAACACAGACTTTACCAGAGCAAGAAATAAACTTCTATTCTGATAAACCACCAAGATTTTCATTGTGTCTGTTATAGCAAAGAGGATTGCCCTGATAGAGATAAAACACTTGGGGAAGAGACTTGTGTCTCAGAAGACAAATATTAGAAAATAAGAAAATCTTAATTTAAATGAGTTGGGTTTTAAACTTTAAGTATCCAATAGAGATTAATTAATAAAGCCAAATAAAGCATACTAATTTAAAAAAGAATGAAGCTGAGAGCAGAAATTAGAAAATTAATATATATATATGTATATATGCTATAGATAAAATACAAAAGTTGAATATATTCAATTAAAAGTGATAAATTTGACAAAATTCTTTCAAATTAAAAAAGGGGAGAGGTTGAAAAACATTTGATGATAAAAAGGAGATAGATGTAGATGCTCTACGTATTAAAAAGATAGTAAGATAATACAAATGACTTCTTGCTAAAAATTTGGAACATTTTAAAAAGACAAGGGTCTACAAAAGTATTATTTTGCCCAAACTCACTAAAGAAGAATTAGAAAATCTGAATATTCCTATAAATACTAAACAATTGATCCAAGAATTAAGAATCTCACTTTTCTCCCCCCTCACCTCCCCCTGTGTGGTCCCAGATTATTGCACACATGAATTCTTCAGGGTACCTTTATTTCTTCTTCCAATTTCTGTCTGAAAATTCAACACTGGGAGCTTTCCTAAGGAGAGACCCACAGTAAGTGCTTTTTCTCATTAACAAAGATTTACTTTACACCCAGGAGCCCCCGGAAGTGTTTTTATTTAAAAATATGACTGAACAGAGTGAAATCCTTGTCTCTACGCTCCCTAATGCTGCCCACGGATGTTTAGTCGCCCCACTGGGAGATGAAAATATCTCCAGGGGCAAGCACTCGAATCTCTTTCTACCTACCTCTGGCTTTAATCTTCTTGGCATGGTCCCTAGCATTTTGCAAAACAGGAAGTCGCAAGAATAAAAGGCACAGCACAAGGAATATAGTCAATGACATTGTAATAGCTAGCGTTGTGTGATGACAAATGGTGGCTAACTTGTGTTGAGCACAGCGTAACAAATAAACTTGTTGATTCACTATGTTGTACACCTGAAAGTAATGTAAACTTGTGTGTCAGCTATACTCCCAAAAGCCCCACAAAAACAAACAAAAAACCCCCACAATTCCTTGTTTACTTCCTTTGCTCTACAGTCAGGTTCTGTTCTATGGTAATAATGTCATAACTTTTATCTGGGGGGTGAAGAAATCAGTTCCCTCATTATTTAATGTGTTCTTCCAACAATTAAGCGTAACCTGGTTAGGCTGTTGGTCAGTCGTCTTTAAGAAGCCGCTGGTGAAAATCAGTGATTAAATGTGCGAGGGTGTAACCCTCTCAGAAAACCGTAGTACTTCACCAACACTTTGATTTTCCTTTTCTATGTTGCTTTAAAACAAATTCTTCAATGGTTTTCTTCGAGTAAAGGCTGAATGAAAATGTGAGAGAACAATTCTTTAACTGACAGAGAAATACGTAGCTATTGAAGGTGACTGCAGAGGGATTTTTGAAATGTCCTAGATGTCAAACTTGTTTGTTGAGACAAAATAAGATTTGGGAAAGAGAAAGAGAAACATGTGGACTTCTGTCATTTTACTTAATTAGTGACATCTACCTTTCGGTGAACAAGAAGATTAGGCTGCCATTTGACAGAGAGGGGCTGGTGTATGACTGGGATACAGAGGAAATCCAAAAGTTCCTCAAAATATGCTGTTGTTTCCAACAAGACTTGAGTTAATATTCTTAACTTGCTGTGTCCTAATGAAATGCACTGACATTAATTTCTTCAAAAGGAAGGTATCTTTTCTGAGAACAAGTGTTTCCTTTCCTACATGTAGAATATGAAGTTTTATTGTCTGACAATGAAGTAGCCTTTACCAATAAAAATGATTTAATAAATCATTTTTATTTTGTTCAATGCCTCCTTAAATAGGAACATTCTTCTTTGATTGAAATTGGGGAATAGGCTCCATTCTCTACTGGAGAGACCACTATGAATAATGCGTAACTAGCAATCAACAACCAGCTTTTCCTAGGTTGTGGATAAAATAGAGAGGAAGATAGATTTCAAAGGAGATGCAGGTTTTCCTCTATGTTAGGCATCATATCTACTCTATTCACGAATTTGCAAGCACTGTGTGATATTGGACTATTTATTATTCTGGGTTGTTTATTAATTATTATAAAATAACATAGTGTTTTTGTACATGATAGAGTTCCTGTAATTTTTGCCAAAGACCTCCCAGAGGTCATAGAAGTGTGTTTCTTTGTTCATGCAAAATATATTCCATAGCTATGCTATGAGTTTTGTTTCCCTTGCATTTTAAGAGTTTTTTATAAACTACCAAATACCTTGGATCTAAATATTTTTATTGTTTGTACAAAAAAATCATAAAACTACCTTGCACATTTTTTAATAATTACGTAACAAGAGAAACCTGTGTTTATAAAATATATTCTGAAACAGAGAAGTCAATAAATAGTATGTATGGTTCATAACGTAATTCTAATGTATTAGTCTAATCTTGTTGAGATTTTTGTGTAGTAAAGGTATTGAGGGAAATCCAATACATACAGTTAAATAGAGATTATAATTTCTTTTGTCCTCTGAATGGTGAAAAGAAGGATCCAGGGGGCTAATATTGGAATGGCTCTTTTTCTTTGCCTCCTTGGATGAAGAACGTATCTCTGTGCTTAGCCTGTTTTGAGACTATGCAGAGCTTTCATTCCTGTAATATATAACCCAAGTAATAATTTTTTGAGGCCAGGGAGGGGACCAAAAAAAAAAATAAGAAAGAAAGAAAAAGAAAAAGAAAAAGAACCTATAATAATAAGATTACTCAACTTGCCAAGGAAATGTTCTCATTTCTGTGGTTTATACACAAAAAACACATCCGGTATTCCTAACAATTCTGTGAGATAAATATAAGATATTACTCTTTCCATTTGAAACTGAAGGAGAATTTAAACAATGTTTTCACTGACATTTAAACTCATGCAAGTACATACAGAGATTCCCAATATGTGTTCTGAATCCTAGATTCTTAAACCTAAGGTTTTTTTCCCCCCAGTTTCAGTTTCATATTTTAACTCAAAACTTTCAAGAAAGTTGAGCTGTAAAAAAAAAAAAAGAAAGAAAGAAAAAAAAAAAAAAGAAAGGTGAGCTGTGACCTGGTTATTTTCAAGACGGTTTGTCCCAATAAAGAATTTCTCTTTCCTGTATCATTGATTCTCTCAAACAGAAACTGATACAGATGAGGCAGGTGACTAATTTAAGAGTGACTGAGTGAAACAAAATGGCGAATGGTAGGAGGCAGGTGAAGGAGTATATATATTTCCTGGCCTCAGAAATCATATTCTGAGGAGAATTTAGTGAAATACAAATTAAAAGAAGATTGAGCACTGAACTATGAGGTACAATGAAAAGTAATTTTTAATGTGGTATTTTATTGATATGCTGTTTGTCGCATACTACCATTGTCAAATCATTGTGAAATGTGTGCAATCAGAAACAGAAAACATAACTTAGGTGATGGAATTTGGGAGATGTACTCTGTGTTAATTTTTCAGAAAAATAATTATCTAAGTTTTCTTTTAAATGAAGGAAAGGGTATCGACCAAATTACACTTCTGTTTTGAAAACGACAATTGTACTTTGAACATTTAAAGCATGATATTGAAAATGATTTGCAAAGAGTAAAGCTTTATTTTAATTTATAATTTCAATGGTTTAGGAAATATATTCAAAGCCTTTTGAAATATTTGAAATAAATTTCAAATGAACTAAATGACGTTCCCCCCACCCCGGCTATCTTGGAAAAAATGAAGTCAGAATGAATCCCAAGGGTCTGCAGATGCACAGGGCTGCGAGAGTGACAAAACCCAATCCCATCATGGAATGAAACCTCAAGCTCAAAAAGTGATTTTCACAGAGTATTTTTCTGAATGCAATTTTCGTTTATTACTTTTTGGTGAGGAAGAGCATGATTAGTGACAGAGGGGGAGAAAATGCATTGAAAATCAAAACCCTGAAAATAACATGATAACTACTTTCTATTTCTGAAAAACATTTTCTTGAATTTGTTCTGAAAAATACATGAAATATAGAAATTGCTCAAACACAGCTACTCAGGGGTCGTAAAAAAAAAGACAAGTAAATGTGAAGGAAGAAAAAGTGAGAAATAGAAGGTATAAAAGGTGGGCTTTCAGGCTAAGTCTACCTGTGATATTAACAAATTATTGAATCTTTCTGTTGAATGATAGCCACCTTTTAAAAATAAATTCAAATGGAAATTTTTATATTATGAAACCCTAGAGCATGTGACATCTTTTGTTAGGTATTAAAAATAATTATTAAACAATAACTGGTAGTTTTAATAAGGCCTCTGTTCAGTCTTTGGTATTTGGATATTATTTTTTTTCTTGAAATATTTTTCTACCTAAAACAATGATTATAATGATACATTTATCCAGTTAAGAACAAATTTATATGAATAAACATTGCCCTCAGAAATATTTTTTGCCCTCATTTTAATTTATTTGTATTATAATGAATAAATTGATAAGATGACTCCAACAATCAAACCTGCAATGTACATCACCTATGAATTTTTCCTAAAATAAGTAATCATCCTTTGGAAATGAGTTAAGTCGGTCTAATATTTCTTCTGCTGGTATACATAACTATAGAATCTTTCTTTAATATATCTTCACTGAATCATAGATGTTAATAAAAGACTCAGATACCTAAAAGAGAATTCTGGCCACCATCACTGTTCTGTTTGGGGGGAAAATAAACTCAATGACATTGCTTAATGAGTAGATTTCATTCAATTACCTTAAATCTAAATCCAAGTTTTCATAACATCCTGCATTATCATTATTTCCCTGAATGAATCCTCTATTCCATATAGAATAATCTACCTTTGTACATTTGTATAAGCTGTCCCCTCTATTCTACTCCCCCCTTGCCCTATATCATTTTCGTGTCCTATAGAGAGTGCTCCCAGTTTTGCACAGTACTGACACACTTTCAGAGTGATCCTGAGAACTTCCCTAGTATGGTGTTCAAGACTCTTTTAGAACACTTGCCACTTTTTGCTTTATATTATATTGTCTATAGCTTTTTATATGTCAGCCTTAACTCTCAAGAGAGACTCTAATTTCATTGCTGATAAAACATGCCATCAAGATATATATATATATATATATATATATATAATATACATATATATAATATACATATATATAATGTTCATGTATATTACATCTTTTTCAGTGCCTGGAATAGTATCTTACATGTACTGCATCATTAGATGAACTTACTCAATTAATAAATGTTAGATCGAGTGAATTTCTGTTTGAAACTAAGACATTTGAAAAGCACTTTGAAAATGATAGTAGATGATTTAGAGTAAGAATTTGATGCATTTGACATGTGCAAAATTGCCTTGATGAAATTATTTGGGTAACACTATTATGGCCCATTTTCTTACTTCCAAAGCTAATATTGCTGAGCAATACGACTAGACCATTTGGTGAACCCACTTTAATCTATAAATGGCACATGCCTTCCTCACAGGATATAATTTTGAGAGTCCTTAAATGCCTATTTTCTCCATTCACTCTCACCTAAGACTTTAAAAATGAATCATTACTAAAATAGGTTTGCTGTCTTTGTAGTGTTGAAGGGTAAAGACCCTTCATTTTTGTAGACTCAGTAAGTAGATAAATGTAATCATGCCTTACTAGCCTAAGAGCACTTTTTTCCCCCTGTATTAATGCTTCAAAGAAGAATGTGTTGTTTCCCTCTGATCTCTTCCTTATTTAAAAAACAACAAAACTACATCTTTCACTGATATAAGTAAAAGTTAAGAATACATCTTTTCACATGTTAAAGAGTGCTGAATTTTCATTTAAAAATGATGTATTTGGAATCTTTGGAAAAGAGTGGCTTCTGTGGTAGTTTTATCTTCAAATGGTTGTGAGCTACTTTTGGCTCTAGGGTTTAGAAGATTTCTAAATTTACGTTGCAAAAAGATTTACCTTCTGCAGATGAGGTGGAAAATAAAAGTTGAAATGGTTTTGTTTCTTTCAGATAATATTTAATTTGCCTTTAATCCTAAAGGATAAAAGGGGGGGGGAGAGAGAGAGAGAGAGAGAGAGAGAGAGAGAAACTTTGAATTTGAGTTGCATATTTCCCAAGAACTATTCTGAGATTTGTTCTGTTCTTGAAATTGAAAGCCAAGTGAGTTAATTGAATGTTATCATACCTTGAAGCTAAGTACAATTTGAGTTTGAAATATGGGACTCTTTCCTTTTTCCAGAATAATCAGCTTTAGAGTTCTAATTTCTTAAATAGCTAATCAAGCACTGTCCATACTAAAAAGCAAGGACTACTTACCCCAAAATATTGGATACATGTGTGTTCCACTATACCTATTACCCTGTTTACTTAACTGGCACTTCTTGATAGCTGTTGAAATGAATGAGTCTATCTGAATTCCAGTTTGTTTTCTCTATATATTCAACTAAGCCAAAAAGGAGACAACAAATCAAACCTACGCAGGTCTGTAAGAACAAATTTAACACTGAGTAATTGTTTTGAAGCTTTCTACACTGCTAAAAATGGTGGACTCAATATACCTTCCCCTTTCAACCCATATTTCTGACTACATGGTGGTATACAAAAGATCGCAAAGCATTTGCTAATGTGTAATGGCTGCACTGTGTCTATTAAATCATCATTTATAAAATTTTGATTTAGAACAATTTTGTCTGCTCTGTGTAAACACCCTTGTGAATCAGCCCTAATCATTGACAGAACTAAAAGGTTAGCCCAAGACTGGATACAAAATAAAGGCCAATTGTTCACATGTTGAGTACTAAAATTTTGTATACACATCACATATTTGGATCACATCAATATCCAAGTCACTACTTTGAATATTCTTTTACTCTCCAAATATTTTTCAAGAAGCCATATTGTGTGTGTGTGTGCGTGTGTGCGTGTGTGTGTGTGTGTGTGTGATTATGTGAATGCAATTTCCCTCAGAATATTTTTCTTCTTTTAACCAGGTTAAAGAAAAGTCATAAGTTAATTTTTTATAGAGCCTTATTTTAAGGGTAATTTTGTTGTCAACCTCCACCTCAAATCTGTGTTTGTACAGATTTCTTATAGAAAGAATTTCTGACACTGCATCTTTAGTGATTCCTGAAAGAGCTATTAATTTTCCAGTGTTTGCACAAAGACTATCTGGAATTTAAAAATTCTCATAAAAAAACACCTTGGATAAAAAATTATTATAACTGTTTATATAATTCTCTAATTAGTAGCCACCGTTTTGTATAGGGTCTGTGTAGGAAATTATTTTATTAGAAATAAGTAAATTGATTTCAAAGCTATATTTTATTTAGATGTGTAAATAGCAACTAAGCCTTACAAAATGTGTTTTTCAAGATACGTGAGTGATTCCATAGCTGATTCTATATGGAGTCACATACGATTCATAGCTAACTGTCTGTGGCTACTAAATACTCAGAGTTCATATGCAAACTCTTTGCACACTAACGTCATTGAGAATTTTCTTCTGACACTGACAAACTGGAGTTTTTAAAGCAAGATATTGTTAAAATTAGTTAAGTCTATTTGCAGAGCATTTATATATCATTTTTTTTCTTATCCCAAACTAGCAGAAAAAAAAATGAGATCTAATTCATAATGATATAATTGCCTGATTTCAGAGTTCATATAAAATATACACTTGGAATGCTTACACTAACAAAATTCTAGAATGAATCAACACAGAAATATAGTATCTCAGGGCTACAGAAGCTCTATTTTACCTCCATATTAGATTTAATATTACATAGGAGCTCAGAAGAAATCCATTATCATTGTAATGTGCAATTAAAATTATATGGATCTGGGGCGCCTGGGTGGCTCAGTCATTTAAGCATCTGACTCTTGATTTCAGTTCATGACATGATCTCACGTTTCGTGAGTTCAAGCCTTGCACTGGGCTCTGCACTCACAGTGCAGAGCCTGGTTGGGATTCTGTCTCTCCCTCCCTTCCTCTCTGCCCCTTCCCTGCCCATGCTCTACCTCAAAATAAATTAAAAAAAAAAAAAAAAAAACTTTAAAAACAATGAAACAGGGGCGCCTGGGTGGCTCAGTCGGTTAAGCATCCGACTTCAGCTCAGGTCACGATCTCACGGTCAGTGAGTTCGAGCCCTGCGTCGGGCTCTGGGCTGATGGCTCAGAGCCTGGAGCCTGCTTCCAATTCTGTGTCTCCCTCTCTCTCTGCCCCTCCCCCGTTCATGCTCTGTCTCTGTCTCAAAAATAAAATAAACGTTTAAAAAAAATTAAAAAAAAAACAATGAAACAAACAAATAAATAAAATTAGATGGAACTGAGTTGCTTCCCCCCCCCCCCACAAAATCTGGAAAGTATTTTAGTACCCAAAACCATGCAGAGGACCTTGGCTTTTATGTAAATGGTTAAACATACATATACATTTTCATCTTTCAAACCCCCATCTGTAAAGTTACCGGGTGAATATTGAGAAAACAAACCAAAATCAAACAAAACAAAGCAAAATAAAGGTTGTGAATACTTTATCAAAGATCTAAATCCAAAGCCTAACGTAATGCAGTTCCAAAACCTGACCTTCCAGCTTCTCTTTGCATAATGGAAAGTCCTAACACCCGAATCCATAGTAGTTCTCCAAAGGTGTACCCTACTTTCATGGTGAATGTAGTCCAATATCAGTGTAATCAGAGTATGTATCTCCAGAGCTTATTCCCCAAAGCCCCTGAGTGTTTCTTCTGATACAGTTTTATACCAGAAATCACACCATTACTATATAAAAAATGATAAAGCAGCATCTGGAAAGCTAAAATGTTGTAAAAAACTTAAATTAAATTTTATTCCTCAGGCTTAGAACACAGAATTATTCAAGTTAAACTCACTTCCCACACCTCAAAACTGAAATATGATAGCACAGGGCAGTTGCAAACAGAGGCAAATTTTAAATTTTGCACATAGGTAGAATCAGACAGAAAATGCCATGTAACGTTGAGGACGCTAGATTTTGATAAATTTCAAAGAGCAAAGGATAGATTCCTCTTTGTGATAATTCGTAATTTGTGGGTTTCAAAATTCCAATCTATCTGCAATATATAAATATGGTCATGTCTGGAGGATAGGACCATTATGCTTAGCAACAACAGCAAAATACAATCTAAACAATTTTAGAGAAAAAAAAAAAAAACGAGAAAATTGAAGAAAATTAGTTTATTTGGGAAAATACCAAAATAATTAAACTTGCGTATTATATGTTTAGCTAGCAGTTGCTTCACTGTTGAAAGTTTTATGAAATTCTCTCACGATAATATAATATTTTATTCAAATGTATGGAACTATATATTTATAAGCTAATAGAATTAGAAAATCAGCGCCTGCAAGCCTTTACACAATAGAACGCTTTGCAGTGCGCATTTTTACAGATGCTTATTGATCCCCACACAAGCCCGGGAGAGAGGCACGAAGTCTTTACCATATCTACTTTGCAGTTTGGGACCCTGAAGCTCAGAGACCTTGAGGTACGTTTCCAAGGATAGTAACTGTGAAGCTGCTATATTTTTGCCTTCAGTTTTATACATTTTGCCGTAGATCCCAAACAGGTAAGAGCTAAGCAGTCAGTGAGACAGGGACAATCTGAACGTGTGTAAGGAATAAAGGTCAGCCGATCCAAAGTCTGTAAGAATTATTCAAATTGGAGTATCATCTTTTCAGATTACATTGCTACCGTGTGAGGTGCATACAAATAAGCAAATGAAACCGACGTCTAAACCAACCAGCAAAATGTTCGACAGCTAATTTTAGGTATCGGAATGATCCAAACCGCGGAGTTCAATGTACGAAAGCAAAGGGACTGGAAAAAATAATCGAGTTTTCCAATGTTTTATGCAGGATAAGGTGTGTGACTATTTTTTTAAATTAAACCTTTCCCTGACATATCAGATTATCTGAGTATATCTTACTGAAACCATTCATTCTATCCATTAAAAACAAACAAACAAACAAACAAACAAACACAACAAGGGCGGGGGTTCTTTTGTGAAAATAAAGGAGGGCAGGCAGGACAGAGACAGTGGTCTCTGTCTTCAGAGCAGTGCACAAGTGGTGCCCAGAAATTGCATACATTAGAGAGCAAGCAGCAAGTCCCCATGTTCCATCGGTTTCGTATGGAGAAAAGAAGTGGGGAGGGCAAAGGAAAATGGTGCATACAAGTCCATGGTGGCGGGACCCGGTATACTGGATAAACCTCATGGCATTTGAACACAACACGATGCTAATAAGATCTTGCACAGTAACAGAGTGTGGGTCTCAAGAGTCCACACAGAGAAGTGGCAAACGAGGTCCCGATTACCTGCACAAGCTTCATTTCTCAGCATACCACCCCTAGTCCTAAGTGATTTGGACCCTTTGGGTTTAGTTTGCCTTTGAAAAGAAATCACAAGATATTGAAACAAACTTCATTGTTTGGCTTCATTCAGGTATTCTTAAATTAAACAGTACCACAGACTTTATTGAGCAATTGAAAATATACACAAGGAACAATAGCTTTTTCTCTGTATATATTTTTTTTTAATTTGACTCTCTTCTGATTAAATGACCCCGTTTCGATCATGAAAAGGGCACTTGTTTCTACAGTAGCTGTGGCCAGCTTGCTCAGTTCCAAGTACTGTTTCCATGTGTCTTCCTTGCCATTGCTGAGGTTATATCTCCACTTGCTCAGGAAGCAAATTCTAGAAGGTTTGCCAGAATTAGCCCCCTAAGTTGTTCTTTCAGATTCTATTTCTCCATAGAGTTCGGCTAACTTTTTAAATTCGGGTCCCCAGTCTCCAAGGTAGTGATAATCCTGGTCTGACTGTGTGGTTGCTGAATCCAGTGAGCTGATGGAACCAGCCTCTGATCTCTGACCTTCGTAGGCATAAGTCTGAAGAGAGTCATAAGGGGGGACGCTGGGGTCTAGGTCGGCTTCTGCCAGTTTTTGCTTAATAAATTCCTGAACATCTATACTTTCTAGGGTGGACAATGTCTGGTGTCTGGGGGTGAGTTTCACTTCGGGTCGAATATCTCTCCGATACTTGAGCTCCTCGGCGGCAGAAGGATTCCTCAAGGCTGTGATGTCAAAGGCCTCGGTGTCTTCCTCCCCGCCCCCCTCGTCATCATAGGTGACCACATTCTCTCGCACGTCCTCCTCTGAAATGATCAGGGGCTCTTTTTTGCTGCGTCTCAGGGTGATAAAAAGGACTACAATTGCTGAAGAAAAATGGAAAGAGGATGAAGAGTTAGAAGAAAGGAAGGAAATTCTCGTAGACTTGACATCAGCAATGTCACCAACTACATTTCGTTTAGGTGTGCATTGTAACACAACCCTGATCTCTGCACTCTCTGGAAAACATTTGAAGTGTTTGTTTGTTTGTTTTGTTTTTTTATCATCTCAAGGAATGTAAAAAATAAAATAAAAATATCCCTTTAAAGCATTGAGAATCACTGATCTTCTTTAGAAAAACGTAACATTCACATTTGTTATGTGTCTAGGATTCTTAGTTCACTGTGGGCTAACCATCTGGTCTTCACACTGAGGGAAACAGAGGAGGAAAGAGCAAAATGGAATTTTGGCTGGAAGAATAATGGTGTATGTTGTTCTATCTATGGATTCTTAATCCTTCTAGGTATATACACTAAAGGAAAGATTTTTCAGTTTCTGTTAAATGGGAAGAAGGAACCCCTACCTTAAACCCTTTACTTTTGATGCTTTGTAGGAAATCAAACCAGGAATATTTTACATGGTTGATCTCTCTTGTCCATCACCCTTTAGAATAATATCATCAGACATTCATAACTGCATATATCTATCAAGCTGTACAATATGTTAGTTTATTTGTACCTAACTTTTATTTCACAGGAATTTTTCACATTGCCCATTTTTTTTACATAACTTTGTAATTTAATCCTCATGGCAAACTGTGGGTTTCCTCAAGGAAACTGAGGCTCAAGAGAACATGGATGACTACATGGATGACTAAGATCCAAGTCTAAGATCACACAAGTGACTGGTGGAAGTACCTAGACTGTAATCTGAGATTTCTCACACCAAAGGGGATGAGTTTCCATTACCACATCCCATTTTGTTTAAAAAAAAAAATACAGAATGGGGAACTGAGTGACCCGTTGGGCATGTGGATTATTATCAATAATGTCACAACCATTAGATGAAATGATGTAAATGGGTCTTGGGCACTTTCCTTTGGCTGTTTCTCAGTATTTTCACATCTTTCTATTTGATGATAGGAAGCCATTACTAAATAGAAAGAATTCCTTCACTTCTATTTTGTGCTATTAGGTCCAATATTCTTTACTTCAGCTCTACAGAATGTTCTTGGTCAGCTGGTATTCTATGTTTTATAATAGCAGTTACTAGGTTCATTGTTATTAACATTCTTTAAAGTATAATAATCAAAGAAGTATATTCAAATGGCATGTAGGACACGTATATGTGTGTACATAATGTACATATATATATATACATAGATAAATATATATATATAGAAACAAAATTTATATGTATAGCATGTGACATACTTATGCTACATATTCACATACACACCGAATATACACCTACAGACATATATATACATATATTTATTTAAAATTCATATTTATTTTTTTAGTGTTTATTTATTTTGAGAGAGAGGGAGAGAGAGAGAGAGCACAAGCAGGAGAGGGGCAGAGAAAAAGAGAATCCCAAGCAATCTCCATGTTGTCAGCAAGATCATGACCTGAGCCGAAATCAACAGTCTGATGCTTAACTCACTAAGCCACCCAGGCACCCTGAAATTCACAATTCTATACCATATTTTATCTGGCAGCCTTAATGATATGTATCTTGTAAAACAAACAAACACCAGGTTAGTTATCCTCTGATAAAGAACATAGCCAGTACCCCAGAAGTTGACCTTTCCCCTATACTTCTAAAAAGTTACTTCTAGTCTTACTTTATCATTACTGTTTTCCTTGTTTCTCTTTATAATTTCACCCATTTTTATGGATATCCCTAAATAATACAATAAATAAGATTTGTCTTTTTCTCAACTAGATATTGTAGTGTGCATGAGCTTTTAAGATGACAATAGAAAGAGGAAAAGAAACAGATTTTCAAGCCATAAGTGCAAAGGATAATTGTGTGAGAGAAGTTCACTATATGTGGAAAGAGATGGTTACAGTGTACTGGAGAATCTAATTTGGCAGAGAAAAGGCAAGGAGTGCCTCTAGGAATGAGGGAAAAAAAAAAGACAGAACACCTATAGAAAAGGTCAGAAAATCATGTTGAGAAGTCCAGAATAAAAGGATACTGACTAGGTAATGGCAGAACACAATGGGGGGAGATTACGGCAGACATGGGGAAGTGGTGAGTGGCTGTGTTTGGAATGCAATGCTTAGAGAAAGCTGGAAATGAAAAGTTGATACTACATGTGACCCTGCTTCACAAATGTCATGCTATTTAAAAATAGTTTCCCAAATATGCTGCTTATACTTGAAAGACATTATCTAATATGGCACTTTATTTCTGGGGGAGGAAAAAACCAGACTTTTGCTGAATTCAGCGAATATGCATCTAATACTTTCCTATTTATTTTAGTGTAAATCCCGCTTAGAGCTTTCTAATTCAGGGCCCCATCCTCAAGTAACTCATTTCATTCCATTCAGAGGTGTAGATTTATCATCCAATATATATATTCCGTTCATCTTTATGATTAAGTAAAGGGGGTTGTTCTAACTTAAATCATCTATTTCTACAGACTGCCTAGTTTATTATAGTAAAATGTCTTACCGTTGTTAATAAATCAAGTTACTTTTCTTTGTGTTAAAATGGTTGGTGGTTGATTTCAAGGGAATTTATGTGCATGTATAACAGGGAGAATGTGATCAGCAGTCTTAGCAAATTGTGGATGTAATTTGCGTTCTTCACCAACATTAGTGGCACATCAGCCTAATGAAATATAGGAGATCATGCTGGGTTTATTATTATACTTGGTTATATTTGCTTATTTTCCCAAATTAAAAAAATATTTGTGATACATTTTGATTCAAAATATAGATAATAATTAAGTTTGAACTTTGAGAGAGAGACAGAGAGCGGGAACAGGGGTTGGGGCAGAGAAAGAGAAGAGAACAAAGGATCCAAAGCAAGCTTTGTGCTGAGAGCAGAGAGCCTGATATTGGGCTCAAACTCATGAACTGTGAGATCATGACCTGAGCAGAAGTCAGATGCTTAACCAACTGAGCCACCCAGGTGCCTTGGAAAGGACATTATTCTAATGACTATTTTATTCTGGGCTAGTATATTTCATTTTGTTCTCTTTCAGTTTGATCAGGAATTTTAAATCCATCATATTCTTTTTATTTAAGAAAATTAAAATGAATTATTGAGTTGTACTAATTTATTTTATTTAGGGAGGAATTAAAATTTGGGGAAACATTTTTGTATTTCCTTTCTCATATCATTCACTCATTCATTTATTCATTTATTTATATACGATCCCAAAGCACTTGGAGTTCTAAAGGGGTCTGAGTTTTCATAAGTTGAACTGTCACACAGCTTGCATTTGAATACATTCCATACTGACTCCCAACATATTCCCCCAAAATATTTTTCAAAGATTTTATTACCCATAAATATCACTTCATTCTTGTTTATATGATCATATGTTGGTACTAAGTTTGGTAGAAAGGAGGTGGCCTAAGTTAGGAAGATTATTTTTATTAGCTCTTGGGCTATTGGTCATACCAGTTAGTGGCGCTTCTTTTTTTCTCTTTGAAAGTTTATTTATTTATTTTGATATAGAGAGCATGTGAGGGGAAGAGAGAGAAGGAGAGAGAGAGAATCCCAAGTAGAGTTTGCAATGTCAGCACAGAGCCCAATGTGGGGCACGAACGCATGAACGGTGAGATCATAACCTGAGCCAAAATCAAGAGCCGGAAACTCAACTGACTGAGCCAGCGAGGCGCCCCTACACTTGTCAAGGAAACTTATTTTCTTCAAACCAAGAGGAGCCCACACAGTTAAGATATCACAAGTGACAAACTGGTTGGCATTTAGCTCCTCATCACCTCCGCATTTCTCTCCTAATCCCTCACTCTCCTCACATCAAATCTACCCTGATCCTCATTTATCAGGAAATTTATATCCAAGAGTAGGAATAGTCCAGCTGCTGGACTCATCTAAGTCACTTGCTTTTATGTAATGTGTGGGCTTATAGGTTGATGCCAGAGGTCTGATTCAGAGCCTGATTGAAAGGTTTGTTGTGTCCCAAGTGTGATTGGGGTTTGCTCTACCACCTGCTCTGGCTCTGGACCCTCTCGCATGTGATGGGATGAGGTTGGGAAAGAAATGTCAGATCCCTGGAAGGGAAAGAGAACTCCAGGTATCCCTTCCTGTAGAACTAAATTCTGAGTGCATCGTAAAGGCTCACTCTAAATTCTCTCCCATTCATCCTATTTAAAAATGATCTTAAACAGTAATCTTGATGGAACATAACCCAACTGAAAACTTGCACGTCTACCATTGCAAGTAGAGTTTCATTGGTTTTCAAGCACCAATTTCAGATAATTGATACACACTTAGGTGGAGTCTGACCATACTGCAAAATACTGACTCATATTTATCCTATACAAAAACATAAATTTTAAAGAACTCTAAAGTTCTTTTCTAATTGATGTTTTATTATTATAGATTTGTATACAGAAACAAGAGTCTGTACAGATTACCCGAGATCATATGGTTAATTAGTGGCAAAACCAGGACTGTGTTTATACATGTAATGTCCACAAACAGCTAATAACTAAAACATATTTCACTATTAATATATTAATTTCATCATTTGTATAGCTGTTAGTTTTTAGCATTATTTCAGAATTATAAAAAAACATTCTAAAATAAAGTTTCACTACCTCTGGTATAGCTGATATTTTCCTTGAAAATTAAAAGCTCGCACATTAGCCAACATTATTTCAAAACTAAAAATGACTACATTCTAAGTCTCTTGACTAGGTATCTTCTGAATAACAATAAAAACCTTTAAAATATCATGAAAATTAAAATTACGTTATAAATAATTGTTGCTTACACCAAACTTAAGAAATTATTCTGCAACCTTGGGATAAAACTGTAAAAACACTTTTGAATTTTAATAAAAAATGAAGGAGTAAATGTATTAAATAACACCTTTGTTCCATTAGTCCTGAGGGAGAGCATAAAATTTAGAATGCTCTCTTATTTACCCCAGAGGAGAAACGACATTTTCATAAAGTCAATTAAAGGAAAGTATTGTTTCATGAAAAAATAAAATGTTATTCTACATAATATACCTTACATTTGCCTGTATATTAACATTTTCAATTAGCTTTTTAAGCCTTTATCTTAGCATAGAAAGATGGTTTTATGGTAATAAGTGAAAACAAAAGGCAAAGATAATGTGACTCTTCCAAATGATCTATCTTTCAAAATAAGGACTGTGGAGGGAATTATACTAAAGTTACTGGGTTCTATTCTTTGTGGTTTAGGTTAGCAACCATAGAGGAATCAATATTTGTATTTGTCTTATTTTATTTTATTTTATTTTATTTTATTTTCCATTTTGGCTTTGTGTGTTTTTGTTTCAATTATCAAATACAAAAAAAAAAAAAAAGCAATACATAAATGTCTTTAGCAAATAGCAGTTGTGACCAATCAATATATAAATAAATAAAATTGAGAAAGCCTGGTTTTCCTGTTTTCCTTTTCTACCACGCATCTAGTGTAAGACTATACGCCAGTGAAACACTTCCACGGCGGTGCAATGAACCTCCATGCTCCTTGTCGCTAAGTGCGATTGGTAGACTTAGATACAAAATTTATTTAATATCTGAGCAGCTTTTGATACTGTTGGATGGTCTGTGCTTTTTGATATGTTATTTTTTCCCTTGACCTTGATGACATTATACTTTTCACTTATTCCTCCTTCTTCTCTGAACGTCCCTTCCCTCTGTACTGCTATCACATCCTTCTTGACACTGTGACCACACGTGAGCTCGTCACAGCTCCGTCTAGTTTATTATCTCTCTCTTTATAGTCTCTTGCTGTAGTGACCTCAACAACATGCACTTCTGATCCTCAGCTCAGTGAGGATCAGCACCCACATTCAGCAAGAGATGAAAAGTCTTCTTTGAACCTCTTCTAACTCAGACAACATCTATCTAATCTATCCAAGATCACTTTTTTGTCAGCTCTTTTATTTTTAGCCCTTGGAAACTTGTTTCAAGAAAACTACACCTGAGTGGCTCAGTCGGTTGAGCATCCGACTGTTGATTTTGGCTCAGGTCATGCTCTCACTGTGTGTGAGTTCGAGCCGCACATGGGGTTCCACAATGATGGTGGGGAGCCTGCTTGGGATATTCTCTCTCTCTCTCTCTCTCTCTCTCTCTCTCTGCCTCTTGCACTCTCTCTCTCAAAATAAATAAATAAACTTAAATTTAAAAAAAATTAAAAATACACTATGTCATAAACATTAGATATTAGTTCACTGACATGAAATTCTCCATGTGGCAGTTTCGAAATGAATCTTAGGCACTTCCATTAATCATTCTGTTAAGATTTTGATAAAAAATGTTCATCCAGGGATCTGCATCATATTATCCAAGATCACTTTTGATTTCACCTAAAACATCTTGATATTATCTACTACTCTTCACCTGCGCTCTAACTATGCTAGTCCAAAGGGGGCTGAGCAAGACAGCCGCACTGTTGTCCTAATTGCTTTGCCTACATGCTCTCACGCCATCATGAGACTTGTTCTCTACTTCCTTTATACTCATCGTTTCCAAATACGAATGTTATGAATGGATTCTCTTGCTTGAAACGTCTCTTGACACGCTGAGAACAAAACCCACCATCTACCATGTTCGATGGAGCCCCAAACTGTCTCACAGCTGCCTAACCATCCATTCCACTTCCCAGCCTCATTCTGCCTTGCTCTCCACTCCTTCCACACTGGTGATTTATCTTTAACCTCAAAAACAAAACAAGGAATACTCCTTGCAAAACAAAACAAAACATCTGTCTCCACAAACCATATAGTTTTGTTTTTTTTTAAATTTTGCCCCACATTACACAGTACTGAAAAAATGAGCAAAAGATAAAGATGCTAAGAGAAAGGAAGAAGGGAGTGGATATGCTGGGAAAATAAATATCTACCCTCTGAACAAAACAGAAGGATTCTTTATGTCTACTTCTCTTATTATAAAAATCGGATTTGTGGTCTTGTTGAAATAGCGATTCTAAAGAGGTTACAGTAATAGCTTCAAGTGTGGCTGTGATTAGACTTAGACTATTAAAATGATAATATATATATATATATATATATAATTAGAGGAAGTATCTTATTTTTTATTAAAATGAAATGTAATGCAAATCTCAACTAAAAATCTTAAACTTAATAAAATGTAATATAGTTAACGCCAAAATGATTCAGACTTTGTACTTTAAAATTCAGCTAACATTGATGATTAAGTAATATCTTAGGCTAATAGAAGTTTCCACAAGAAATCTATTTTTATACGGCGTTTAGATTCATCTGAGAATCATGTCACTTATATTCTTTGAAATAAATTGTAAAAGCTCCTTCAATGTGGTATTTAGAATTTTTAATATCAATTATTTCCCAAATAGATCCTTTCCAAAAAGATTTCTCTCTGAACCTGTCTTTCCTTCTGACATTTCAACTCTTTCACTCACATTTCAATCCAAGTCTCTCTCCATCAGCTCGGGTATTGAGAAAGTTAATTAAAAGGAAGTCTGTGCAGCTATACTTTGTGGTCCAAATTTTGGGTTCCTAATTTTTAAGTCCCGTCCAAGTGATTTTCTTTGTCTCTCCTTTCTAATGCACTGCTGGCCACCATACGGTACATTCGGAATCGCCATCATACAACATTAGGAGTCGGGTGACCTTACCTAGGAGAATGACAACACACAGCAGAATAGCGATTAAGGCTCCTGTACTCAAGCCAGCCGAGGACAGGAACGCTTCCGCATGGCAGGTCCGCACGCGCCCATCTCTCTCGCATGCACAAACCCTGACGGTGAGGGTACTGCTGCTGCTGAGAGAGGGGATTCCACCATCAGAGATCATAATGGGGAGATAATACACATCCTGAATAGTTCGACTAAATCTCCTCCGCCTTGTCAGAATGCTGGCTGTGTTATCTATGACAGACATAAGCAAAACAAAATGTACTTAGTAAAGCCGCCGGTCAAGATTCACATTTCCTTTAATGGATAAAATGGGTATTTTTTTTTTTAATTTAGTTTATGAAATGGACAAAGGAACAGGAAGGGGCGATCCTTAAAGAGTGACTAAGCTATGTTCTTAAATTGAGATACCGAGTTGGAAAATCAATTGAGCCCAAATTTAAAGAGAAGGGAAAGAGGGGAAGACAGGGGAATGAAGAAGCAATCATGTTGGACATGGACATGAAGGCAAAAAGACTTAAAAGAATACAGATTCAAGCCAATGGGTCCTAAACTTTGAAACGAGACAGTGGTCCCCACGCCAAACCCGGTGACTCAACACAGGCATTAGCAAACTATTCAGATGATGTTAATGTACAAACAAGCCCAAGTTCCACTGGTATAGATAATATATTTGTGGAGAGACCAGATCAATTAATAAACTTTTTCAGATTTAGTTGTGATGTGAAGCACTCTTGTTATATAGTAGGCACACCATGGAAAGTTAATGATGAATAAAATAGTTAATTCTACTTTTTATGTGCTTTCAAAATGCTATCTATTACATTAATTGCTTGCATAGTCACTCTGGATTATAGATTATAGAGGGAAGATGTTAAGTGTCTTATATTTTAGGAAAAATCATTTTTACTGTATATAATAATCAAAAAATAGAGAAACCGAGTCCCAGAGGATAAATTGCCCTAAGTTATAGAGCTAGTAAATAATCAGGATACAACCCCAATACATTCCCAAACCACAACATCACACTGCCTTTTTACCAATTCACCTCCAATCACACTGATGTTCTCAAGTGCACATAGTATATGGTTATCTTAGTACTGTTATTCTTCAGTCCAACAAGTTTGTTGGTCTAAAGACCCTTCTGGTATACACTTAGATGTGGTGTGCAGACCCCCTGCATGGAATAAGTAGCTGCCCTACTTGCACATTATCACCTGGCCCTGGGTTGCATCCTTCTGGAGCAGCATATCATCAATGACTCGTTGCTTCAAGGTTCTAAAGGTGGAGCCACTTCCATTGAATGTAGACATAGTGAAAGGCAGGTTTAGTTCCAGAGCTTTACTATTGGGCCAACTGCGAGGCATTAAATTTGCACGGAAGTTCAATTTACACGCTGCTCAACCTGCTTCCTTCCACTGACCCACAGACGCTGATCCCAACTGCGCACTGCAGTAAACAATCTGCCCTCTAAACTCCAGGTCAGAGCTTTCTTCCAGAGAATCTAACCTGCAAGTACACCTACGAGTTAATTACTAATTAATTAATTTTAGTTAATTCACTAAAAAGTAAGTGACTCATCAGACAATTACACTTAGGGATTCGTTTATCTTTTTGTTTTTTTTAATTCTGGAAATTGAAATGCTATTACCTAGGAGTATGTTTAAGATAGCCATGATAAAATACCCTACAGTTATATTTTCTTGATTTTATATTGCCAAATTAATGCAGTAGAAAGATAACACATTTTTCAAATATCCAGTGTAATAAAACACATGAATTATATGGTTTTATAATCATATGCACATATGATCATTTATGTGCACACATATACATAATTGAAGGTTTGTTAAAGAGCACACATAATCCAATGACAAATTACAAAAGATTTTCTTACCCAGTGGAAAAGAAAAAAAAAATTATCGATTGTCTATTTTGAAGTAAGTTGAGAATGAGACAGAAAAAATGCAGAAATTGCATCATGTGTATTGTGTAATTACAACAGTCACAAGCCCTCGCCCAGAGACCTGAGCTTTGAAGCAGCGCACCTCTCAGCTGTAGGACGTTGCATCATGATTAATATAAACTTGCCTACATGTGCAGCTCCCTAGTCTAAGGAAAAGGTATGAACTAAGTGTTCACAGGCACAAACATGTTTGAGAAAATCCCACTGCTGGCCTCCAAAGAAGAGATGGAAGGTACTGGTCCCTGATTTCAATAAACATGGTTAATAACGTGTACAATGATATAACATGCAATGGTAGTCGCGGACCCCCTTTTATGGCTCTGGCCTAGTGTACACGTTAGATTCTTAATCTGGAAGCATACTCTCTTTCAGAATAATTATTGGAAATGCAGTCAGAAACACGATCGGAAACAAAGAGAAATCCAGAACATGTTTCTAGTACACCTTAAGTTCTTAAATAGAAAGCTCTCAGACACAGAGACGTAAAACTATTCTTTCTTTTTTTCCAGCTGTAGGTTTGACTTTTGAAAAGAAAAGAGGATTCAGGAAGCAAAGAGCTTCCTACCTAGAAAGATTTAGCAGAGCAGAATAATGAGCTCTTCAAATGGGATATTGTGTACCTAACTGGAACTGCAAAAAATGTACTTGGCTGAAGGCTCACTGAACTTGAACAAGAAAACTTTGAACTAAAATGAAAGAGGTAAGAAGGTATGTATGCACACACACACACACACACACACACACAAATGTATTTTTATACAGATAATAAAATTTGTTTCATTGAAACTGCAAAATTAGGTTTCAAGAGCAACAACAAATCCCAAACTTGACATATAATTAAAAAAATAAACCAGGCAATATAGAAAATCTTCATTTCCAAGTGGATAAAAATATATGAGCTTAATAAAGATCAACCATAGCAGGATGGAACATGAAAAGTACTGATTATCAATGCTAAATAAAGGACAGTCTCTAACAATGTGTACCCAAGGTTGGTCCTTAATTCTGATTCTCAATAGTTTGAATGAAGACACAAGCTCATAGGACTCTTGAAAGCCAAGAACATATATTTGGTTAGGATTCAAGAAGATACTGGACAGCTAGCACAAAGAACTTCAACTAAAACAATGTGAATAAAGATGCATATTAGATGAGTAAAAATATCATATGAGAGATCTTGAGTAACAGCGATTATTTTGTAATATGTATCTCTGAATGCAGGAATAGGCCATAGGAAGTTCAGATAAACTAAACAGTACTGGAATCATTCAGTAAAATATGGAATATCTATGAATCTCTTTAGTGAGAAGACTGCACTGAAATACTGTGCATACTTTTGGGTTTACCACCTTAAAAGTTCTATTTTAACCCAAAGGGGGTGTATTGAGAGGACTTTGGGATGGTAAAAATTTTAGAAAAATCTGTCATATAAAGAGTCCTTGAAGCAACAGTGTGAAAATTCTACATGTTGCATATGGATTTAGGTGGTGACCAAAGGGTCTCAGAAAATGGCCAGAAAAATAGGGAGATTCTCTTAGTTATTAACGTCTTTTGGAATATATTCCTGATATTCCCAGCAAGTGTATCTACAGTGTAATTTGGAAATAGCCTTGAATGTGTTTTCAACACAGATGTCAAAGCATTCTTTATATATTATATACAAATATATATGTGTGTATATATATATATATTCTATTTCTTTATTCTATAAATAATATATAATACTATAAACAATATGAAACTATATATAACTATATATAATATATAATAAATATATATAATAAATACATAATAAAACTATAAATAATACATATTATATATATACGTATATATATATATTCTATTTCTTTTTTGTAAACAGCTATGGTCCATAGGAGAGGATGTAAGGAGACCGGTATACAGATATGCAATATCTGACTTCATGTAGACACTTTAAGAAAACATTGTGATGACTGGAAAAGCAATCATAGTAAGAAAAAAAATCACTTTGGAGCTACAAGAACTACAGGGATTTCATAACTGGCTGATAATTCACAATAAAATATTCACAATAAAATGTTTTGTGAATTATAGGTACACTTGCAACCTCTAAGCTTCTACAGGGACAGAAGGATACAGAGTAGGATAGTATAATGCAAGTTGCATACTGTTTCTGGAATTCAGACATAATTTTCTTGAGCTAATAGTATGTGTCTTATTATATTTTGTTCAATATTTTGAAAGACCTTGAAAGATTCTAATCTCTGTGCTACTAATATAAACTGTAATACAATTTAAGTTAAAATAAGGGATGCTTTTTAAATACTCCCTGGGGCAAAAAACAGATCTTATATTAAAGTCCAAAATTGCCTTATATCTTGGTATTAAAACTGTGTGTTCTTCAAAATTTAAATTATTAGACATCCATACACTCCCCACCATTTCATAGGATTCTTCATTTGATAATACAGGTATAAAAATAGGCTTTCTCTCAAGCACAGCCAGCAGACTATTAAAATAATATTTTTAAATCCTTCAGAACAGCAGATGTATTTAAGATCCCCAGATGTGGATCTCTAATTGAGCTAAACTAAAAAAAATTTTTTTTAATGTCTGAAGAGAAAGCTAGGAACTAGAAACTTAATTTCACCAGACAGATAAATATGCATGACTTCATATTGTTTCCTTTTTTTTTTTCTGGTCTTCCAGCAGCAATAAGATATACTCATAATTTAACTATTATCAGAGACCATGCATGAAACAATGCTCTTTTGCTTGCCTGTACAGCTCCTCTCACATAATAGGTACTTGATAAATAATGATTTGAACTACACTCAGCAGGAACTTGTCTTTTGTTACAGTTTCCTTATTATGTTGACATGTATTGAGACATTAAAAGGAAAATGAACTTACATATCCTCTAACACTTCAACAGCATTACCTCCTCAAGCTCTCTACTAAATGTTTATTGCTTCTCTCCTGCTTCCTGACTTCCCCTTCTTTTACCCTAGAATCGCCCTAATATCAATTTTCAGCCTCCTGATTCTGCCTGTTCATTTAAGTTTGTAAACATCCTCCTGGCCTCCCTTGCTTTTTCTGCCAAACCACGAATGTATGATCCAATATGTCATTATGTTCTTATTTGCACCCTGGAATGTCAACCCTTTGACCATCTGCCACACTCCTTCTTGATCATCTTTAAATCCCAGATAAAGACAAGCATCCATTGTCTAAGGCTTCTGCTTTCAGAGTCGTTAAAAAAGATATATGTTGGTAAAATAGTTATAATTACCTTAATTGGCTCCACCAAGTACATAGAGAAACGTAGACTATTCTCTTAAAGGAGCCTAGCCATCAATTTGTCGAAATCTATTCTTTATCAGATGCCAGGCGATAGCTATTCTGAGCTGCTTTGCCATTTTCCTTTGAGCCTTAATCTTCCATTCACAGCAGGAAAATATCTTTCCCAAAAAGAAGCTACTATCTATTATCAACATTTTAAAACCACATTTGAAACTGTTCAGTTCCTCTTTACCATCAACTTGTCCATCTCTCTATACAAGACTATGTATTAGAGACTTAAAAAATATAAATACATATGGAGAAAAAATATGAACTTTGAAGAGTATCAGCAAATCTGCTCATGAATAACACATATGAATATGCATAAGAGTGTTAATAAGAGTGGAGAAGGTGATAAAAAACAGAAACTTTTAAAATAGAAATCCAGCCCCAAATTCAAAATAATCCATAACCATACCACAATAATATAATAATTGTAGAAGGAGAGATAAGGGTTGTTTACAGAAAAAAAAAGACAAGTGTATGAACTACAAGAGAAGCCCTCTACTCATTATTTATCACATACCTTTAACAAATACTATTATTTTTAGTGGGAATGGATGAATCAAAGTAGAAGATATTACATTTGGAGTCACTAAATTTGTAAACACAGAAGGAAATTGTGAGGATAAATTCTTAGCTTGAAAAAGTGAACACATAACCCTATTTATGAAGTTGTTTTAATGTTTCCCCTGCCTGAGAGCAGAGGGTAGAGGTGACTCCTGGGGCATTATGTCCTTCTGAGCCAGGAAAGAATTAAAGCAGAGAATAACCTACAGTTTCACAAAAGGAAAACAAAAAGGAAAGTGGTGTGGAATGGTAAATATTAGGTAGATTTTACTTTGTCTACTTTTATACTTGTGCTTAGAGAACAGTAGGACAGAACTGTCCTTTGCTGTCACTCTTTTGTGAATGGGAGTGAAAAAAGGTGAGAGGAGGTAGGGTCTGCCAAATACATTAGGAAAATATATATAAAAGTAAAAAAAAAATCAACAGAGATTAAAATCACTAAGAAGAGAACAAAAGAATATTTTCCTATCTAGAGCAAAATGGCCATTAAAACAAATCACTGCATTTGAAGTCACGCTTTCCGATTTTAGGCTCAAGATGGCATATGAACCCTCTGCCTTCTTCCTAGTCAAGCTTTGGGTCTCTATTTTCCCTTAGAGGACATTATGATGCTAGCAGGTGTGACCACCTACATGCGAGTAAGGAGGACTGAGATCTGACTGGGAGGGAAGGGGGATCCCTACTAGAACCCAAACAGCGTGTCTCAGCCTCACCAGAGACTGCAGGTAAGTGACTCAGCAGGGCCCAGCTGCTACCACATTCACTAGAGGATGTTGGAAGCATCATCTGCAACCATATTCTCAGGACTGCGGGGTGTTGTTTTATTTAGGAATTGGGAGAAACGGCTAAATGGTCTCTCGAAGCCCTGTGGTTAAAAACGGAATTTTCAATGGTTAGACTCTGCAGAGAAATTAAGCACATTACAACACCAGCTGCGAGTTCTCATTTGAAGGACAAAAATAAACTCTGGGAATATTGACTACGAGAAACCTGATGGTGCGAAAGAAGTACAAACTATACATCAAGGCTCTTCATGGCTTCTGATGTGTTTCAAACCAATGGACTGTGAAATCCGAAAGAAAAGGCCCTAAATGACACCTCTTTAAGAGGTTTTAAACATAGTCAAATTCGATGGGCACCTGGGTGGCTCAGTGGGTTGTGTCCAACTCTTGATTTTGGCTCAGGTCATAATCTCATGGTTCGTGAGTTCAAGCTCTGTATGGGGCTCTGCACTGACAGCACAGGGCCCGTGTAGGATTCTTTCACTTCCTCTCTCACTGACCCTCTCTCTCTCTCAAAATAGATAAATAAATAAATTAATTAATTAATTAAAAAAAAAACTAAAAAAAAAAATAGTCAAATTTGAAAATGGTCCTTATCTTAAACTCAGTGTAAACTCAGATAGACTTTCACCAAACCCAAATAATCACAAGGAAAACAGTACTTTCCAGCAGTGCCTTTTAAGTATTTTGCTAAAACTCGTAAGACAAGTTACAAATGATATGACTTTCATGTTCAGAAGTATGAATTAATACTACCAAGAAACAAGTAAAGGTAATAAAAACAAGGAAAAAACAAAATCTTCAAAAGGTTGCAACAAAGAGAATAGGATAGTCTACAGAATCTTTTGTTTAATGGCATTAAAATGGTAATTTTTGGGGCAGGTCATTTATGTAAAAAAGTGGTATGGACTCATTCATTTTTAAAGAATGGGACTGTCTACCAAAGTGGAAAACGCATATCTAAAGAAGAAAACTGAGAGACAAATATGAGTAGATAGCAAATTATCAACAAAATCATGATAAGGATTTTCAAATTTGAAAGCCTTATTATATGTGATTCGGAACCCTGCAAACAGAGATACACGTATACACATAGTTATAAATTATCTCTTCCATGTGTAACATCTGTAAGATTTACAAATGCACTTGACAATTAGAATTAAGCCTAGGAATTAGGCTGGCAAATCTCCTTGCATCAAATAAAACCTAGTCCCTCAAGAAAGCAGCATAAAGACTATGAAGCGGAACAGTCTTACCTGGTAGACTAATGATAATTTATATTGGGGGATTAGATTACACTTTTATATTACAAAATGAATAAATACAACAATCGTGTGCACAGAACCCTTGTATAAGCTTATACTCACGGACTTGGTTACATGACCAGAGTTCATTAGCTATACATATTTGGTTAAGAAGCTGGAATTAAACAATGTGAGTTTTTGAGCCTAAAGTGAAGTTACCTATTACAATTTCAAGAGAAGGTGATTATAGGAAAAACTACATTTTAATCAGGAAGAATTTCATGTTTTTTTGTTCTTGTTTTAGAGTAATGTAAGTTGAAATGCTTGTGACTTAAAAATTATCTTCTGAATTCTGGTTTTTAATTTTAAATAAAATTGTATTATTGGTGCCATGTTAGTTAATGATAAATAAGGTCATTTATCAAACAAACCTATTTACAATATATATTTCGCTATATATGTTGTAAAAAGAAAAAAAATAGAAACTCTTCACTTGGTTACTTTCCAAATCAGAGTCTTCAGTATTTTAATAGGTAAGGGTCACAATTTTCCAGATAAATATTGAAGATTTTGGTTAAGTACAAAATTTTCTATTCACCACAATTTTGTACTAGGACAAATAAAGGATTAATGGCAGAATCTTTTTTTTTTTTTTAAGCATGGGACATAGATAGCACAGTACTTAATACTTCGTGTGTTCTGAATAGTGAATAAAATGTCTGTGTCTCTGCCTTACCACATGTCCCTGGCTAGATTCTTCTAAATGATGCTGCATTCTGTCACCATTCTGCTGTCTTGATTTCCAGTCTAATTGAAAAGTATTCTCAGATTCATTCTACCTGGTGGATCGGATTCTATCATTTAAAGTCAAATCACGTTTCAGTACAACCTTTAGTGAACTAAGTGTCACTGCCTTCAGTTAAAAGTTACATTTCATAACATCTTCTTTTCTCCAACTAGACGGCAAGTCCCCTGAAAGCAGGAGCTTTGTGTTTTAATTCTCAACATTCTGGACAGCTTAGATCACTGCCTTATACAGCACAGACAACGCATGCCCCCTTACAGATTAGTGGTAGGAGAAAACAATGTTAATTTAAGAGCTGACTACAGATTTCTTTTAGAGAAAAAAATTCTTTGTAAGATGAGAGAGGAAGAATGGTGATGAATAGTTATACAGTGTGAGTCTCCTGTAGAATGCTGGACAGCCAGTGTAAATGTCAAGCCATGAAAAAAAGCTATGTGTGTGTGTGTGTGTGTGTGTGTGTGTTTTCCAGGTGCTTTTCTTCAGTTTTTAATTAGATACAATGAATGAGTATATTCTTACTGAAAATACTCAAAGTCCATTTCATAAACAGTTCTTAAGCATATTTACTTTGGGGTGCCTGGATGGCTCTGTCCCTTAAGCGTCCAACTTGATTTGGTCTCAGGTCATGACTTTGTGGTTCCTGAATTCGAGCCCTGCGTTGGACTCTGCACTGACAGTGTGGAGCCTGCTTAGACTTCTCTCTCCTTCTCTCTCTGTGCCTCCCCCAAACTCTCAATATCTCTCTCTCTTTCTCTCTCTCGAACACAAATACATCAACAATAAAAAAAAAAAGAAACATATTTTCTCGTTTGCGAGAGACAAAGAGAGAGAGGGAGAGAAAGAGCGAGAAAGAGAGAGAGTTGGGGGGCAAAGGGAAAAGGATAGAGAGAATCTTCAGAATGCTCCACATTCAGCATAGAGCACAATGTGACAATGTGGGGTTCGATCTCACAATCATGAGATCATGACCTGAGCTGAAATCAATAGTCAGAGGCTTAACTGACTGAGCCATCCAGGCACCCCAAGAAAGATTCTTATTTTCTACAGTATAATTATTACTCATGAATGTGATTAAACACTACACTTAGATCGCTATTTTTGTTTGATGTTTAATTATATATTGTTCATTTAATACTTTGCCTTTACCTTTTCAGACATTTATTCTTATTTTCATTTGACTGCTATAGCTCCAAATATTTTATCAATGGAACATTATTAAATTGATAGATTTTTTAAATGTTTATTTATTTTTGAGACAGAGAGAGACAGAGAATGAGTGGGGAGGGGCAGAGAGAGAGGGAGACACAGAATCCGAAGCAGGCTCCAGGCTCTGAGCCATCAGCACAGAGCCCGACATGGGGCTCGAACTCACAAACCACGAGATCATGACCTGAGCTGAAGTCGGACGCTTAACTGACTGAGCCACTCAGGCGCCCCTATGATTAATAGATTTTATATTTAATATTAGAGTAATTATATTAAATACTGAGGCATTCAGTATTTTAAAATACATTTCCCTGATTGTCACATGAGTACTATGCTAACAGGAAGAGGATTATCTTATTGTAGTTCTTTTTTTCAAGTGTCACTAAAACAAGATCCATCGACTATTAGCTCGTTATTTCGCAAATAAGTACTTCAGCACCATTTATTATTATCTTTATAATTTCATTTCATTGGAAACTGGTAAAATTATTTCCTTGTCTGTCGAGTTAGGGAATTTCTCTGGGATAGTTACATATTCTTTCCACCTAAAACTCAAATATTTCTTTACTCAGAGTAATTTATTTGGATTCTTTATATTATTTTTCCATCTATGTATTTACTTTTTAGTTACCTTCAGTGTGCCCCTTAAAACATGTAGCCCTTCGTATGTGATTTCAAATTCTTTATATTTTCATCTCTCTTAAAAATTACAAAATAGTAATGATTGTGTCCATATCTCCATTTTACAAAGGAGGAAACAGACACACCGAGAACAAGGATTTGGTGGTGGTTTCACACATAATTAGCAGAGAAACCGGGTTTCAAATAGAGGCAACCTATTTCCAGAGTCAAACCCTAAAACTTTCTTCTTTGTTTTTCCCTCTTATTTTTTTTAACAGATATTTACTTAAAGTTTCCTCTGTGTCAGGCACCGTGGTAGGAGTGAGGAATACAGCAGTTAAATAAGTCAGACAAAATTCCTTGTATGCCTGGATTTTATAGTCTAAATGGGGAGAGAGCCCACCCTGTGACAAGTGTTGTGATGAGGGAAGTACCAGTTATCATATAACCATTTGTCATTAAAAACAAAATGGATTTTTTTCTGTCTAATGACTGTTGGGTATTGGGTGTTGGGTAGCCAAAGTCCTGGCTAATTTTCTCTTAAGGACATTAAATTTTTCCAGTTATGTCTTTTGTATGGATGGAGTCAGGGTTACCAAGACTTTTGGAAAAGAGGGAAGTGACTGAAGCTTGATAGATGATAGAAATCAGGAGAGACAGCAAAATTCCATAAGACTCAAAAGAGCGGGAGGCATCCAAGGACACTGACGTCACCTCTCAACTCCCTTGTGAGAATGAGAGGAGAGCAGTGTCCTCTTGGGCAGTGTTCCTTCTTTTTCCATCTTTCTGATTACTGATTCCGTTTTAAGCAGTGGCTATTCGAGTTTTATCACCTTACCAGAAATTTTAAATTGGCAATGTTTTCATGTGTCCACTCAAAAAGTCTTTGTCAGATATTTAAGTATGGTTTTCTCTTTCTCACATTAGGTGCATCCCAATATATGCTAACTGCCTCTCTTTCATCCTGCTTGACCCTTGCAATGTCCTGTGATCTTCTGCTGAGGGAAGTCCTTTGAGCTCCAATTCCCAGTGATTTCTCCAACACAGTAAGAAGTGGTGAGTAGATCTGGGCCAGTATTTATATATTTTCTTGTGAATCTCAATGCCTCTCTGCTTTGGAAGTGACTTTCAGGATCCATCCACAAACCAAGTTTATTTAGCTCTACATTGTTATCCTAGCAAATATTTGGAAGAATGAGCCTGAAATCTATTTTTAGTCTGCAATTTCTTTTGTCTATTATTCCTTTCAAATATCTGCTAAGCTGGGCTCCTTTTTCACCATACTCTGTTCACCCTTACTTTTGGTACTATCTTTGAGTACATGGTAATTTGGAAGAAGGGCTATAGCAGGAATGGGAGAGTAATGGAAAACAAAACTCAGAAAAACACAAACAAGTCAGTGGAAGTGATACCTGGCACAGAATGACAATGTTACCCAGGTCAACTTACATATATATATAATATATATATATATAATATATATATTATATATATATAATTTATAATTTATCTATTTTTATTCATGTGTTTGAGATGTTCTAGAGAATCTAGATAACCAGCCGGTCCCTTTCTATGTACTTTTTGTATTACCCTTTCCACAATGGTTAAAAATGCTACCTTTGCCTTCTGTCAAGGTCATATGCTTATACAAAGATTTAGATATCTAATTTTATTCACTCCCCTGAATTTGTTCTCCTCCTCTCTTTATTTCTCTACTAGTACCATATTCAAAGAGTATTTCATTGTTTTATGCTAGTCTTAGCCTATCAATAACTAATATTGTGGTTGGACCAGCCTTTGTGATTCTTATTATGATTGCAAGACACTCTTCCGCAATAAGCATTAGGAAAATTTGAAAAACAAAAAAAAAACAAAAAACCAAAAATGTTTATTACTTACACATCCTGAAAATTATGTGGCATGCCTGGGGTCACACAGAGAGGTGGAGGGTAGAGAGAAAGAGAATGTGGAGGGGCCTTAAAGTTCTATTGGTATTGGGGTCAAGGGTGGGTCCTAAGGTCTGGGAGACTCACTCTTTATTGATGAATTTAAAACATAAGAGTGGGAATTTAAAGCAACGTAAGAGAGGCAGAGAGAAAAAGGCCCAAATCAACAGTTATCAAAATCAATCAAGGTCTCTAAAACAAAGAGTCTCCCGGGACAGGGGGAGGCAGCCCCTGGATCTTGATCTAGTCCTGTGGCTGGCATGGTGTTTGTTCCAGATAGCCCTCTTCAAAGTGGGGGCCTTGGCAATCAAAGCTTAAGTCAGGCACTTGCAAAAAAAAAAAAAAAAAAAAAAAAAAAAAAAAAAAAAAAAAAAAAAAAGAGAAAAAAAGAAAAGAGAAAAACCAACTGTATGGGTTTACACTCACTATATTCATCTTTATAATGTCTAGATATCTGTTAGGATATGTCCTCTCTTCTTCTGTTTCTGCTAATTACATACCTCCATCATCTTCTTTTTCAATACATTTTTGCTTTTCTTAATCCTTTACTATTTATTTGCATTTTATTAACAGATGACTAATTGAGCTTATCATTAAAATTAGATTTAATTTATAGATTAATATGAAAATTTAAGTGCTCTGATTAAGTAATTTGGTAAATATATTATTTTGGGGTGTGTTTTTATATTTTCAGTAACATTGCTCTTTATATAGAATAAACTTGAAAATTATGTATTGGATTTTTTTTCCTCTAATGATTTTATAAGGGCTTGTGCTAATTTGCTCGATTTGTTTTTGCCATGTTAAATTGTACCTGATTTACTATTTATTCATATATATTTTTTTAATTAATTAATTTATTTGAGAAAGGCAGAGACACTGTAAGAAGGGAAGGGGCAGAGAGAGGGAGAGAAAGAATCTTGGAGTAGGCTGAGTACTTCCAGCATAGAGCTCTACGCAGGGCTCAAACGCATGAAACCTGGAGATCATGACCTGACCCGACACCAAGTGTCAATGCTTACCTGACTGAGTCACCCAGGTGCCCTTGTAGTTTTGGGTTTTTTTTTTAATATAGGAAATCGATCCATTTGGGGCATTTGCTAGTATTCAAAAATGTTGGCAAAACATCCCATTACTATGCAAGGTGTTTTTGTAGACTTTCTTACATTTTCCTATAGACAATTTCATCATCTGTTAACAAGGATAATCTTGTGTTTTGTTTCTATTTATCATGGTTACGTTTTTCTCTTTGAAGTGAGAATATTTTTATTTTTACAATGCGGATTAGTTGTAGTGACTGTAGGTGTCCTGAGACCAGAAAAGTTGCTTAGATGAACCTCTCAGAAACCTACCAGAATGTGCTCCTTCGTAAACATGTGAGCTGAATAAATGTCTTATTTTAGACCCCATGGATCTTGGGTTTTCTTTTTTTCAGTAATAGTTGTTTCTTTTGAAGCAATGGGTAAATATTTCCAACTTTTTATATAAAATTTCCTATCTCATTTTGAATTTGGTACACCTCTTCTAAGCAGCATATTTATATACAGCTTTGATGAAAAATGATATTTAATCCGATTATGACTACAATATATTTGAACTTATTTCTACTTTCTTCTTTCATTTTCTATGCGTTCACTTTCCATCTTTTATTCTCCTTTCTGGCCTTGTGCTCCATTGATAAAATAAGGTTTTTTATTTAACTTTCTGAAAATCCTTCCTTGGTTTGGAAATCACACACTTTTATTCTGCTAATTTAGCATTTACTCTTCAAGCTTTAACATATGAAATAAAACATGAATTACAAGATTTTTTTCTTCTCTATTATATTCTGCAGAGATCCTGAAGGCAAAGATTAACACGACATTTGTCAAAATGTCAGTAGCAAACAGTAAAAACTTATTTTTTATACAATGGAAAAAATTCTTAACTAAGGGGTCTTCCTTGATTTTAGATAGCTTACCATTTTTAACTAAATCTAGGAAAAGTTATTGATAATAGCAAATTATTTTCCTTCAGCATTTTGAGCACGTGGTTTTTGTCAACCTCTTTCAGCTTTAAAAAAAAAAATTAGGGGCACTTGGGTGGCTCAGTCAGCTAAGCTTCTGACTTTGACTCAAGTCATGATCTCATGGTTCATGAGTTTGAGCCCTGCATCAGGCTCTGTGCTGACAGCTCAGAGCCTGGAGCCTGCTTCCGATTCTGTGTCGCACTCTCTCTTCGCCCCTGCCCCGTTCACACTGGTCTCTCTCTTTCAAAAATAAATAAACATTAAAGAAAATTAAAAAAAAAAAAATTAACACAGGAATCTACTTTAAATCTAATTCTCATTGTTTTTAATTATTCTGCATTTTGTCTTTGATACTGTAAAGATTTTTCTCTTTATCTTTGAGGTTTAACAGGGTTTTTTTTTAAATTTTTTTTAAATTTATTTTTGAGAAAGAGAGACAGAGAGTCTCTCTGTGGGAGGGGAGGGGCAGAGAGAGGGAGACACAGAATCAGAAGCAGGCTTTGAGCTGTCAGCACAGAGCCCAAAGTGGGGCTCGAACTCGTGTACCTCAAGATCGTTACCTGAGCCAAAGTAGGACACTTAACTGACTGAACCACCAACGCACCCCTGAGATTTACCAGTTTTAAACTGTCATATCCAAGCGAAGATTTGATTTTGTGCTTGGCTTTGGTGTTTATGTTCATTGTAAGGACACATCTATTTTCAATATGAGAAACTGTCAAGTAATTTTATCTATCTATATTGTTGATTGCTATAATTTCTTCTTAATTCTTCTAGGCACGTTATACTCCATATCTGATAAGTGTTCTTATGCATTTTTAAAGTTTTGATCTACCTGAGCTTTTTTGCTTGAATTAATGAATTTTACATTTGACTTGTTAAACTTTCTTCGTGTCCTCTCTAGAGGTAATGCTGCCTAGTAATTTGTGTTGTTCTCACTTTATATCTGTGTCTATGTGTATGTGTATACATATATGTATATTATATATGTTTATATACAGGTATATGTCTTTGTAATTACAGTATAAACTTAAGAATATAAACATATATATGTAGTTTTATACATATCTAAATATCTATAAATTTCTATATGTAGTTCTGTATACTTTTCTATATATTCAATAACTATAGTTTTATATGTTTATATTTAATTACATATATAAAACTGAATTACTGTATGTTTCTTATATGGTTCTATATACTTTTTTATATATGCAGAAACTATAGTTTTATTTTGATAAGGATTTAATTAATTCATTGATTTCATAGGGATTTTTAAATTGTTTTCATACAGACTTGTTTTCTTTCATTGTCTCATTTCACTTAATTGCTTCTTGGCCTTTTTGTAAACATGTTATTTTTTTTTTAATTTTGAGAATCCTAAATATACTTTTATTAAAATATTTTCTGATCACTTATGTGTTTTGTATTATTCAGAGTAAATTCACTTTCTGACTTATTTTTTTATTTCATTGTCTACCTTTTAATGTGTTGATCTGCGGGCTTAGAGTAAACAATAATATATACACTTCTCTCTTATTTTGGAAATCTCATTTTCTCTCTATTCAGTCTTTACCATTTAGCAGTTTGGGAGATGCTACTCAACCAAAGGCTTCCTGATCACCCATCCTGGTTCGGAAGCTAGGTCTGCCTTCCACCGTTCCCTGAAGGTGTACTTTTGTGTAAGCCGTGAGTGCCTGTGCACGCGCACGTGCGTGCTCGCTCACACACACACACACACACACACACACACACACACTTTCATTGCCTTTGTTTCTTTTAAATATATTTTGTATGTTCTGGGGGCATATAAATGCTAAGCTACCAGGATTCAGCAGGCTTAGATTGTTAATATTTATATTTACTCCTTTTATTTTTGTGCTGGTTGTTGTCCAGAGAATTATTTATGCACTTGTGAACCTATATATGTATGAGTGCGTTCATTTTGGTATGGCTATTCTGTTTTTAATTTCATCTTTACACATTATTATCCATAACCATCTTGTGTTTATAGAAAAGGCCATCTTTACATATGGTATCACTAACTCTCCCAAAGTTCCAGAGTGGGTATTTTAAAGCATAATTTATGGATGTAAAAGCTGAGGCTCGGAAAGTTTAGGTGGCTTATCTAGCATAATCAAATCGGCTTACCATAAGTTCATGCTTTCCGCTATGCACCTGATTTTTTTTTCTAAAAACTGCTGTTTTACCTATCCAAAAGAAAGTTTCCTGTGTTATTTATAATTTTATCAATTCCCAACATTAAAAAAATAATCTTACAAATATATTAAAACATCTTTATCCCTACACAACTGTCCATAGGCCTCACATGTTTGACAAAGCATTCGTATGTATGTTTAAAACAAACGTTAAAAAGCTTACATTTAAAAATGTTTGTATGTATGTTTAAAAATGTTAAAAACATTACATTTAAAACAAATGTAAAAATATGTACATCAGCACCATAAATCCTTTCAAGAGTGTATATATTTGAAGGAAATGAGTTCCTACCACTGGTGAGTCAAATGATTCAATTAAGCCCTTTTGAATGTAGCCATTCGTTAAATTCACAAATTCCAGATATAATATTTTTGTATGCGGATTTTTAATCACAGAGTGGGTCTCAACAATATTAAAATTCTCCTGTTTTTAAAAATATTTTTGGACTTATACTTACATGGGTTAAATAACTTGAATGCCCATCTTTAAATCCAAGTCAAATTTTCATTATATCATCAAATGAAAATTACTTAAAAATGTAAAATAAAATCCTTATTGGAATGTAAAAACAAACAACTGAAATATATAGATAGATATAGATATAGATATCTAGATATGATTTTAATCTACTAAGGCAGAAAGTTGAATGCTCTCCAAATTTTGCAAGTATTTGAAATATGGGAAATAGTAATAGAGTTTTTTACGTATTTAACATACTTACATTAAATATATTTGGGATTATAGAATGGAATATTCAAATGCGAATAAATGTACAATAATCAACTAATACAATATGTCAGATACAAACATGCACAAATATTTATTCTCGTACATAGAGCTGACTATAGGGTAGTTAAAATGAGAGACAATCAAGCTTTGTATTTTCATATGAATCTTGCTATGGCCACATATACAATTTGGTCTTCTTGTTATGATAATATAAAGAAGGAATTAGGAATGATGGAAATAATGTTTTAGTGAGTTGACATTAAGTAACAGCATTTTTTTTTTTTTTTTTGGTGTTTGAAAATCCTTTTCCCTGAAGTGTATAGAGAGGAAATTAAATGTTTACTCTTAAGTGGATGCACTGTTGTTTCTTTGAAAGGATTCTGAGGCAAGTGTTAAATTCCAAAAGTAGCATATTCAGATAGACATGATCAAAAATAGTTTGGGGTAAGAAGAAAGTTGATACAAATCAGAACACTGCACATAGAGAATGACTTAGTGTTTCCTTTACATACAGAAGATTGATTTTTACAGGACCTGGAGAAATCTACCAAACAGGGAATCTAAATCATGGTGAATCTTCTCTAGGTACTAGATTATGGTGTTCTTTCTTTCCCCACACAATACAGAAGTTTAAGCAGAAGTAATTCAAAATTTACAAAATATTCTGCAATTATGCATATTTTCTACCCATAGTTTGAAAAATATTCATAATAACAAGAGGAAATATAATTTGTACACCACATTATGATAGCCTTACTAATGCAAGATGAATTCAAACATTGCATTTCCTTTACTAACTGTCCCTAGGACATATTTTTCATTTTTCCTAATTTAAAATTTTTCTACCTCCTAGCAATTGCAAGCAGCTCTCATAAACATGTTTGTCAGCTAAGATTTCTCTTAAAATTTGCCCAAGAGCATATTACATGTACATTTCTTGTTTAAAGGAATGCTTCTGAATAAACTCAATGAAAGTTATTTGTACATATGGCTCAATTTTAAATACAAGCTATTCACAGATCATAACACATTAACATCAAACTGACTTTGAATGCGGATTTGCAAGCTGTTCATGGGTATGTAAAAATAAAACAAAACTGCTCAGGCCTATTCCATATTAAGTCAAAGCAGATCTCACATAGATTAAAAAGTATATGTAATTCGTGTTCACCTTCATTGTCCTTCAGAGTGAAGTTTGGGTTTATAGACAGGCGTTCATCAAGAAAGAAGTTAAACCTTGGTCCATTTGCAAAATCATCTTTATCAGTAGCACTGATGGTATGAATAACCTAAAGAGAGAAAGCAAATACTGAATAGTAAACTTAATTTTGCTTAAATCTTTGATTTTAATTATAACATATTTAATTGTCATCACAAAAGGATTTTAGAGAATTTTTTTTAACGTTTTTTTTTTTTTAATTTATTTTTGAGACAGAGACAGAACATGAACGGGGGAAGGGCAGAGAGAGAGGGAGACACAGAATCGGAAGCTGGCTCCAGGCTCCGAGCCATCAGCCCAGAGCCCGACGCGGGGCTCGAACTCACGGACCATGAGATCGTGACCTGAGCTGAAGTCGGCCGCTTAACCGACTGAGCCACCCAGGCGCCCCACAAAAGGATTTTAAAAAGCCCCCTTGATCCACCTTGCCCACTTTCAAATTTAACTAATAAACGTACCAGCTAATTGGCTCTGTCTTATATGAGATTTTAGGAAACACATTACAGTACAGTACAATTTATAATCATTCACACTTTATTTTCTAGCATAGCACAGACATTTATTTATTATTATTTTTTTTCTTTATCACCTACAGTACCTTGGGCCAATTAGTCGCAAGATTTTGTATGGATACCTGTTTGGGGAAACATGAGTATCATGTGTACAAATATAAATATCCTAGTGTTCACGTACAACAGATTTGTGGTGTTCCCGGTTCTCAGTACATGCAAACACAGTGGAGTCATACTGTTTTTATTGTTTCGGGGAACTTTTGAGAGCATGATCTAGCCCCTCTATTTTACAGATAAGGTTCGGAGACCCTAAAGGATTGTGATGGGACTCCTAACTGTTAAAATAGTAGCAAAGGCAAAACCAGACCACTCAGAGTTTTATGGAATACTTCTCATATACGATGGTTGGGAGAAAGCAGTCTAAAATTTGGAGCCTGTGCATTATATAGCAGACAATGTTTGAATACATAAATAAAACATTCCAGGTGACCGAAGAACAGAACACAAATTACAATAGCTGTAGACGTTACACTCTTAAGGAGAAAATGGCCAAACCAATAAGCAGGACAATATTCTCCTCTTTTAAAACGTTGTATCCTAATACTTAGGTATCTTTCATCTATCTCTTCCTTAGATAAATTAAGAACAAAGAGAGCAACAAGAAGCTTGTGAAAAGAGTGTGTCCTATATGGGAAATATAGTGTGTTCATTTCAAAAATTGTTACGATTTCTAAAAACATCTTACTCAATTTCATCCCATTTCCATCTTTTCTGAGTGAAAGAATACACCAGTATGTGCAACAGTTAAAACGTAAATTCCTGTCCAAGTATTGAGCCCATTAGTTGGTCTGGCAGATGAGGACGAATATAAAAGTACTAAAAAGGAATCATCAGTGGCAGTGAGACCAGAAAAGCATGTGTCCACACGCATTTCATTGCCAAAAGTGCTTCAGGCAATAGAAGTGATCCATTTCGTCCGTATATGCATGCGGCTCTCACCCTGGCATCCTTGTTCAAGATGTACTTTCTCAGAAAGAAATCCTAGGTAAAGCCTCCTCCTTCCAGCCCACATATTCCAAGAAGTCTCTATCATTCATCACTTCTTTCCTTCCCTTCACGCTATTACTTAATGAACTGAAAAATCTACGTATCTCCTTGATGTTTGCCTTCTTTTCCATCTAAAGTACAGCTACTCTCTGGATAGATCGTTCTTCCCTTGCTATTGGCTTTTGACTTGATAGGAGAATAAACTGATGGGTAATCAGAAACAATCTGACAACTTTTCTCAAGTGCATGAAAAGCTCCATGGAGGTCAGAGAATGTGTAGTGTAATCTGAAGAACAGACCTACATTCTGTACGTGTCAGGTACTTAATATAAAACTGAAATAAAACTACCAAATTTTCAAGATTGTTTTCAGGGTAACATAATGTAAATGTACATTTTTTTTTTCTTTTGGAAAAGAAATGTCCTATCTCCCCCTACACTTTGTTCACTGTCATTCTCTAATTCTGAGTCCTATTATGCTGATGATACCTCAAAACCTACGGACACATATTCAAGTGCATTATTTTATGTTTCCCCTTATTACTTGTTTGGGACAATTATTTTTTTTTCTCATTTGGAATTAATTTATACATTATTTTAAATTTCCTTAATGTGTTTATACTTAAGTTTATTCTATTTGTTGAGCACTGATATAATCTATATTTTACCTTTACTGTCTTACTGTTATCTTTAGCAAAATGTACTTTCCATTTTTATACCAGTAATTTCAAATCTGCATTTGCCAGGAAGCTCAGTGTAGCAAATTTATCTTCCTCAAAGATTTCTCGATCTCATGTCCGTAGCAAGTGATGAGCTGATTACCACTTTTTGTTTAAGAGGGAACCATGCATCTTGAATTCCTACCGAATTGTTGCTGACGCATCTACACTTAAATATTTTTCCAAACTTCTGAAAAATGCCTCCAAAACCATAGAATGTTTCGTCTAGAACTCTGAGATATTCTGTTGATGCGAGAAGGTATATTCAATTTTTCTGTTTACTGATTACCTTTTTTTCTTTCAGTAGCAAATAGATTTCCATTTATTGTTTCCTTGGACTTTTATTAGTAAACCCAGCTCAGAAGGTAACATGTTTGGGGCTCCTGCGTGGCTCAGTCTGTTAAGCGTCTGACTTTTGATTTCAGCTCAGGTCATGATCTCAGGGTTAGTGAGACTGAGTTCAGACTCAGGCTCTGCACTGACAGTGCGGAGCCTGCTGGGGATTCTCTCTCTCTCTCTCTCTCTCTCTCTCTCTCTCTCTCTCTCTCTCCTTCCCTCTCTCTCTCTTCCTCTGTTCTTCCCCTGCTTGTGCTCATGCTCCCTCTCTCTCTCAAAATATAAATAAACTTAAAAAAAAAAAGAAGCCAACATGTTTGTGATTTTTAAAAGATTTAAGTGTCTAGATATCTAGATAAGTGCCATGTATCTGTCATTAATATTTTCTATTCTTTTGTCAGTAATGATTTATCTACACTCTGCTACCTGTGACGTTTGCTCAATTTGTTGGTGATGTACAATCCATTAACAATTTGCTTTCTCTCACTCCTTTTAACTGAAATTACACGGTTCCTATCATATGCATATTATGTAATTAGTGCATAAATTCTTTGATTATTTTGAAAGATCTGAGAGAAGCAGTTACAGATTTATTCTACTAAAGGGAGGGGGAGTCCAAGTTGATAGTAGGTGTTTACTAAATAAATATATTCCTCTGTTTAAATGTGTTTTCCATAGTCTACTACTTCTTGAGTACTTTATTAGGGGGAAAAAATCAAACGAGTCAGTGTCACGGATTTATACAAATAATGTAGTCTTCTGTTAGGTAAATGAGGTAATCCTAACTAAACATTTAAAGTAAAACAATGTTCTGTGGAACACACTGTATCTTCTTTAAAGTAATCAATGAATTTGCTTTATAATATAATCTCACATGGGAGCATATATTTATTTAATAACAATACCAACCTTTGTTAGTTCAACGAGGTTGATCTTTGTCAAAACTAAGTGTAAGATGTCTGCTGATCTAGGTACATTTTTCATACAAAGTTATATTGTTAATAATTGACAGGTTGGAGGGAGGCTGGTATCAGACAATACATTTTTTTTTAACAGATGTTATATTTCCTAAGTTTGCTGCTAATGAAATACACATACAAACACGGGAAAATTTGGTATAAATAAGCTAGAAATCGTCCTCATCATTTACGTTTCGGTTTTTATGTGTAGGCCCATCTCATTTATTTTGAATTCACTTTACTTCGGGAACTGACTTCAAATTTCATGCATGCATGATTTTCTTCTTAGTATTTTTTTTCATGCAAGGTACTTAAAAGATTTTTTTTCAGAACAGGGAACTATATTAACTCAGAGAAATATATTGCTGTATTTCAGGTGTATTGATACCTGAATCAACCTGAACTCTGCTGTTATATGTGGTTTAAACCTCTGCTTCACAAAAGATTAATCTCTTTGCCATGGCCACATGCTGTTTTATGTAGATGCACAGCATCCATAATAAAAATGTCTGTAATTCTAAAAGCGATTGTTATAGAAAGAGGAGCCTTGTACAGCTAGGCAATACAAATGTGCTTTGGAAAACTTATTTCACAAATTATTATTTAAATAGAGTTCCCGATTCCTACTCTGCATCAAAACACACAAAGTTTCTCTAGAAAGTCTATAAACATAAGGTTAAATGAGCCAAAGACTGCAAAATTAAACAATAGGAAGATTCAGACCATTTCCCTTGTAATAGGTTAATCATACAAATTGACCATACAGTTTGGCAATGTTGTTTTTTTTTTTTTTAATAAGGGTGCAATAAACAATATTTTCTTTTTTTAATTTTTTAATGTTTATTTATTTTAGACAGAGAGAGACAAAGTGTGAACGGGGAAGGAATAGAGAGAGAAAAAGACACAGAATCTGAAGCAGGCTCCAGGCTCTGAGCTGTCAGCATAGAACACGACACAGGGTTCGAATTCATGGACTGCAAGATCGTGACCTGAGCCGACGTCAGGCACTCAACCGACTGAGCCACCCAGGTGCCCCAAAAATATTGTCAAGTGACTTTATTCCCTTAGTAAAATATTTTAATTCATTTTTGTGAAACAAATGTTTGGAGAAAGAAATGCTCAAGCAATATAAAGAACCCAGCTATTTTAAAGTGACTTCTAAAATTATGTAATATTAAAGACAACAATGATGCTAGATCTGAAAATAGTCTTTAAAGGATAATAAATAGAATCACTTAATGAAATCACATTAGAACTTAGGGGTGCTAAGTCTAGTGATTGATTGTTCTCTGAAAATAGTAATAGTTGCATGAAGAAAAGGAAAATACTATATACAGGGTTTAGACACCCAGAAAAAAGATACATTTTGTTATAAATTTAGCCTTTTCTAAAAAATGCAACAAATAGCGTTTCATGCCAGGAGAATAAGGTAATCCACATTTAAAGGAATCTGAGAGTCATCTAGTCATAAAATCTTAGGGTCCTGACATTGTGACATTTTTCTTCATTTTAGAGATGAAGAAAGCATTTATCAATGGCACCCAAATCGCTTCTTAGAAAAGCCATAGAGCTTCGATAGTCAGTGTCGAGGGTAAAAAAGAGGAGCCAGACTAGCAAAATGGCACTGACAGGGGAGCATGAACTGGAGAAAACGCCTGAAAAAGCTTTCACATCAACAAAAGGGGGGACATATGGGAAGTCAATGGAAAAAGTCAAGGTCACTGGCCAATATGAAGAGAGTTCAATCCAGGAAACTGATACTAGTGTTTCAGTTTTGGGAGTGAAAGTTCACATTCTCAGGAGCTCAATCAGCTCATCCAAGAGCAAGGACTCAGTGCTATTTGCCCACGTTTTTCAATGCTTTCACCTGCAAAGGTGACTATGGACTACCAGGTATGAGTTTCTCCTACTACAACATCTCACTGTATCCTATAAATTTTGAAATTGCCTTGAAGGAAAAAAAAAAAAAAAGAAATATATTACCTAAGAGAAAAAAAAAATCTAAAAATGGCTCATGCCATCATTACTTTATATTTGGACTTTTAAATGTTTATGTCACAATTCAAATGATCCAATTTTGAATTCTCTGAATAACCTACAAACCAAAGAAACAAAGATTCAAGGAAGGAAATAACCTAAGTTTACTCAAGGTTGTTATTTATCGATTAGGCAATAGATACCTAAAAAAGGTAACATTTATTTCTGGGCATTTTACTTTTTAACGACATATTAAATGGCATAGTGTTTAAATTTTATTTTCTAATTGTTGGTGACATAAAGAAAAACAAGAAATACATTTATATTGACCTTATATTTAGGAAAAGTATTAATTTTATCTACAAACTGTACTAATGCATAGTAGTATCATTGTTGTTATTATTTTTATTATTAATTGGATGTTGAACTTTATCAAAAGCTTCGATTTCCAGTAATGAAATGAATTTTAATATTTTTCCTTTTCATTTGAAAACATTATTTTTTCTGGATTCTCTGAAAACATTTCTTTTATGATATTTCTATGTTCAAGAGAGAGAATATCTGTAATTCAAAATATATCCTTGTCAGATTTTAATATTAAAATTATGCAGAAATTAGATTCCCCCTTTTGGTCTTTTTTAATACAATGTTTTTTCACTATCATTCCAATTATATGTTTTTAATTTTTATTTCTTAAGTGTTTCTTAGCTTATTCAGAGATGCCCTTATTTCCAATGGATTATTTTACTAGGGAAACTTTTGAATTTGCATCTTAGGATCTAGCTTTGTTTTTTTTGTCATGCAGAAAATAATGAGGCCAATCCTTGGCAAATTATTACAACTTGCTTTGTGGCCCTGCATACAATAAATTTTTGGTCAATGTTTTCTGTAACTTTCAAAAGAATGCATGATCTGAAGTTGTTCAGTGCATTATTCTATATTTGTCATTTAATTATGTTATTAATTATGGTCTTCAATCTTCAGCATCCTTACCAAAATCTTATATAATTACTCTATCAGTTTCTTGTAAAAGCATAGTAAAGTCTCAACACAATAATGGGCTAATCTAGTTTTAAATATTTCTATCATTTTTTTCTTTGTTCATTTTGAGGCAACATTGATAAGTGTATATAAATTTAAAATTGTTATTTCTGCCTGGTGCATAAATTGTTTTCATCCCAATGAATGTACCTCTTTATATCTACCAATGTTGTTTGATGAAATGTGTGTGTGTGTGTGTGTGTGTGTGTGTGTAGTTGCATGAATATGTCTAAAGCAAGTATGCATATTCAAGTACTTATTCGTTATGTTTTTCTATATGTTTTCTTTCAAATTATTTTCCTCTATCACATTGATTTTACACCTCCTTAAACAATATTTAAATGATTTTTTCTTATCTATTTTGACAATATGCATCTTTTGAGTATTTATGTGATTTTATTTCAACATAAATATTAATGTATACTTTCAATTTACATCATTTTAATTTTCTTTCTATTTTATCCATTATTCTATATTTTTTTCTCTTATTTCTTGATTTTTTAAAATTGCAAGACCTCTACCTAGGTACTAGAATTTTGTGCACTACAACTTGTATCTTATTTTGCCTGTTTTGTGTTAAGAGACCATCAAATATGAGAACTTGTCATTCCAATTTTGAGTTTTACAAACTTCACAGGAATTTCTGGATTATGTTGGAATTACTATTGGTTACAAACATCACATTTTATTAGGATTATATTTTAGTTTTAAAATAGTCTTTCTAGGGGTACCTGTGCGGCTCAGTCAGTTCAGCATCTGACTCTTGGTTTTAGCTCAGGTAATGACGTCACACTTTGTGAGTTTGGTCCACTAGGACAGAGGAGGATGCTGCTTGGGATTCTCTGTCTCCCTCTGTCTCTACCCCTTGCTGTCACCCACTCTCAACTGTGTGCTTCTCTCTCTCAAAAATAAATAAACATGAAAAAAATAAATAGACTTCTAGAATCCTTGAAAATAGCTCCTATATGAAAATTTTATTTTCCCTATATTTTTGTACTGTAAAATATAATCCAGCAGGATAAAATCACCTGCAACAATTTGGCAAGTATACGAACTATTTGAAAGTGAACAAATATTTTCATGAACACAGTTAAGATCAAGAAATAGAAATGTAAACATTGCTGTCTTTAGTATTAAGTATCTTTATTACAATTGCCATTAGCTTGTTGGTTACATGTTCTTTTACTATTTTTATTAGTTAATCTAGAGGTTAGAGCATGCACTGTGGACATACAAAATCTGTTATAAAATCGTAGTTTATCAATTTCTCAAATTTTAAGGATCCCAAATTTAAGGAGTTTAGAATATTTTAACTTTATGTGTCTTTCTCACTTATGATCCCTTGTTGCCATGTGTATGATGCATATTTTAAACTCCAGAAAATGTTCTTTTGATTTCTATTCATTCATTGATAACTGATTTTTTATGAATATATTTACTGATTGATTTTGTCTTGGAGGTTCCTTGTGACTTAAACTTACCGATATAGTTATTTTCCTGTTTCTAGCCAATATAATTCTGAGACTGTGTCTTACAGGATGGGATTTTCACATTTTGTTGTCCTAACTATGAGTTTTTCTTGTCTTTATTTCTGAGGGATATTTTTGGTAGAAAAAAGAATTCATGCCTGTCAGTTATTATTTTGCCACTGTTGGGAATTATCTTTCCATTGTTTTCTGGGTTTTATCTTTCTTGTGGAAAAATTAGCTTTTGATATTATTCTTTTAAAGTTATCTTTTAGGGGTGCCTGGGTGGCTCAGTCTGTTAAGTGTCCAACTTCGGCTCAGGACATGATCTCATGGTCCATGAGTTCAAGCCCCGCATCAGGCTCTATCCTGACAGCTTAGAGCCTGGAGCCTGCTTCATTCTGTCTTCCTCTTTCTCTCTACCCTTCTCCCACTCACACTCTGTCTCTCAAAAGTGAATACAGGTTAAAAAAATTTAAAAAAATATATATCTTTTAAAATATTTTTACTTTAAATTAAATTTTCTATTTTTTTTTTTGGTAGTCACATATTCATATACAGTTCTAAGAAACACAGAGAGATGCTATGTACCCAGTTTTCCCAACTAGGAACATCTTACAAAACTAGAGTACAGTATTGGGAATACAGATTCTTATTGTAGTTTTAATTCCTGCTTGCCTAATCTTCACTTCAGGTATGGCTAATCTTCTGTTACCAAGAACTGAGAGTCCACATTCAGTGGCTTTATCTTTTACAATCTAAAATTTCCACTTGAAAATTTAACATTTTTCTCATTAATTGTACTTTTATGACGAATGTTAAGAAAATAATTTTAGGATGTGTGCACCCATTTCTGACACAATGAACAGGGTTTAGTAAATAAATCATTATATATCTGTACCATAAAATTCCTTGCTGTTTTTGAAATGGTGATATAGACAAATACCTAACTATCTGAAGTGATCATCTTAAAATATTATCTGTATATTATATAATATATTAATTACTGTTATAGTCTAACATAATATGATTAAAATACAATACATTATATAATCTGTAAGTACTTCAGGATATACTTTTCATCCATTTTGTTCTTATCATATTTTCCAATTTTCTTGTGGTCCATGAACATGGAAAAAAGAGTAGTTCATTTATATATACACAAATATCTTCTCAGGAGGGCATTGATAACATAAGCAATGATTACTTTAGCACAGTATTGATTGGGCCTCATAAAAAAATAGGCAATGTTTCTCAGTAGTATAATTTTAGGACAAGCTTTAAAATAATTTAAAGTAGGTCTGGACAATATAGTTAGAGTCATTCTGGTTTACCAAAGACAATAAAGGGGAACAAATGACTCAGCTGGACCTAGACCCTAGACCTTTTCTATCTGGATTCACTTGTGACGAACTTTAAGGTGTTCCTCATGGAATTCATGCCTCCATGTAATCCCTTCCCCTTGAAGTCTGGATGTGACCTGTGATTCGCCTCTGAGAAACAGATATGGCAAAAACGTTGATATATTATTCACCTGATTGTATTGTACTTCATTATATTTTATAACACTGATTGATAACAGACTTTGCAGATCTCTTCCTACTTGTTTGATGAAGTAAATGGGCTACATTAGGGAAGCCCACGGAGCAAGAACTGGGTGCAACATGTCAAGACTCCAGGTAATACTCAAGAGCTGAGGAAAATTCTGAAGCTCTGAGGTCTGTAGCTGAAAGTAATTAAATGCTTCCAATAACCAGGTGAGCTTAGAAGCGATCTCAAGCCTCAGGTAAGATCATGGTCCTGATGGATACCTTGATTCCAGTCTTGGGAAAGACCCTGCAAAGATCCAGCTAAGCCATGAACAGACATCTGACCTACAGAAACTCTGAGGTCATAAATAAGAGTTGTTTTAAGATGCTAAGTTTGTGTACTTTGCTATATAACAGAAAACAAAAAAACAAATGTATATCGCCTGCCAGACGTCTGCTTACTTTATGTGCCACAGCCACACTGGTCTTCCTTCAGAATCACAGTGCTCCTTTAGCCTGTTGCCATGCTACATCCGGACTCGCCACCCAGGTTCAAGCTCTTCTTAACTTCCCCCACTGTCCGTACTCCCTTCATACATAGATTCTCTTCATGTGGTTAAAACCTAACATCGTTTGGTACCAATATTACTCAATGGTCACACACATGTCACTCCTGCAGGCCCTCCAAAGTAGACCAACCAGTGCCTTCTCTGTAATCTAGGCTCACAGCATCAATAGGACTGGAAAGTTCACAGTTTCCTCCTAATTTAATACAGGGCTTCACCCAAAGCATCCAATATAATTCTGTGATGGATATATGCACGAATGAATTCATTTTTTGAGTAACATTTGGGATCTGGAGAAAATTCATGTTCAAGGATTCTCAAAAAAAAATCTACTGGGTACTTAAAATAAAGCTTTATAAAATTATTTCCACTGAGCCCAAAAATAACACTGAGGGATCTTGAGGATTATATATAAAAATAATAGAAAGAGAGCTGCTTGTTTTTCTTCCATCTCAATGATAGGAAGGAAACAATTAACTTACCTGGCCAGGCTTTGAATTTTCACAGACAACAATATCATATTCCCTGGCAAGTTCAGGTGGATTGTCATTGACATCCAGAACTCTAATACCCACTGTCACATGGCTCAGCAAACCAGGATTGTCTGCAAAACACACAGGGATATATTTAGTATTTCTATGCACACTTTGGAGGCTTGGGTTAAAACAAATCTCCCTACTATTGTAGCTTGTCACCATCTCCATATGCTGCAACAGGACTTTTGGCAAAAGACAACTTTATGATGGCACTCTTTGCGAGAACTCATTAACTTACAGAAAAATGAAAAATGAACACCAAGGCATGACATGCATGCTAAAATGATATTTTGTCATATCAAGGAAATTACATGTTATTCAGGAACTGGAGTGGGAGAAAGTTGTCAGAATTCATTGTATGCTGTCAGAGTCTGAGGGATGAACAATTGGTTTCATCATTAATCTAAGAAAAGCATCGCAGTTGGTAAAAAAAAATACATAATGTTTAAAAAGTTCAGGGTTTCAAATCTAAATAAACTTGGGGAAAATAAAAAGTACAATTTCTTTACACAAATGATAATTTTCTTCTTTTGTTTAAAGTGTATTTATTTATTTGAATGAGAGACAGAAAGAGCATGAGCAGGAAAGGGGCAGAGACAGAGAGAGTATTTTAAGCAGGCTCTGTGCTTTGTGCGAAGTCCAACATGGGGCTCAATCTCATGATTCTGAGATCATGAGCCAAAATCAACAGTTGGACACTTAACCAACTGAGCCACCTGGTGCCCCAGGATAATTTTCTTCTTATAGAAAAAATGCATGCAGTGTGTGATATTAAGTCATATTTGGGGAGAAATAAAGAATAATTTAAATCAGAACTTACCATAGAATTAATATGTAACTCTGGTAGATATAAAAATATTATAGTTAATACTCTAAAATATGTCTTAAACACATATTTTTTAAAAAATCTTCCCATGGGGCGCCTGGATGGCGCAGTCGGTTAAGCGTCCGACTTCAGCCAGGTCACGATCTCGCGGTCCGTGAGTTCGAGCCCCGCGTCAGGCTCTGGGCTGATGGCTCGGAGCCTGGAGCCTGTTTCCGATTCTGTGTCTCCCTCTCTCTCTGCCCCTCCCCCGTTCATGCTCTGTCTCTCTCTGTCCCAAAAATAAATAAAAAACATTGAAAAAAAAAAACTTTAAAAAAAAAAATCTTCCCATTTTTCAGTAAGTTTATTAATTCTGAGATGGAAGAAAAAGACAAATTTTTGGTTTTATTTACATGTTAGAGCTATTAAATGCAGGATTAATAATTGGAAAACTAAATATATATATTTTATTGCTGATATTTGTTATTACCTTTAAAAACTCCAAAATTAAAAAAAAATAGACTAATACATGTAAAAAAGGACTACTAAAAAAGACAAAGTCTAGACCTATTTATAAATTATCAAAGCAGAACATGAGAAGGCAGAAACTAACTATATTGGAAAAAAGGGGATATGGATATACATATATAGAGAGAGAAGATACTGAAAATAGTAAGAACATGCATGGAATAAAAAGTGCCAGAAGTAGCTTTAAAAGGAATAGAAAATTTGAGGAGGAGCACAGTAACTAAATAAAATCAAATTTCACTTAAAAATAATTTTTCAGGGTACCTGTGTGGCTCAGTCAGTTAAGTATCCAACTCTTGATTTTGGCCCAGGTCACGACCTCATGGTTCCTGAGTTCAGGCCCCATGTCAGGCTCTGTGCTGACAGCAGAAAGCCTGCTTGGGATTCTCTCTCTTTCCCTTTCTCTATGCCCTTCCCCTGCCTGTGCGCTCGCTCTCTCTCTCTCTCTCTCTCTCTCTCAAAATGAATAAATAAGCTTTAATATAATAATAATAACATTATTACATTATTAACATTAACATTATTAACATAATAATTAACATTACTATATAATAATAATAATTATTATTATTAATGATTATTTCTGGGGATCTGAGTGGCTAAGCCTATTAAGCGTCCAACTCTTGATTTTGGCTCAAGTCATGATCTCATGGTCTTGAGATCAAGTACTCTGTCAGGCTCCACACTAGGCATGGAGCCTCCTGAAGATTCTTTCTCTCCTTCTCCCTCTGCCCCTCTCTCTGCTCCTCTCCCTCTGCCTTCTCTCCCTCTCTCTCTCTCTCTCAAAATAAAAATAAATATTTTTCTAGGGGTGCCTGGGTGGTTCAGTCCATTAAAAATCTGGCTCTTGATTTCGGCTCAGGTGATGATCTCAAGATATATGAGTTGACACACGGCACTGACAGCACAGAGCCTCTCCTTATCTCAGGAGAGATTCAGATTCTCTCTCCTTCTGTCTCTGACCCTTCCCCCCTCTCAAAAATAAACAAGTGTTAAAAAAATAATATTTTTTTCTAAAGAGAAAAACATCATCTAGATTATTTTACCTAAAATTAAAGAAACAGGCAATTGCAGTCTTATACATCTCTTTCCAGGAAAACAGTGGAAGAAGAAAATACCCTAAAGCTTGTTTTCCATGGCTTGTGAAATGTTGGTATCAATCCCAGACACTCTCACTGATAAGAGATTTTAGGGGTAAACAGCCTAAACAAGACACTGGTGTGTAAAAATAATATATATACATATAAACGTATATCTGGCAATTTAGTTCCATGCTTGCTTAGTTTAGCATTAAAGGAAAGAAGAAACGAAGGAAGGAAGGAAGGAAGGAAGGAAGGAAGGAAGGAGGAAAGGAAGGAAGGTAGGAAAATGCAGAGGAAGAAATGAGGAAGGACGTTTTAAAAAGCACAAAAATTACTCAAAAAGTTAACGCATTAAAAGAGGAACAAAAAAACCCATAATCTCCTCATCACATATGGAAAAACCAAGATTTAGAACACAATATCCATGTATTATAAACACAATGAAACAAAGCAAAACAAACAAATCACAACAAAAACAAAAAACAAAAACTCTCAGTGAACTAGAAACAGAAATGTGCCCTCTCCAACTGATTAAGGGTACATTAAACAAATAACAACAACAAAACAACAGCATACATTATTCTTAATGGTGAAAAACTAACTAGAATTAATTAACAAAGCTATAAGGAAACTAGAAATAAATCTAACAAAGTAAATGAAAGACCTATATGCAAACACTTTATTGAAGTGTTTTATTTAACTTATTTAGACTTCATTAAAGAACATCTAAAGAAATGAAGAGCTCTACCATGTGTGTGGTTAGGAAGACAAAAATAACACAAATAAAACCAACCTTTCCAAATTGATGTGCGTATTGGCTTGCCTGGGTGGCTCAGTTGGTTAAGTGTGGACTTTTGGTTTTAGCTCAGGTCATGATCTCAAGGTTCGTGGGATCAAGCCCCATGTCAGGCTCTGTGCTGATGGCCTGGAGCCTGCTTGGGATCCTCTCTCCCTCTCTCTTGGCCCCTCCCCTGGTCTCTCTCTCAAAAGAGTATAAACTTTAACAAAAAGCAAATTGATGTGTATATTCAATGTAACCTATTGAAAATCCCAATGTTCATAGAATTAAAAGCTGATCCTAAAATTTATAATTACTAAGATTATTCAGACTTATATGGAGGAGCACAGTAAAGAATCCTTGCTCTACAATTTACGAGGCTTATTATATGATACCAGTGGCTACACTATTGTCACTATGTAAATCTCTCTCTTACTTTCTAGATGTCATATCTGATTTTTCCCTTGTATTCTTTTATTTCCCAACTAGGTACTTGTTCACCTTTTAAGAGCAGACCAAAGCAATCTGTTTTAGAAATCTGAGGCAAGAATAATTTTATTGGTTCTAGTCATTAGTATCAGCAGCCTTAATTGTCCCTGCATAAATAGTTCTCTGCTCATTTTCCAAGAAGGCAGAATTAGAAGCAAGCTTAGTGTAGTTAGGGATAAAAACAACTGTTTTGTAGGAGAGGATTCTGGAAAGACTACATCTTGAGAAAAGCCTACAACAAAAGAGTTAGGTGTCTGATTGTTTTCAGCCTTTGCCTTCTCAGTGTCCCCACTCTGTCTTGCTCACGACGTCCTCTGGACTGGAATGGCCTTGCACTCATTCCATACCAGAGTCCAGGAAACTCCACTCTTCTAGATGGAAATGGACTCTATGTTTACCAAATATTGCTTTATTAATCCAATGCATAATTACTATTCCTTTCCTTAATGGCGAAAAACATAGTGTTCAGCAGCAGACAAATGACAGATTGTGTTCTGTGGGGAAGCTGAATGGATTCTAAGCTTAGTGTGGTTGGGACTAATGACCTGTGTGCCCTGCCCTGCCATGGCAACCACAGGAGATACTGATGAAGAGATACGAGAAACAGAACGTTGGAGTAAGCGTACTGTCATTACCGATGCAAATCGAATAACTGCTGTCTATTTACTAAATGTCGGATGATTTGTAAAAACTGTGCCTTTAATTCCGTAAAATTAGAGGCTGGAAACACACGATGGTTTTGTAGCCACTTGTAGCCTACCTGCGTACATTCTGGTATTTTCTGCTCAATAATAAAATTAGCTAATTCTAAATTAGCAAACTGGCAGGTGCCTTTGGGTTCCTCTTTCTTATTTCCCATGGCCCTTGAGTTAGTATGTTACCCTTCAAATGACAATAACTGTACCTATAAAATGTGTACATGTTCAAGTGTGTTAGAAGCATTTTTCTCTGGCAAAAATTAGATAATGTTCTTGAAGTTCTTAATGCAACGTTTCTGTTATTGCTATTATTACTTTTGTCTTCATGCTTTATTTCTAGAAATTGATGTTTTTAATTGATGTATAATTGACATAGAATATTACATGAGTTTCAGGCGTACATCAAAGTGATTTGGCAATTATATATATTACAAATTGCTCACCAGGATAATTGTAGTTACCATCTGTCATCATACAAAGTTATGATAATATTAGTGGTTACATTCCTCGGGCTTGAATTTTCACTCCTGTGACTTATTTATTTTATAATTTGAAGTTTGTACTTTTTAATCCATTTCACCTGTATCGCCTACCCACCCCACCCCGTACACCTTCTTCCTCTCTGGCAACCACCAGCTCTTTCTCTGTATTTAGGAGTCTGTGTCTGTTTTTTCTTGTTTCTTCAATTTTAAGTCTTGTGATGGCAGAGTAAATATACTGGAATCAGACGAATTTAAGTATGAATCCCCTTTTCCAGCACTCTTTAGGAAAGTGAAATTTGTAAAGGTATTTATTATTTCTATACCTTGATTACTTAACCTGGTATCCGTTATTTGACTTCCCAAATTGTGTTTCTGAGAAACAATTAACAAAGTCATGTAAATTTTACAACACTGATCCTCAGAGAGCAGACCGCACATCTGAATCCTTTCTGAAGATCACAAACAAAACAGAAACAAAACTTACAGCATGCTGGCGATCCTATACATTTCCATTCCAGCAGAAACTACACTATAAAAAATCACCCATGCTTCATGTAATGCCAATATAAATGCAACTCCATGAGCAGAATGCCCTCCATGAAGATAGGGATTCAGTGAAAGTATTGGCGTAGGATATTTCAATGCAATTGCAAGCTTGATACTATGATTTTTAGAGAATTTTCCATGACTTGAGGAACAATCCATTCTATCCAGTGAGTTTATTTGAAAAGTCTGATACGTGCATGCCACTCTGATTAGTTCATTAATAGAATGGACCGTCCTTTTGCATTTTTAAGGGGGTGAGCAATGAAAGGATAATAAATTTTTCCTCATCAGATACAATCAGAATATGAAAGTGGTTCATTAATTACAGCAAATCTGTTAACATACGACAACATTAATGAAAATCATATGTATATATTTCAAATATTTGTATGAAAATATCTGAATATCTTATCATTCACTGATCTCTAAACTGTGAGGTACAGATAAGGCCTTATTTCTGAGCATAGATCTGCTGCTTGGGGTTCAACTTCACCATTCTTGAAAGAAATCCCACTCACTGCAGCATTTATGGGCTCCGAATTTATTCCAAGTGAAGGAAGCACATGAAACTATGTTCAAAGAAGTTTTAAGCACAGCAGCATTATAATGAAACTCCCTGAAATTTTATAATAGTCTTATTTTTCTCCAAAATGACAACTCTTTGTTGTTGTTGTTGTTGTTAGTTAAAATCACTTTTATCAAGTCTTAGGAAAACTTAAGCTTGAATTACACAAATCCTGATTCCATTATGCACATATCTGACATCACTTGGTATAATAATTTAAATAAATGAAATAATTACAAAGACAAGTTTATCAGGATTTCAAAAAGAAATTCAGGAAGTAAACTTTGGATTTTGGCCAGGATATAGCAAATGATACCAGACTAAACTGCTTATTTAGAGGCTATAGAACTGAAAATATAGAACTGAAAATAGACAGTGAAGAACTATGCTTCCTGAGAGAAGAGAGAGGCCTAAGCTCCCAAGATCTCCTCCAGCTTTGATATTACATTCATCATAACCACATGGGATATAGTCCAGGGAGGAAAGGCTAGTTGTTTAACATTCAAAAATCAATGAATATCATTCACCATACACACATAATTATTTCAATAGATGCAGAAAAGAGATAACAAAACATAACGCCTGTATTTGATTTCAAGAAGGAAAAAAAAAAACACTCAGTAGATTAAGAAGAGAAGAGGTTTCCTCAACCTGAATAATTGTATAACAAAACCTACAATTGTCGTACTTATAAGGGAAAGATTGAATCTTTTTTAATGTTTTATTTATTTTTAAGACAGAGAGAGCATGGGTGGGGAAGGGGCAGAGAGAGGGAGACACAGAATCCGAAACAGGCTCCAGGCTCTGAGCTGTCAGCACAGAGCCCCACGTGGAGCTTGAACTCACGAGCTGTGAGATTATGACCTAAGCCAAAGTCGGATGCTCAACCTACTGAGCTACCGGGACTCCCTGAAAGATGAATGTTTTAACTTAAGGATCAGAGAAAACAAAAAAAGGCAGGGATACATTCTGCAGCAATTCTCCTGAGAATCATGTGAAAGCAATTAGACAGAAAAAGAAATAAATGTTATGTCAATTGCAAAGTGAGAAACAAATCTATATTTCACAGATGAACATCTGTGTAGAAAAGACCAACTAATCTACAAAAAGCTACTGCCACTAGCTTATATTTATTTCTATGACAATTAAAATAAACAAACAAATACCAAATTTATATAATGTGAAAAAATATAACCACATAAAATATGCTCTATATCTGCATGCTAAAACCTATAAATAGTGGTCACATAAATTTAAAATACGTACAGGTGCCCAAGTGGCTCAGTCAGTTAAGCGTCTGACTCTGGCTCAGGTCATGATCTCACCGTCCGTGAGGTCAAGCCCCACATTGGGCTCTGTGCTGACAGCTCGGAGCCTGGAGGCTGCTTCAGATTCTGTGTCTCCCTCTCTCTCTGCCCCTCCCCTGCTCATGCTCATGCTCTGTCTCTCTCTCTCTCTCAAGAAATAAACATTAACAATTTTTCTTTTAAATACAAAAAAATAAAATACTTAGATAACTAGAAACATACATTATGTTCATAGATAAAAGGCTCAATAATTTTGAGATACCCATTCTCCTAAACTTGAACTACAGATTCAATGCAATATGAATAAAAATTCTAGCTTATATTGTTGAAGAATTGATAAGCTGATTCTAAAACGTACCTGAAAAAGAAAATGTCCTAAGTTAGCCCAAACAATTTTGAAAAAAGAAGAAAGATGCTGAACGTACTTTCTGATTTTAAGTGTTGCTAAACAGCCACAATAATCAAGACCATGGTATTAGCATAAGACTATATATGTGTGTGTGTGTTTTATATTACATTATATATCATATCATATTATTATCTGCTGATATGATTAATGGTACATACAAAAGAGAGTCCAGAAATTAATCAAAACATTAATGGTCAACTATTAGTGGACAAAATTAACAGATTATTTATTTTATTATTTTTTAATGTTTACTTTTGAGAGAAAGAGAGACTAAGCATGAGCAGGGGAGGAGGAGAGAGAGAGGGAGACACAGAATCTGAAGCCAGCTCCAGGCTCTGATCTGTCAGCACAGAACTCAATGTGAGGCTCAAACCCATGACCTGAGCTGAAGATCATGACCTGAGCTGAAGTCAGACGCTTAACTGCCTGAACCACACAGGCACCCTGACACAATTATTAAATAGAGAAATAAGAGCATTTATAACAAATCGTCAATCAAGTGGAAATTCATATTTGAAGTAAATTAAACTTGACCCTTACATCTTAGGCTTTTTGTTGCTGTTGTTGTTTTTATGTTTATTTATTTTTGAGACACAGAGAGGGTGTGCGTGAGCAGGGGAGAGGCAGAGAGAGAGGGGGGAGAGAGAAAGAATCCCAAGCAGTCTCTGTGCTGCCAGTGCAGAACCCAACAGTGCAGAGTTCCAGGGGCTGGAACTCACTCACAAACTGTGAAATCATGACCTGAGCCGAAAACAAGAGTCAGACATTTAACCAACTAAGCCGCTCAGGCGCCCCAACACTTACATCTTATCATGTATATAAAATACTACTCAAAGTAAACCACCGAACAAAATATAAAACCTTAAATTTAAATATATAAGAACAGATAGGTTAATATTTTGTTACCTTGTGTTTACTAAAGAATTCCCTAAAGTATGTTCAGATTCATAGAAAGATATTAAAACATCTTTTCTTAAATGTTTACAATTTCAAGTAACACACAAGCTGAGACTTTAGGACAGTTAATATAATTTTGGAACTGAATGCAAACATATTTTAGGGTGGAATTTTTCTGCATTAAACAAAATATTAAGTAAGAACTTTAACTCATATATTAAAGAAGCATAATAAATTCTGGGTCAATCATATGTATTTATTATAAACATGTTAAACATTCTCTCTTTGAAAAACATTTGAGAATACTTCGAAGAATATATTATATGCTCCTGGTATGTGCACCAATTACATATATTGAGAACATTTATATTTACAATAGGAAACATGTACAGGATATGTTATATCAGCAGTATCAATAATACATGAAGCTATAAAAACTGAAAACAATCAAAATGCATTGGACTTTTTAAGCCCAGATTAAAAAAGATTGATTTTTTCATCATAGTAAAGATAGAAAAACAAAAACAAACAAACAAACAAAAAACTTCGGCTGTATTTCTTTACCTGGATGGATCTCATAATAGCACTGATTAAAAAAAAAAAGTTAATATAATATTAACCCATTTATAATATATAATATCCATGTACCAAAGATGTAGTTATATACATAAATATGGAAATATAAATGTCCAAAACATATTTGGTAAAACGATAAAGAAAAGAAAGGGACAAAATAATACAAAATTCAATATTGATGAGCTCTGGTTGGAATAAAGAAGGATGTAATAGTGTATTTCAAGCTTATTGCTTTGAGGTAAGGGCTCTTAAATTGGTGTTCAATTTATTATTTAAACGGATTACATACTTGATATATCAATATATTTGATATATATTGTAATTCTAATTGGAAAACATTTGGTACAATTACTTAAATTTATTCAAATATTAACAGAGATAGATGTGTGTATACATAATGTACACATGCCCCACATATGTATACACATTTTCATTCATTATATCAAGTTATGTTTTAATTTCTAACTAAGGACAATTTTCATAGTTGAGTTATCAATGTCTTCCTTATGAGTTGTGAAATTTGTGCTTTTATAAAACTTTCTCTATTTCCAAAGTCTTAGTGTGTTAACCAACATTTCAAGTTTCATTTTTGTCTTCTACATACTACAATTACTTATTTTGGTTCGTTGTGATGTAGATAAGTTTACTTTCATTTCGCAAGCCAGATTCATAATTGTGTCTTCATCCGTTTGTTCAAGTGTCCATCCATTCTCCCTACTGACTGGCACGCAACCCAGCCTTGTAGCACCTGACTGTGTGGTTCTTAGAAAATACAGCTTGTGTCAACACGGGTTTTAAGTTGCTCTGTGGTTTAGTATGTCATTAATTGTTACTATATTTTGCTCTGTGTGCTTGAAAATTATATTTGTTCTTTAAATTTACTCATTGGCAGATAATCAAATATCAAGTGCTTTTATTTTGTTCCATGAAACACTTTTATAATTACTGCCTTTTTTGGTCTAATTCATAAAACATGTCTGAGAGAGGTCTATTAACTGTTTCCTGTAAGATTATGTTTTATTTACTTTAAAGATAGTTTATTAGGCTCATAGAAGTTTCAAATTATTATATCACTCTGATGACATATACTATATGTCAGTATGGCAAGACCTTCTCATCATCACGATAGCTTTTTGTTTTAAAGTATATTTTGTTTAACACTAACAGTTCTAATACTAACAGTTTTGCCAGATTTCTTTTGCTTAGAATTATCTTTTTATTACTGTGTTCTTTTATTTTAAAACTATCCACACCTCTATATTTCATATGAGCCTATTACAAGTACCATAAAGATGATTTTCTTACTTTGCTTCAGTATGTTTTCCTTTTTTTTTAAACAGGAGAGTTTATTATAATTATACCACTTTGGTTACTAATATATATTTTTACCACTTTATTGTATGCTTCAAACTTGTCCTAATATTTTGTCTTTATCCCTTCTAATATTATCTTCCAGCATATTGTTTAAGGTTTTATCCTTGTTATGTCCTCTCTGTAATTTTAAATATGTATACTCAATTTCTTTCCTTTTTTAAATCAGAAATATTAACATGCTTGGGTATCTCGGGAAAATATAAGAACAATCAACATCTTTACTCTTTTTCTAAATACTGTAATAACTTTTTAAAAAAAAAATTTTTAAATGTTTATTTTTGAGACAGAGACAGAGCATGAATGGGGGAGGGGCAGAAAGCCAGAATCCAAAGCAGGCTCCAGGCTCTGAGCTGTCAGCACAGAGTCCGATGTGGGGCTTGAACCCATGGACTGTGAGATCAAGACCTGAGCTGAAGTTGGACACTCAACTGACTGAGCCACTCAGGCGTCCCTGTAATAACTTTTTTTAATGTTTGTTTGTTTTGAGAGAGAGAGAGAGAGAGAGAGAGAGAGAGTGCACTTGTGTGGGGGTGGGGCCGAGAGAGAGGAGAGAGACAGAACCCCAAGCAGCCTCCACACTGACTGTGGAGCCCAACACGGGGCTCGATATCATCATCAGAGATCATGAGGTCATGACCTGAGCCAAAATAAAGAGTTGGACACTTAACCAACTGAGCCACCCAGGGAACCCCACCATTGTAATAACTTTTAAATGTTTCAATTTGGATCAAGTTTCTCACAAGTTTATACCTGTAAGTAATAATGATAATATTGAGAAGATGATGATGATACTTATGGGTTTGTTAATCTATCAAATTTGACGTTTTGTTATTACAAAGAAAGGTGTCCTCATGTGTACCATTTCCTTTGTCATCATTCCTTATTGAATCTTAAACCGTCCTTTGGAGATAATTTTATTTCTTTTTAATAAATTCTTTAATAGCAGTGTAAACTTTCTCATATTGGTTGTTTGAAATTTTTTCTGTATTACGCATTTTCTGTTTCTATTGTCACAGAGTTATTGAGGCCAAGGTGATCTAAAATGATTTGTAAGAAGTATCATATACTCAATTTTCTAATGGGTAGAACTTTCACATTTTCATCCCCCTGACCCAGAACTAAAGTGAAAACTGAAGATACACATTACCTCTATCCTGTAGTCGGCAGGGCGTGTGTGTGTGTGTGTGTGTGTGTGTGTGTATCTATTTTGGGTCACTCATTATGAGTGCCATGTTTTGGAACCTTACTTTATTTGGGAATATTTATCTTCCTTACAAGAGAGCTACATGGTATTATTTATTTAAAAGGGATATTCAAGTAGCTCTCTAGATAATAGATTAAAAGAGGCTAGGGTTAAGTGCAAAATACCATTCAGGAAGCTATTGGAGTATTCCAGCTGAGGGCTGATGCTTATTTGGGCAGGGATGGGAAAGAGCAAAATGTGATGAAGCGGTTGACTTATGCATACTTTTTAAAGTATAGCTGATGGAAGTTTCTGGTGAGTTGGATGCATAGCATGAGAGAAAAAGAGGAGTCAAATATGACACTGAGTGATTTCCATAAGCAATCTGGACTATAGCCATCACTATTGTGATAGTTAATTCCCTGGAGGAGTGGATTTAGGGAGAAATTGGATTTTGAGCAAAATATTTACTTGGAGCATTCTGAGTTTGAGATCTCCTAGAGGAGTTATTAAGCATCTAATATGGATTTCAAGGGAAAAGTGGATGTGTATTTCCATTTGAGAGTCATCTACATGTAGGTGTTATGCAAATCCACTAGACTGAATGATGTTACATGGGCAATAACTCCAGGTAAATCCGAAGTTTGAAAATCAGAATGCCCCACCATTCAATGAATGGAGAGATGAGGAGGAACTATGAAGCACACTGAGATAGAAGAACGAGCAAAGGAAGAAAAGCATCTGGAGAATGCTGAGTCCATAAGCCAAAGAAAGAGCCTGTGTCTTGAAACAGTTGTCAGTTGTACCAAATGTTGCCGCTTTGCTGAACAAATGGAGGAGAGAATTATACTTTATAGTTTGGAATATGGAGGACAGGTATCATTTTGGTGAAGTCATAGAGGCAAGTCTTTGTAGAGTGGATTTGAAAGAGCCTGGGAACAGAGAATTCAGGGTGTGAATATAGGCAACCCTTTCAAGGAGTTTATCAGGAAAGGGAACACTAAAGTTGCAGCTGGAGAGAAACACTAGATCGAGGTAGGTTTTCAGTTTTTGTTTAAGTTTTATTTTCAGATAGAATATAAAGCCTATTTTTGAGGACAGAGGAATTATGTATCAGACAGGGGCAAATGAAGATGTGGGGAGGAAATAATTGACAGTGCATAGACTGAGGGTGAACAAGAAAGGTCAGGATTTCAGGCGTACATGGAGGGGTGGTCATAAGCCTGGAATGCAGTGTTCACTCCCAGGAACGTGAAGGGAGATAGATTTAAGGAAACTAAGGACCACAGTATTAGTTAGGTTGGTAGACATCATGGCAGGACGCTGTGGAAACCCTTTCTTGATTGTTATTATTGAATACGAATTAGAGAAGCAAGATTATCTGAGGTATGCAAGGAACCTGGCAAAAGTTTTGGAAATTTGAGGAGCAAGGAGAACTACAAAATAAATATCTAGCACTGCTGTACAGAATTGTTTCAGTGATCCAAGTTCCTTTGGAATGAAGAAATTTGTTCTAATGCTTCTAGAATTTGATACTGATATCGGGATAGTGCAATGTCTAAGAATTCAAATGTATCAACATTTGAATAGATGCAAGATGTCAGAATAGAATAGAATATATATCATAATTTCCTCACCAAAATTCTCCCCATGGGTAGAACTCAAGAGGTTTCAATGGAATTGCCTACAAGTAAAGATCAAAAATGGGCCTGGAAGGTCCTGAGCTAATGTGAATAACCCCACACATTTTGCCATAATTCATCTCCTTATGGGCACATATTATGTATTAAATACAATTTTTTTCGAAAAAAGTCAATGGTGATTAATTGAAACCTAATTGGAACAATATTTTTAATGGACATCTGAAGAGATAATTTATCTCACTCTGGATTGAATGAGGATGAGTGCAACCCAATTTAAGGTAGCATTCATCCTGTTACCATATTGAAAGTTAGCATAGTACTTGGTGCTTGTTACTATAAATTGACAGCTCTAAAGCAAAACATGAAATAAAAAGGAATGCAGAAAAGGGAAAAATATATCACGGAGAAATAAAGACAGGGACCCGATCAACATAACTCTGAAGCCTAATTTACCTGTGAAGTTTAAGGTATGTGGGCCGATACATTTCTTTTAAATCTTAGAACAAATTGAATTAATTTTACATATTTTGTAGTTCTCTGTTCCATGGCAACAGGTAACTAATACGCAGACATATACATGCATAAACATATATTTCATGGAAGTATTTTATTGTATTACTTTTGATCATTAGTTAAAGAAAACCAATTTGTTTGGTGTTCTTCCTTTTATGTGCTAAGGAAAAAGTGTCAAATAAGATCCTTTTGTGTGTTAGGTGAAATTACTAATACGAACACACTTGTGAAAGGCGAATTTCATATATCAAAATAAGCACACTGACAATAGCAAAATAATATGTAGAAGCTCGAGAGACTTTAACCACCCACTCTTCAGTGATGGAATTTTGTATTGCTTCATGCTGCTGCTAACAAAATTTTATTTCAGATTAAAAAGCAACAAGGATGAATTAATAAAATCTAAATTTAACTCCCATCACCCAAAGTTACAATTGGATTAAATTTGAAATTTGTAGATCCTAATCTTTGAATATGTTTGCACAAAAATTGAAAAAAAAAACCTAAAAAGATTGAATAAATACAGTAAAACGTTGGACTGTGAGTTACTTGTTCTGTGAGTATTCTGCAAGATGAGTAAACATTTCTAGTAAATTTTAACTTGATAAATGAGCAATGTCTTGCAATATGAGTAGTACACGATGCTGAATATCACATGATCACAACTGAGCCAATGGTTCTTCTCTCTCTCTCTCTCTCTCTCTCTCTCCTCTCCCTCCCTCCCGCCCTCCCTCCCTGCAGGATTGTGGGTGATTGTCTCCCATGTTCAGATGCTTGTTCTCAAGCTGCAGTGTTTGACACAAATCAGTGACTTTTCAGAACGCTGGAAGGAGCCCACAACTGGCACTAGTATATTTTTTGTCACTTCAAAGCATCTATGGACAGTCCTTTGCTTTTCCATCCAAGAGTAAGCTGAGGAATGCTTTGCTTCTTTCTAGGACAGGCTGCCTGCAGATATAGACCCTTTCTTCTGCTGCCTTATTGCCATTTACATTAAATACAGTATATGACAAGAAAGAGTTTATTAATAAAGTCAACATCCATATGAGCATATACAATGGCCTCCATGAAGAAAAAGATTCCAGTGAGTAAATAGACAGCAGTGATTCCATTAGTAATCATGAAAGTTGTCCTACACAATAACCCTCTTCTCTTGTCTCACATCAGCCACGAAGGTTTTCAAAGGTAAGTGCAGGTTAATTTACTTATTTCTCTTTATATTTTGTATTTTCTTTTTTAAAATTTGTTTTAATGTTTATTTATTTTTGAGACAGAGACAGAGTGTGAGCAGGAGAGGGACAGAGAAAGAGGGCGACACAGAATCCAAAGCAGGCTCCAGGCTCTGAGCTGTCAGCACAGAGCCCAATGTGGGGCTGAAACTCACAGACTGCTAGATCATGACCTGAGGGGAAGAGGGATGCTTAACCAATTGAAACACCCAGGCATCCCTATAGTTTGTATTTTCTTTATTATTTTGTATTATATTAGAGTATTATGATCATGTTTATATGAGTATTTTTGGGTTGTGGAATGAATCATCTGAGTTTCCCTTATTTTTTATGGGGAATTGGCTTTGATATACAAGTGCTTTGGATTACAAGCATGTTTCTGGAACAAATTATGCTCGCAAACCAAGGTCTTACTGTAAACAGCATGTAAACTTTGGTTTCTGGACTGTTATGAACATAATTTGTTTAGAGAAATCAAATAGCTGAGGTGAATACTGTAACAATGCAAAAAACAAACAACGTTATTGTTTTAACTTGTGAACTCTGGTAAGAGCGGAACCTTTTGGACTCATCAGAAGTATATATTACAGTAGCACATCCCTGGATTTTGCCAACAGCTATCAGCAAGGAATGAACAATAGGGGGTCCCATTTTGGTGTATTGCTCAGGTGAAATAAACTCTTATATTCAGGGCACAGAATAAGGACAAATAGGATATTTAAGGCAAAATGGGAAATATATATAGTTTAGTTACCACAATGAAGTATTTGGCAATTAAAGTAGATCCAGAAATGAAGGACAAACAATATTCACGTATTTAAAACAGCTTGATGTGTCAGGAAATATTCTTAATATTTGTGAATGCTATGATAAACAAAGATAAACTAGACCTGATTCCTAGATTTGAGATGTTCACAATCTAGTAGAGGTGAACAGTATTACAATAAAATATGATAAATGTTATACTTAAATCCAATAAGTGATAAGTGCTCTATGAAGGCAGGCACCAAGTGAGAGCATAGGAGGAACTGTAAAATCTGCCTGAGAAGTTGAGCAAAGTTTCACAGATGCTGTGACATATGAACTAGTTCTTAAAAGTAAATAGATGTTTGTAAAGCAGAACAAAAGGGGAAGAAGGCATTGGCAGAGGAACGGATTATAAAATTATTGAAAGAACATGAGGATCTGTGATTAAAAGTGCCATAGACAATTTTTCTGAGAATGAAGCTGAGAACAGACAGGGCTGAGTTTTATAAAGAAAAGCCACACATGTTCTATGCTGCATTAGTTTCTTAGGCACGCAGGGCATGTGTGTGTACTGATGTCTTTGGGATTAGTCCTAAATGGAGCTATGACATAAGTTAAATTGTGATTGGAAGGAAGCAATGTTTCTTAAAATCAATTTACATTAGAATTGCATAAGTCATGAGGGCACCTGGGGGGCTCAGTCAGCGGTGGTTGAGCGTCTCCTCTTGATTTCAGCTCATGTCATGATCCCAGGGCCCTGGGACTGAGCCCAAGGTGAGCATGGAACCTACTTAAGATTTCCTCTCTCTCTCCCTGTGCCTCTCCCCAGTGCTCCCTCTCTCTCTTTTTAAAATAAACTTAAAAAAAAAAAAATCCCATAAACCAGTGGTTCTGTAACAAGCATGGGTGAAAACTACTTAGGGAGCCTGATAAAACCCTAGATACTGGACTACCTAAGTCTCTAATTCATGGTGTGCCCAGATAATTGGTCAGACAGTATTCTGTTTGTTTCTATGAGGGTGATTTTAAATTAACATGGAAATTGGTAGACTTAAGTAAAGCTGATTGTTCTTCATAATGTGAGTCAGCCAGGCCTTATCCAATCAGTTAAAGACCTTCAAAGAAGGAAAGGCTGACCCTCCCTTGAATAAGAGAAAATTCTCTTGCCTGATTACCTTTAAACTGAGATAAAGACTATTCCCGGTTTTGGCTTTTAGACTTGACCTGGGACATTGGCTCTGAAGATTTTGGATTTCCCAGCCTCCATAACTGCCAATTCCTTATAATAAATCTCCTTATTGGTTCTGAATCCTTCTGGTCTTGAATCCTACTGGTTCTGTTCCTCTATAGAACCCTGACTGATACAGGTACAGCTGGACACAGAATGCAGGCTAACCTTTACTCAACCTTCATCTCAAAACTGAATCCATGCATTTTCCTTCTCTATGAAACCTTTGCTAATTCCCCAAGAGAGCTTAAGCTACCATGACTTTATGTTTCCTAACCCTAAAAACCTTATGGCCATAGTGATTATCCATAATGCAATTACATATTTATCTCGTCTTCTGCATGAGATTCTTGAATTCCTCAAAAGTGAAGTCAATGTCTTTAGCGCCTAACATATGACAAGCTTAGCAAGTATCATTTATTAATACATCTGGAATGAGTTAATTAATACGTATTTTAGGATAGAAATGATAAATTATACCATACCAAAGTGCTAGAGGTCTTGCGAAGAAAGGAGAAAATTCAAGTGAAAATATGACCAAGAAAGCAGGGAGAGATCAGAAATGAACAGTATTAGCTGGATTTTGCTATTAGTAAGTTAAGACCATAATACCAGGTTCTGAAGAGTAGTGGGGACAAAAATATGCATTATCTTGAGTTTAGGCATAAACAAGGAAATGTAGGAAAACAGTAGCTATTTAGTGGAGAAAGATATATTAAGAATGATTTATTGGGGCGCCTGGATGGCTCAGTCGGTTAAGCGTCCAACTTCAGCTCAGGTCACGATCTCGCGGTCCGGGAGTTTGAGCCCCGCGTCGGGCTCTGTGCTGACTGCTCAGAGCCTGGAGCCTGTTTCAGATTCTGTGTCTCCCTCTCTCTGCCCCTCTCCTACTCATGCTCTGTCTCTCTCTGTCTCAAAAATAAATAAATGTTAACAAAAAATTAAAAAAAAAAAAAAAAAAAGAATGATTTATTGAGGGCCCACTACTGCCACTATTCTAACAGGGAGTCACATAAGGGGAAGAGAAGGCCATGGCATGCAAGTTTGAAACAATATTTACTCTTTAGTAGAAGGAACAAGCTTTCATCTTTTTTCAAGTATTTTAGGGTCTTCATAGGCAGAATTCTAAAGATGGCAGCATGAGATTCCTGTTTCTTGGTTATTCAACCAAACATGAGTCTAGGTACAGCTGTGTAAGGGTTTTGTTGATGTTGTTCAAGTCCCAATTCAGTTAACTTTAGAATAAAGGGATTATCTGGGTGGGCCTGACCCAATCAGGTGAACTCCTTTGCAAACAGAGTCTTTCTCCAGCTGGTAGCAGAACAGAAAGTCAAAGAGATTCAAAGCATTAAAAGGACTCAATACACTGCTGCTCCTTTGAAGAAGGTAAGGACCACATGAGAAAGAATGCAGGCAGTCTCGAGAAGAAAGCTGCCCTTGCTGAGGACGGGAAGAAAATGGAAACCTCATAACTACATCCTAAGCAAGTAGACTCTGGCAACAAGAAGAATGAGATTAAAGCAGATTCTTCCCCAGCCTCCAGATAAGAACCCATCCCAGCTGACACCTGACTTCAGTCTTATTGGACCCTATACAAGGAATCTAGTGGAACCCTCCTGGACTTCTCTCACCTATGGAAATCATGTGATTATTTGCTACCCAAAAATAGAAATGTAATGGAAATGACTAAATAGCTATATTATGGATCATATGAATGGAAGGCATTGTTACTTGTACAGAAATATTCCACGTATTTAGTGAGAAAGTACTCTTCTCCAAGAACTGTGATATGTGATGAGAATACAACTCTTTCTATTTCTCTAATCAAAGACAGCTTACTGCATTTATCTAATTCTTAGTGTCTTCTTTAAAATCATGGAGATAATCGGGGTGCCTGGGTGGCTCAGTTGGTTGAGTGTCCAACTTCGGCTCGGGTCATGATCCTGCAGTTTGTGAGTTCGAGCCCCGCGTCGGGCTCTGTGCCTGGAGCCTGCTCCAGATTCTGTGTCCCCCTCTCTCTCTGCCCCTCCCCCGCTCTTGTTCTGTTTCTCTCTCTCTAAAATCATGGAGACAGTCTTATGTCACAGAATGCATTTTTAAAATAAATAATAAAATAAACCTCAATCAGTGAAAATATCTGTCCAAAACCTGATGCAATGAACATCAGCTTCCCTAAAGGGCCATGTTAGAAAGAGCACAGCTCTCAGAACCAAACTATCTGGATTCATATTTTGTATGAGTCTCGATTTCCTTATCTATAAAGTGAAAATAATGCCTGTCCTCTCTATTTCAGAGATTTTTGTTAGGATGATGTGTCTGTGAAAGTTGACCATACAAAAGCGAGATATCTTTTAGCTATATTTAGCAGCAGTGGGGAAGGCTTTCATGGACCAGACTCATGCTTTCTGCCTTTACCATGTGACTGGGCAGCTGAGTTGACCTAGAACCAAAGAAGAAAAGAGAGCAGAATCGAACACCATGTAAATAAGAGCTGCATGCCATTTGGACCCTACTTACATGTTCAGAGACCCACATGCATTTTTATGCCACCCTATACTCTCACACTGATCCCTTAGCAAGTGGCCCGTTCAGCTGAAGAAAGGGATTCTTTTTAGTTTTTTATGTTTTTCTGTGCACAGACGTGGTTTGCTCTCATATACTCTTAAATCCTAAATCCTGGTGCACTGCTTCATCTGCCCAGAAGGGGCATCTTTCTCTTACTTGCACAACACTTAAGGTAGGCTAAACAAAAAACAAAAAACAAAACACACACACACACACACATATATATATATATATATATATATATAGTACTTTAAACTATAAGCTTCTAGGGGCAGCTGGGTGTCTCAGTCGCTTAAGCCTCTGAATTGATTTTGGCTCAAGTCATGATCTCAAGGTCATGAGATTGAGCCTCACGTTGGCTCTGTGCTGAGCATGGGGCCTGCCTGATAGTCTCTCTCTCTTTCTCTCTCTCTCTTTCTCTCCCTCTCTCCCTCTGCTCTTCCTCCCACTCACACAACTCTCTCTCTCTCTAAAATTTAAAACAAAACAAAACAAAACTTCTAAATGTCATTCCATAGAGCACCAAGCTCTTCCAAAACTTATATTAAGATGTTTAGAAACCTGATTTCATTTCTGCAAAAGACAACATCAAACAAATGAGTAAACAACAGACCACCTGGGAGAAAATATTTGTAAAATGCACATCTGATGAAGATCCCTTAAAGTTTACTTATAAGAAAACAAAACCTGATTAAAAAATGGGCCAAGGACCTTAACAGACCCCTCATCAAAGAAGACATACAGAGGGCAAATGAATGTATGAAAAGATGTTCCATATATTTGTCATCAGAGAAATATAAATTAAAGCAACAATGAGATACCACTATGTACCTGACAAAAACTGGCCCAAATCCAGAAACACTGACAACAGCAAATGCTGATGACGATGTAGACCAACAGCAACTCTCATTCATTGTTGGTGGGAATGCAAAATGGCGCAGCCACTTTGGAAAATAGTTTGTCAGTTTCTTACAAACCACATACACCCTTACTATATGATCCAGTAAATTCACTGCTTGGTAACTACCCAAAGAAATGGAAAACTTTTATCCATACAAAAACCTACAAATATGTGTTTATACTGTAGTGGCTTTGTTCATGATTGCAAAAACTTGGAAACAACCAAGGTGTCCTTCAGTACCTGAATTGATACACAAACTGTGGTACATCCAGACAATGGGATGCTATTATTACAAAGAAATGAGCTATCAAGCCATGAAAAGACATGGCAGATCCTTAAGTGTGCCTATATTACTGAGGGAAAAAGCCAATCTGAAAAGGCAACTTACTGTATGATTCAAACTCTATGACATTCCAGAAAAGGAAAAACTAAGGAGCCAATAAAAAGATCAGTGGTCACCAAAATCAGAGTAAGTAGAGACGGATAAGCAGTATACATGGGGTTTTAGAGCAGTGACAATACCACGTATGATACTATAATAATGAATACGCGCCATCATACCTTTGTCTAAACCCAGGGAACACCAAGAACGAAACACGTTAAACTATAGACTTTGCGTGATTATGACGTGTCAATGTAGGTTCATCAGTTGTGACAAATGTATCACACTGGCGGAGGATGCTGATGATGAAGGATGTCATACATGTGTAGATGTGGGGTCTATTTGGGAAATCTCTGTCCCTACCTCTCAATGTTGCTGTGGACCTACAACTGCTCTACCAAAAAATCAAGCCTTAAAAAAAAATCCAGTTTATAAAAAGCATCGAGTACATTTCCGAACAGAATATATTAGTAAATACTTTGGTAATGTGGCTGAATTTAATGTTACTGTTTACGAACAACCGTAAATGGAAGGGCCCCCAGTGATATTTAATAAGGCACTTATGACAAGCAACCGGTGAGTGAATGTGCACTTCCTGAAACAGTCTCCAATATGGGTATGAAGTCCTCACTATTTCTCACTCCTTCTACATACCCATTTATAATTAGGATTACATTATGTTTAGTAATGCTTATTGAGGTGCCCCTAAGGCTTTGAGCCTTCTAAAATTATCATCTATAAAATGCAGGATAATACAATCTATTATACTGCTTTACTTTGTAGATAGGTATTAACCGATTTCCCATATGAAGTACTAACAAATAGCAAAAAAAAAAAAAAAAAGAAAAAAGCACTTATTAAATATATATTTAAGATGTTACTTAAGTAAAAATGGACATTTCTTTTGGTAATGATTGCAAATAATATAATTTTCATGGTATACATATACTCATGCACATTCATAAATTAGTTAGTTTCTACTTGATACAAATATTATTTGGACTGAGGTGAGATTTAGAAACTAAAGTATGGTTTCTGATTGAAATAATTCTGGAGTAAAACTGGAAGTTATTTTAAAGTAAGTTTCCTGTTTTTTTTTTCTTTTCTGAAAAATATCATTTTCTCCAGGGATTTTTTCCCTCCATCTTCTCTACACAGAACCTGTTCCCAAAAACCACACAATCTTTTCTGAGTCTTTTCAATGTCTTCATCACTTCTTGGATATATTAATCCATTAATTCCTTTATTTTTGCAACTGATATTGAATGAGCTCTTATCAATTGACAGTCATTTATTTGTCATTAGGTGACAAAGAACATGTAATTCCAGTCCTAGTCTGGTTATTTTGAAAATGAAAATTAACCAGAATGATCATAAATGAACCCACTCATGTATTCTTTATAACACTCATTTAAAAGTAATTAGCGAATGCTTATTTTCAAAGAGAATATTATGCTGGAGAAAATTCTCTAAATGGGAGCCACTTGAGCTAATTTTGCAGATGTAAAAACATAAAAATTCAGGCAGAATATAAAAAGCTGGGGTAGTCTAATTATTGATTGGTAACGGGGGACATTATAAAAGTGCATAAACCATAAGGAGCTATCACCCCACACCCACTAGAATGATTATAATCAAAAGATACATAACAATAAATATGGGTAATAATATAGAGAAATTGGACCCTCCTAGTGCTTTTGGGAATGTAAAATGTAGCTGCTTTAGAAAACAGGCTGGCAGTCCATCAAATAATTAAATACAGAGTTTCCATATGACTGAGCTATCTCACTTCCGGGTATATACCCCAAAGAAATAAAAATGTGTCTACAAAAAACTTTCATATGAATGTTTATAGCGGCGTCTTTGATGTTAGGCAGCCGTGCAACCCGCAGAACAAGCCTCATGACTAGGAGGCCAACCAAATACTCTGACTCAGGGATGGGGAAGGAGTGTCCTGTGATGTCAATCTTCCACCAGTACACTAGGATTAAAGTAAAAAAAAAAAAAAAAAAAAAAAAGGTATGAGATTTATTCACCACATCTGACAACGAGTAACTGCCTCTAATACGTTCTATATGTTCTGCTAGATGCTGGCACCACAAATAGAAATGGTGAGAGCCCTGCACCCGAGAAAATCTTGGTAGAAATCGTCATGTACAAGTGACATCTTTTTTAGGACACATAAAGTAGCTTACCATTTTCTGAAGCAGCAACTGTGATGTTGTACCATGGGGTTTCTTCTCTATCAAGAACCTTTGTGGTTCTGATGGTTCCAGAATTGGCATCGATGTTGAAAACTCTGTCATCTTCGCCACTGTGGTCAATGAAGTATCTAGGGAAGGAAAGAGATAATCCTTCCTTTTACACAATGATATAATGAAGACAACAAATAAAACTAAAACAAGGGCAGTATTAAACCAGATATATTCAAATAGTAAATGCACATGTTTAGTTTCTATATTTGCCTCCTGAGATTTGCCTGACAACTTATATTTGCATAGAGTTGACATCAATTATTTTTTTTCTGTCAGCCCTTAATTAATGTTTAGTCTAATTACTAATTCAAATTGAGAAAAACACCCTTCTGAATTTCATGAATACAATGGTAGTTACTAAAAACAGAGGGATTAATAAGGGAGAGATGAAAAACTGCCTCTAGGAAGTCTATAGTACCTTGGAAGAAAAAAACAACAACAACTCTAAACTATGTTCTTTTTTTTTGACAGAGAGAGAGAGAGAGAGGGAGAACACATGCAGGGGCAGAGGGGGAAAGAGAGAGAGAGAATGAGTCCCAACCAGTCTCCACACTGTCAATGCAGAGCCTGATGTGGGGCTGCCTCCCATGAACCATGAGACCATGACCTGAGCAGCATTTGGGAGTCAGATGCTTAACCTACAGAGCCACCCAGGCTGACCCTAAAAACTAAACCCTTAGTTAAACTTTCATTTCTATATGTACAAAATTTTTAGGATAACAGGAGATGTCAGAGATTAGTTTATACCGGAGTTTCAATATAGTTGAGATTTGAAGAGAAATATATAATAAAAATGAAAACATTTCAGTTAACTACCATAGTATCTCCATCACCTAGCCACCTTGTTTAGTGAAAAAAAAATGAGAAAGCAACTGAATGGGAGGTAGGTCACATTATTGGCCACAAATCATCTTCTTCCTCCAATGCATAAAAGGTTGTAGAGCTCTTTCACACTAGATTTGGTGTCCAGCTTCCTTCAGCAAATTGATGAGCACTGAGTGTTGTAAGTGTTGAATCACTAAATTGCACAGCTGAAACTTATATTACACTGGATGTTGACTAACTGGAATTTAAGTAAAATTTTCAAAAAAAAATCAAAAAGAAAGGAAAGAAAAAGAATGAGTTGAAAGTGACAGTGTCCTGTTTCATATTTGGGGCAAGATTTCCGGAGACATGGCATATTCCTCCTTATCCTCTGCCACCGACACAAAAGGAACATGGTGGGGCTGGCTGATCCACTGATCCCAGAAGGAAGATGAGAGACACAAAGACAAGGTTGTCCCCCTTCAGGGTATACCGCCTGCTAAAGCAGAGCTACCTAGTAAATGAGCGGATGCAGGATTGATTGCATTGGGGTTAAAAGAGCTGGCAAACACAAGCCAGGCTAGTTACCTTGATCTTCAGCTAGCTCAGACACACACACACGAGAGGGCTCTAAATATCTGCCCCTGAGTTTTGGAGTTTTACATTATCCAGCAACAGTTTATTAACATGAATATGAATTAAAAATATAGACAACAATCATATGTTCCAAACTATTTCTAGAACTATTTAAAGAAGAGTGTTTTCTCCTCTCCTTAAATTTCTAATACTTCCCCCTTCTTCCTTAACTTCAGCTTCAGTAACATTTCATCCAGACCTGCGGAATAAAAATGAACTGATTGTGTACAAAGTACCAGGGGAAGAATATTTTCAATACAAGAAAGCAAAATGCAAGTATCCAAATTAAAGAAAGAACTTGATTTGGTTAAAAAACAATGTATGTCTCACTGGCTAGGCAGAAAGGATGAGAGGTATGTGGCTGGGGGTAGGATAAGCAATCCATGTACCATATGGTAGATAGTTCTTACCTTTTTAAAAAGGCAATGAGGGATAGATAGATAGATAGATAGATAGAGATTGGTAGATATATATAGAAAGGTAGATATATAGATATATATTTTTTAGGTTTACTTATTAATTTTGAGAGAGAGAGTGCACACACACACATGCGCGGTGAGCAGGGGAGGGGCAGAGAGAAAGGGAGGGAGAATCCCAAGCAGGAGGCAGTCAGCAGGAACCTAATGCAGGGCGTGATCTCACAAACCCTGAGATCATGACCTGAGCCAAAACCAAGAGTCAGACTCTCAACTACTGAGCCACCCAGGCACCCAAAAGGGGAATTGTTAAACAAAGGATATCATGTACCTATTTATGTACTGGAAAAATCATAGTGGCTACTTCGACTCTTAGATTGCAGAGAGTTAACAATTCAGAAAAGTTAATAATGTTGTCTTGGACAAGGGTGAAAAAGGGAAGAAAATGGAAAGAACTGTATAAAATAATGTTATGTATTAGGCACAGACTATAGAATTTTTATTGGAAGGGCAATGACTTACAAATTACTTGTTTTTCATGTGGAAGAGGTGGTGGTGATGGTGTGCGTGTGTTTGATCTAGCATGTAATTGATAAGCCTATTTATGGAGCTGGATAGAGGTAGGGGGGCAAATAACTCCCTTTGGGAGAAAAAGAATTTGGGAGAAATCAATGATTTTGACATGCTATGCCTTAGAAGTCAAGTAGATAAACATGTGGAATAAAAAGCAGAGAATTGGGTATGAGTGTGGAGTTCAAGTGTGTTTTCTGAATAGGAAATATCCATTTGAGATATATAAGCCTAAATTTAAGCCTAATTTAATCCTGGGAACAGTATAATTTCATCTGGGAGAGAACTGTAGGAGAAAAGCTAAGTGAAGTATTGAGCACTACAGCACCCAAACTTTTGGGCTTAAGGCAGCCCAGCATCTGTACATGAGCAGGTGTTAGCAAAAGGAGAGGAACAGTCTAGGGGAAGAGACTAAGTGGGAATGGGGTGGCACAGAAGCCAAGAAAGGAAGGTATTTTAAGTGAACAATTATAGTGAATTCTATTAAGAGGCCGAGTGAGGTTAGTAAGGGTTGATTGGATTTTGAAAGATGGGCATCTTTAGTTAACTTGAAAAGAATCTCTTCAATAAAATATAAAGTGTGTTTTTTTTTTAAACAGTGGACTCAAGAGGATATTGAATGCGAATATATGAAGCCCCACAGTCACGATACTTTACTGGATACCGTCACCCAAAAATAGAGATCAGAGAAAGTGCTGCCATATATCATCAGAGAAGTGGTTCAATATTTTTTTTTTCTTTCATTGGGGATATTAAGCACTGTCTTTGCTGAAGGTAATGATCCTTTTGAAAGAGTGAAATACCTAAAATGGTAAAATTTATGAGAAGGTGAGCAGGATTGGGTTCCAGAGAACAAATACAGGGATTTCCATTGAAAGTAACAGAGACACTTCTTCCATTTTAGCATGAGGGAAATCTCAGAAGTCTGGTAAATACATAGGATACATGATTGTGATGGTGGAAATATTTCAAAATTCACCATAGTTCCTGGACCAGAGTATAAATGTTGAAATACAACTCCATGCCTTTAATAGATGTAATGTATGTAATGTAACATAACAGAATATGTAGAATTTAAGGCAAAGGTGTGAAACCTTGTAACAACCTGTGGATAATCCTGCTCACACATTATAGAAGATTAATAGATCATGCAAATCAAAACTGTAGACCATCCTAAGAACACTAAAAGAGCCAGAATATAACCCTTGTAAACTGTGTTATCAAAGCAAGAAATAGACCATTTTGCATTGACTGTTCTAATAATAACTACATGTTAATTGAAGAAAGTTCAACATAATGAAGGCATTTAAACATGAAGAACAGGTGTAAAGCAAAACTGATTTCAGAGAAACGGTACAAAATCCAGATGCTACAGAACAGTGGGGAAGGGCAATGTCATTGGGCTTTCCCAAAACATTAGGTCATGGTACACTGAAACTGATTTTGACTTGCATTCACATCACAAAAAATTCTCATAATATTCTTTGTCCAGAGGCCTGATGCTGAGGATGAGGGCTGGATTGCTTAGAAGTGAGAAGTCTTGTCACGGGAAAGGAATAACTTTTTTAAAAATGTAATCGGTTGGAAATCTGGGTTATTACATCATCTAAAGTTAGTTGTCATTAACCTGTCTTGAAGATACTTTCCATGTTTAGATACCCTAAAAACAGTGATTTCTGTCTTGGAAAGTCAGACCTAAAATTAAAACATATTCAATTGCAAAGTTTTCTGCAAAGCTCAGATTACATTGTTATCAACACATCCCTATGAAATATGGGAGAACATGCTCCATGTTAGAAATCTGATCACTTCAGGGGCACCTGGGTGGCTCAATCGGTTAAGCATCCGACTTGGGCTCAGGTCACGATCTCACCGTTCGTGGGTTTGAGCCCCGCGTCAGGCTCTGTGATGACAGCTCGGAGCCTGGAGCCTGTTTCAGATTCTGGTCTCCCTCCCCCTCTGCCCCTCCCCTGTCCACGCTCTGACTCTCTCTGACTTTCAATAATAAGTAAACATTAAAAAACAATTACAAAAACAAAAACAAAAAATCTGATCACTTCAGAGCTGAGCCGTCAGTCTGGGGAAAAAAAATTGGATTTCTGTTTCTAAGCTAAATTAAGACTATGAAATGCACTGTCTCAGTATCAGGATCATCTGTTCTCTTTTAGGTACCTCACACAGAGCTTTGTAATGTAAATGCTAGCGTTAGTGATTAAATACTTTCAGAATAAATATGCCCTTTAGTTGAATTAAATATATACATAAATATATTTAAATATATATACATCTATATATGTATATATATTTATATATATATTTAACTTTTATTTCAAATGGTAGGTACAATGCTAGGTATGTGTCTTCAGTCTCATGTTATTTGCTTCTTAGCTTTCCATGTGTCCTGACTCTCTTGGGAAATCTACAGTATAAGGGCTAGATATTAGGGGACGCTTGGATGTAGAGTTTTGTATGTGGAGCTGCAATTGAATTTCAGCTCAAGTAGAACTAAATAGTTCTGCTTTATTCTAGCCTTGGATTTCTTCCTGGCCACACAAATACAAGCTCAGGAAAAAAAAAGGAAAATGTGAGAAAAAAATAAACGATTTACAACTATTTGGGGGATTACATGTAGAATCATCCAGTGCTAATTATATAAAATTAAGAAGTCACACGGGTCCACGAAACTGTTTACCAAACAAATAAAAATAGATGAAAATATTCTCAGTAGGTAACTTTTAAAAATATTTTCATAATAACATCCACTTGTTTCCTTTTTTTTTTTTTTTGAATTTTTTTTAACTTTTTTTTTTTTTATTTATTTTTGAGACAGAGAGAGACAGAGCATGAACGGGGGAGGGGCAGAGAGAGAGGGAGACCCAGAATCGGAAGCAGGCTCCGGGCTCTGAGCCGTCAGCCCAGAGCCCGACGCGGGGCTCGAACTCACGGACCGCGAGATCGTGACCTGAGCCGAAGTCGGATGCTCAACCGACTGAGCCACCCAGGCGCCCCTCCACTTGTTTCCTTTTACAAACCTCTAAAAAGTCAACACAGCATCTTAATACTTTATGACCTCATATAGAAATATTTAGGTGTTTTTCAATGCTAATGTTAATTTGGCATTTTCAGGGATATCCAACAAACAGAAAATCAATTAGCCATTTGTGTAGATGATGTAAATTTTAAATTGGGATTAATGATAAAACTTGAGAAATTAAAGTTCTGAGAAGTATTTTTCTTAATATTCTAGTCCATTGGTATAATAAAGTAACCAGTGTAAACTGAGGCAAGAGTATATGTAACTTGGCAAGATGTTTAAATATATTTTTCTTCAAATTCTACTTTCTCTCTTCACTTAAGACTATACCAGGATGATATATTTAAGACTTGAAGGAAACACACGTATACGAGTTATTTACAAAAGCGATCTAAAACGAGGTAAAGAAAGGTCACATTCGTGGAGCTTTCATGGTGTACCATATTGTGCTTTAAGTGTTAGTTCACTGCAAACTGAAAACAGTTTGCATGAGATGGGTACTATTAATAGCCCTTTTTTTTATAGAGGAAGAAACTGAGGTATGGAGTGATGAAGAATTGTATCCAACATCAAGGAGCTAGTTAGGGCAAGAGATGAAAATAGAATATAAGTGCATTAAGTAATATTTGCAAGCTCCCTTTAAAAAAGAAGTAGGCGATATTTAAGGCTTTATTCATTCAAAAATCTTTCTTTGAAGGAGTACAAGGAAGGAATGAGGGATATTCAAAGAGAGGAAATAAGAACTGGGAATTACTTAGACATGATTTACTTAAGCAAACAGACAAGAAAAGGAAAAGAAATTATTTGCAAACTAACATGATTGATGCTCAGAGTTTAAAATCAGACAGAATAGTAAAATTCTAAGCAATACGAGACTTTAGACATGGTTTTGATCAGTCTTGAAGGGTAAGCATTAGGGAGAGGTACATTATGGATCATCGAGAAGGTACAGAATTTAAAACTAAGAGAGAGAGAGACACAGTGAGATATCTTAGATCTGGTTGCAAAACTGGGTGGCACTTTTCAGACCACTATTCTTCTGGTATTGGCTACTGGCCTAGCAAGAGAAAAAGAGAAAGAGAAGCTTCCTACTGTCGCTCGTAGATACTATAAAGAAAGAATGTCTTTCCTTCACCCATAGATTAGTGCTCCAATCAATATTATTGCCGTTACACATAGTGTTACACTTGAGTAATAAGAGCTTACTTTAAAATAAAATATATTTGTATTTATAGCATATTTATATGATTTAATCATATCTTCAACTAAGCTGGTGAGAAAATGGAACTGCTCTCTTTGTAGCAGAGGTGACTAGAGGTGTTTGGTGGGGACACTTCAACTCGCAGTGCATTTTTAAAGGCTAAATGCATAGATAGGCTCTTGAAGATGCACAGATAAAAAAGAAGAATGTTGTAGGGGCTTTTCCCAAGAACAAATTTCCCAATTTTCATATACCTTAGAGGCAATAACCTCTTTAGACCCCTTGAAAACATCTATATCCTTCTGCTCTGTGTACAAGCTGTAGGTCCTGGCGTTGATTTCTTCAGCATGCAAAGATGAACTCTTTGGAAATTTGTTTCTAAAATAGATCTAGCATGTGTGAAAATGGTGTTACACAGTAAGGAAATTAACACAAGTCTGGAAACCAAGTGAATGACGTTCGTCAAGCTAAACCACTTTTTAGCTCTATAACTTAATGTATCACCTGTCTGAGCTTTCTTTGTAAGCAAAATGCAGATATGACCTACGTCATAATTTTATTGTGAGGATCATACAGGATAATATTTGAAACGATTTTATGTTTAAGTGTCAAATGATAGGCCTCAATAGAGAAATTTCATTTGTTTTAATGCCTTGTAGGAAGGTTTTTTCTCTTGGAAACCTTGAGAAGGTTCACAAATAGGAAGTGCTTTTTTTTTTTGTTTGTTCTTTTCTGTTTTGTTTTTTCTGGCAAAGTGATGCAAGCACAACAGGATCTGAATAAGGATTATTATTGAATGAAGAAGTTCCTCCGCATAAATAGCAATAACTACTGTTTGTTTCTAAAAGATCTATCAGAAAATTAAATTATTCATAATTCCTTACTCAGTGCACATGAGTCATTTTATTTGGAAACTATATGAGAGTAAAGCTCTTTTTTCTTTCACCCATAGTAGCATAGGTGTATGACTTTGCCTCATAAGTGAATGAATAAACTAACCAAACTAACCGATTATTCAACAATATTAAGAAGACCCTGTTAATACCTAATGTGAAATTAATTAAGGCATTCCATAGGAGTCTTTACTTCTTTTATATGCATTTGGTAGAAATAATCAGTCTAATAAGTCATCATATTTTACTTATCTAGAGCAGTATGTTTTCATATAGAGATAATATCCTTTATATATACATTTGAAATTTGTTAGAATCATTCAGGAAACAAACAACTTTTTTTTTTATAACAATGAGGGCTTAATTTATTTTCCTCTGTGATCGAGAGATATCTAAATACTGATAAAAGGACAGATCCACTTATACTTCCACGGTATTTCAATGAACTCATAGTTCTGGATATTATCTCAAGCTGTAATATTGTGACACTCCATAGTATGTCTAGTTAATTCCTTGGACAAATATACAGACATATGTGGTCAAAGGGGTAGTAGGAGGGAGGAAATGTTGAGACAGATACAAGTTTTACTCTAATACGATGATTATGACACACCATTGTATCCCTACCACACTAAATGCTCACTGCATCCTGAGTGAAATTATCACCAAGATAACATCTATATTCAATGCTACTTGTGAAATTTTATGATCAATGATCAATAAGATGCTGTCTGTGAAGAACTAGTAATCTCCTGGCTATAGACTAGAGTAAATACAATTTAAGCTTATGCCAGCTCAGATTTCGCCAGTAGTCCTTAAGAACCCTCTAACTGGACCAGTTCCCTAGTCAAACTTTAACTAATTTCCCCCTGGCACGTAAATGGCATAGGCATAGGAGACAGGCATACGCATAGGCATAATGCACATTAGGCATAGGAGATTTTCTTGCAAAGTTGCCATCATCATGTACAACTCTGGGTTATAATTTTCATCCCTACAACTACCTTCTTTCCTGTCATACAACATATGCATCACTTCATATTTCTAGTAAATATGTATTAATGAAATAAGTAAAGAGAAAATGCATTTCATGAAATATGACGAAAGTTCATTATTCAAATTAGAATTTACGGACCAACAAATCTGCAGACAAGTTACAGCCACAGCAAACAGTGAATCTCAGTAATGATTCCTTTTATTCAAGTATTTTTCTTAACAGAAGCAACTTTAAACAAATTACCCAGTTCGTCATCTGACACTCAATTTCCCTTTGATTAAGTAGGCATAGACTCAAGATAATTATTAGTCATGTTAAAGTGCACTGGAAAGTTATTTTTCATTTCAATAATAAAATTTCGGTCCTCAGAGGCACCTATTACTTCCATTATAGTCTGTCCATTTCACTATAAGAAATTAATTTAAAACTTATGTAATGGAAATCTATTTTTACAGTGATTTACTTAGAGAAACATCAGTTGGCTTGAAGTTTAGGAGACCTCTTCCTGTTGCCATATTTTAGATACTTCTAGATACAGAATGTGAGTGGTAAAGCAAATTTATTTAAGATTTTTGCCTCCCCAACAGCAGCTTTTGTAAGTTTTACTGACTATGATCAATAGATGGGATAAAGTTTAATCAATATACACCCTGTGGGATATTATAGTGATGTGGCTTCATCTTTAATTTAACCAAAAGTCACACATCTGCAGGATAGCTTAGATTCATTAAAAGATTTAAGGTTCCCGTAGCTTACTCTGGAGATACAATTTAGTCCACAATCTACACATCCAGAAAATAATCTTTCTCAAAAAAAAAATAAACACAAGTACCATTTGCAACTTCATAGTGTGTATTGTGATCAATAAAATGGGGAGCACATATAGCACACATATACTTTAGAAAGCTTTTTAACTTCCTTAACCAAAACTTTGATCCAATGAAACAAAACTATCTAAAGAATTAAAATCTCTGCACAAATATGATGCTTCCCCTCTTTTATTCATGCCTCTATGTAACTGAGATATCAGAAATTCCAATAATCCTGAGTTCTAGAATGCTATGGATCCATGATAAGCACTTATTATTTCTTTGAAAAATTTCTATTTGGGTGTTTTGTTTCCAGTCAGTAGACTAGCACAGTGTCACTAAGCCAGGGTTTAAGTTTTCATTCCAGGGCTAAATGAGTTACACAGGCCCACCCAGAAAATAAGTTCTTCTGGGGTCACAACTGTGATTTGGAGTGGTTGCCACCACAAACAAAGCTGTTAGATAAATTTGGCCCCCGACTGGAAAAATCTGCAGGAGTCTTCTGTATCTTTATTGAAGCATGGTCAAAGTGACCACATTCTTATCCAGTCTCTGTGATTAGTGAGCTCTGTGAGTCATTCAACCTTCTTAGCCTACAGATATTTGCATCTATATAAGAACAGGGTCCCGTCAGTCATCTTTAGGTCCCGTTACATTCTCAAATGTCATATTCACACGACATTTAATGGTCAAGTTATTAGTGTAAATGTGCTAACTATATATAACGTGATACAATTATAAAACACAAGTCATGGACAAAGACTTCTGATTTTAAGTGGGAGCTTGCTTTCTCTATCTCTGCCCTGTTTGCATGAAATGTCCCTAATGAGTTGTCTTTGTATTAGAAGACTATAATAGTTTTGATGAGGGTGGATGAGGGCTTGCTATTAATGATCCAGGTAAGGTATTCTTGACTTATAATAAGCTAAAGTTTTATAAATAAATTTTGCCTGTATAATAAAAACCCATTGTATATCAGATGATATTTTTCACATGAATACATTTGAAACACATTTTCTGCTTATTTTTCATCTTCCTTCCATGAATATGAATCCTACATGCAAGCCTCCTTCAATATTTTTTTGACTCTACTTTTCAACTTTGCGACATGATTTTGTCATTATTTTGAAATATCTCTTATTTTTTGCTGTTATGGCATTCCAAATTAATGAAGTATTCCTAACTCCTATCTCATCACAAACTATGTGAAAATTTAGAAATGCATAGGAAAAACAAAGGCACCATTATAAGGATGCAGTAAATATACAGGAAGCATTTGTTCACTAAAGCTAGAACTAAACTCAAAAGTGACTGATCAAACACTTCAGCTATTTTAGCAAATTTTTAAAAAAATTGGCAATATTTCCAAATCTGATCAAAATTTTCTTTTGTTTCTTATATTAGCATATAAATAGGCTATTGTTCCTAAAAAGTGTCATGCTGAGCATTTGGCACAATTATGCACAATTAATATTTCCTTCTGGTTGCTTTACGGTTATTATACACAGAAAACATTAAAAATTTTAACAATAAGGTAATATATAGATAAAATCAGATTATGAATCACAGTGGAAAAGAAGGAAAGTTGGGGGGACTATACTTATTCATATAAATTTATACAAAAGCGCTTCATTCTATGAGAAATATTGAGGACTTCTGTAATTTTCTTACTGTTGCACTAGATCAAGTAGCGTATGTCTTAGACTTTACAATATGAGGAAACTCTAAAATTAAGAACAGTTTTGCTTCTGAGATGCTAAGAGTTAAAATGAGACTCGACTGTCTTCAGTATTTCTTTTCCTAGCGTGTGAAATACATCCACACAAATACAAGATGGTTAGTACTGGAATTCAATCAATGGGCTTTCTAAACGTGTAATCATCTGCTTCCTACTTTATGATATGTGACTTCTGTAAATGCAGTTTTTGTTGTTGCTGTTATTAGTGGTAAGTTGAGATATATGGGAGGCCACATACTACTGCTTTTAAAAAAACAGGGTTTTGGGCGTAAAGTAAAACTGGATCTAAATTTGGAGTCGGCCACTTTATCACTATGTGAACTTGACCAAATGACTCAACTTTCTGAGCCCTCAATTCTTCGTCTGTAGAATGGGATGAATAACATAGACACTTTAGGTTTCTTTCAAGAGCATTTAGCATGCTATTTAAAGCCCCTGGCCCACAGATAGCAAGCAAAGAACAGTCACTATTTTTAATGTGCCATTAAAAGGTCACATGATATAAGGTCACATTTCTAGAAAGCTCTCTCACTTCTCATGTCCAACATAGGATTGTTCATCTCTCAGTAGCTATTCAGGAAATTCGTAAATTCCATTTGTAATACACTGGGAAATGAGTACAGTCTGTTTAAATCAAGGGTTTCTACATTGCTAGTAAATAGCCTGGTCCTGATTCTATTTTTTTAAAAGTGATGGTTATATTGCTGCAAATTGCACATTCTTGTTTTGAGTTAAAAGAGACAAAAGCTAGACATGGTATGTTCTTAGAAATCTGGAGAATGTTACTAATAGTTTAGAAAATGGAAACACAAAGACTGAAGTCAGGAAGCTTTTCACCAATGCCTTTAAGACACACTCCCTTTCATTATCAATTCTACAAACTGGGAGTTAATTGCATTTCAGGGCTCATTGCAAGATACATCTTTTCAAAGTACTTTCCTTAATTAGTACAAACATTTGGTCCCTGAGAAAGGTGGAAGTATAGCTTGCTTTTGTGTTAATGTTTTCTGTCTTTTATTCACTGTTTACACCTAGAGGCCCATGTGAATGACACATTTTTATTAAAATAAGGAATAAATATTATGTAAATTATGCCCCCAAACAGCAGCTATGGTGTCTAATTATTTTAAGGCAGCTTTGTAAGGATTCATTTTAGTTTTCTAACCAAAACAAAGTGAAAAGAATAATGTATATGTTAGTGGCTTCCTACATCTCAATATTAGCATTTGGAGACAATATACCAATCATCTTTGCATCCCAGAAACTGGGAGAATGTATCTAACATAGCAAGTGTTCAATTAAAAGCTTCTAATAACATAGTGCAATTACTGAGGCAATCAATAATATTATGGTGCAATTAAGTATATATAAATAATTTATTTTATTTAATAAAATGTATATGCTGAAACATCCACATGGCTATGCATGTATGTAAAACATACATACTGGTTTGCAGTCCTCAAATCTATCTTTTCAGAATTGCTTTCCAGGAGTATAATTGGTCCTTCATTTTTATTTATTTTTATTTTTATTTTTAACATTTATTCATTTTGGAGAGAGAGACAGAGACAGAGACAGAGACAGGGCATGAGCCAGAGAGCGGCAGAGAGAAGGAGACACAGAATCCAAAGCAGCTCCAGGTTGTGAACTGTCAGCTCAGAGCCCCACGCAGGGCTTGAACTCTCGAACTGCGAGATCATGACCTGAGCCGAAGCCAGACACTTACCAGACAAAGCCACCCAGACACCCCTTTAGTCCTCCATTTAAAATGAAAAAAAAAAAAATATATATATATATATATATATTTTTTTTTTTTTTGAGAGAGAGAAAGAGCGAGAGAGATAGAATGTGAGCAGGGTAGGGGCAGAGAGAGAGGGAGACACAGAATCTGAAGCAGGCTGCAGGCTCCAAGCTGTCAAGCGCTGAGCCCAATGTGGGGCTCAAACCCATGAACTGCAAAATCATGACCTGAGCCGAAGTCAGATGCTTAACTGACTGCGCCACCCAGGTGACTCAATTAGTCCTCCAGTTTTACCCATGCACAACCCAGTTTGGCTTATTCTGTGTCATCTTCAGAATCACTGATCGTTTGGAACAGCAACTCCTCTCTGGTGGGGACTCTCTTGTGAATTTTCGGATGTTCCAACACCAGCCCTGACCTCTACTGACAGATGATAGTATTCCTCCCCCAGCTGTGACAACCAAGCCTGTCTTGAGATATTGCCACATATCTCCTGGTGTGCGTGTGTGTGCGTTGTCCTTAGATGAGAACCACTGTTCTACATGGAATGGGTGGGTTTTTTGTGTGAACGTTGGTACATAAAGAACAACACTGAGAGAAGTTTGTCTCTGAACCTCAATTTTTTCCTCCCTTCTGTATACCTTTTTGAACATATATTTTACTCATATTGTTTTGAAATTTTGATTATTTTGTAAATATAAATTACTGAATATATCATTAATATCTAATTTTCAAAAGAAACTCTTACCAATTGTTTACCAAATATTTTCACATCAAACTAAGAACATCAGATATTTTTATTCTCATACTGTGTTGTCTTCTTTTGGTAAAGGATGGACACATTTAAAAATATCTTTTCCAATACTCTAACTTTTTAGTGTAGTAAGAATAATTTTACTCTTTATTTAAGTGTCAAAAATGTTTTTGGAATATGGGATTTTATGGAATAATGAAGCATAGTGGTCTTTCCTCTCATTTGACAACTAAACATATAGACTTATATTTTCATCCCTTAATCAGTTATCAATTATTATTATTGGGTTTATGCATATTATTTTATATACTTTGCCTATCCTGCAATGCAAGCAATGCCCAACTCTTGATGTCAGTGTGACAGAGGGGTTGTCCATTGACAAGGTGTTGTTTCTGTACTCACAGATGGAACAGGAGTGTTGAATACACACATTAGGGCACAGAGGATTGTTTCTGTCCATGCATGGGTGCTGTGAACATTTCTTTTAAAACTGAAATAATAATGCTTATGAAAAAGGAAATTTAAATCCTTTATAAACATTACATAGATATCAAGGAGAACATGTACCATAATAGCTTCTGTTCAAAAAGATAATAAATAAAGAGACTAAGAATAAAGACTTGATGGGAGAAAGTAGACTGATTTGTTAAAGATTTCAAACTTTCTAGGTTTTTAGGATTATCCAAGGTATAAATACAAGGTAACTAAAGAGTCTTGTCCATGCATCTAACCTCTTGATTTTACCAAAATTGAGATAAAAAGAAAGAAAGAAAAAGAGAGAGAGAGAGAAAGAAAGAAAGAAAGAAATAAAGAAAGAAAAGAAAGAAAGAAAATAAAAGAAAAGAGGGGCACCTGGGTGGCTCAGTTGGTTAAGTATCCAACTTCGGCTCAGGTCATGATCTCGCGGTTCATGAGTTGGAGCTCCGTGTAGGGCTCTGTACTGATAACTCAGAGCCTGGAGCCTTTTTCAGATTCTGTGTCTCCCTCTCTCTCTGCCCCTCCCCCACTCATGTTCTGTCTCTCTCTTTCTCTCAAAAATAAAAACATTAATTTTTTTTTAAGAAAAAGAAAACATCTTTTTGATCATGCAAGGAAAGCTTTAATGATCACTACTGCATGGCATCTTACAATAAAAAAATATTTAGTGAGCACTTCCTGACTGTGCTAAGGATTTTATAATAATTTAACTTAATTCTATCAACATATTTAAACAACATTATTATTCTTTGCTCATATATTTGAGATTCAGCAAGGTTGAAGGAGTACAAGATCACACAGCTACTAAGATGTCAGAATTCCCACCCTGGTCTTCCTGTCTTTAAGAGCTAAGTACTTCTCAGGGCCCCTAGGGGGCTCAGTCAGTTGAATGTCCAACTTCAGCTCAGGTCATGATCTCACAGTTTGTAAGTTCCAGCCCTGTGTCAGGCTCTGTGCTGACAGCTCAGAGCCTAGAGACTGCTTTAGATTCTGTGTCTCCCTCTGTCTCTGCCCCTCCCCCACTCGTGTGCGTGTGTGTGTGTGTGTGTGTGTGTGCACGCGCGTGTTCTCTATCTCTCTCAAAAATAAACACTAAAAAAAAAAAAGAAGTAAGTACTTCTCTAAGTAGCACTCTATGCTGCCTTAGACAAATAAGCATTTTTTGAGTGACTGTTAGGTGTAAGTGACTCTGTTTAGCATTTCATGCCCATTGCTTCACGAATTCTTACAATAATCCCAAAATATAGATGTTAATTTTGTTTTACAGATAAGGGTAGAACATTTCCTATATGCCCACATACTTGTGACAGAAACAGGAGTCAGAGATGAGTATTATTCCCAAATACTTGCTTTGTACCGTAGCTGTATTTCCTATCACTCAGGACACAAGACTCTCTAGTTTGTAGTTCAAGATTTCTACATAGCTTTTCCATTCAATTGTGCTCATATCTATTAAGTCAAATGGCAAATGTGATCTATGTGGTGAACAATAAATAACTGACCCTTGACAAATGCAGGATTTAGAGGTGTTGACCTCTTCCATTCATACACAATTGAGAATCCACATATAACTTTTGGCTACCCAAAAAGTTAAATACTAAGCCTACTGTTGACTGAAAACCTTACCAATAACATAGTCAATTAACATATATTTCATGTTATATGTACTAGATACTGTATTCTTACAATAAAGTAACTAGGGAAAATAATTTATTATTAAGAAAATGGTAAGGAATGGGGCACCTGAGTGGTTCAGTTCGTTAAGCAACTGACTCTTGATCTTGGCTCAGGTTATGATCTCGTAGTTCATGAGTTCAAGCCCCATGTTGGGCTCTGTGCTGTCACATGCTTAGGATTCTGTCTCTCCCTTGCTCTGCCCCTCCCCCCTCAAAATAAATAAATAAACTACAAAATAAAGAAAATCATAAGGAAGGGAAAATACATTTGTAGTACTATTATCAAAAAATAATAATAATAAATCCACGTATAAGTGGACCTCCGTGCTTCAAGGCCATGTTGTGCAAGGGTTACCTGTATTCAAGGCGGTTAGCTAAGTCTGACAGAAACCCACCTGCTACACTACTCAAAAAATCAATTAATATTATAATTTAATTATACTAATCAAAACATGCAAATTAAATATTTCACATTTTCTTTTATTCATTTAAAATTACTGCAAGAGGCAATAAAGATCTTTACATGTCTAAAGATTAAAGCATACCATACCTTACTAAGCTATTAGCGCTGTCAGGATCTTGTGCCAAAACCGTGCCAACAACAGTCCCGATCTTGGCGTTTTCATAGACTTCCATGACATAAGAAGGCATGGAAAACAGTGGTGGTTCATCTACATCCCCAACGATGATCTTCAGCATGGTAGCATCTTTAAAAGGACCCAAGTGAGAAAAGCGAAAATCAAGGTGTGTATTTGCTCCTTCTATGGTGAGAGTATATGACTTCTTTTTCTCATAGTTCAGTGGCTGTTGGGAAAAATATATATAAATAAGTTTTCCACTATTATGAGTGCCATGACATTTCAAACAAGCCCTTTTTTCCCATTCTTTAAGACAAACATGGATAGATTTAAGTCAATCTATTTCCATTCGTCAACAGACTATGAAGTTCATCTTCACAATAATATCTAAAACAAAAATCATGAAAGCTCAAGTCTGAATCAACTTTAATTTTTCACAGGTATAAATATGATAATAACTAGGAACAAAAAAATATTTCCCAAAGGCAAACAATCCTTAGTCTCCAGTAACTTCTACCTTCTCTTGAGTCTGCATTAGCAATCTTAAAAAAATATTTGTTGCTAACTTTTTGACTTTAAAAAATAGGGTTTTGTTTTGCATTTAAATAAATTATGGTGTATTATTGATTTTTATCTATCATCATCTTACTTTCACCTTGCTGGCTTTACACTTGGTATTTTATTTTATAATCTGATAAATTTTAAGTTTCCCATTTAACAATATTTCCTTAGAATCTTCGTAAAATATTTTATACAGACTTTTGAATCTTATTTTTACTGTATTAATTATATTTATTTTCTATTTTGATGCTAAACCACTTCATGTATTTGTTTTGTGTTCATTTTCTTTAATATATGTTGATGTTTGATCTACTTTTTAAAATTATAATCTTTTTTCTTGAGTTTATTCATTTTGAGAGAGAGAATGAGCAGGGGAGGAGCAGAGAGAGAGGGAGGGAATCCCAAGCAGTCTCTGGGAGGTTGGTGTGCATAACACAATGTGCAGCTTGAACTCACAAAACTGTGAGTCTGACACTTAGCTGAGTCATCCAGATGTCCAAAATTATAATCTTTTTCTATTTGTTTATACCATTTGCTTTTTTAGCTTTGAGTCCATATCAATACTTTCTCATAGTTTTTTTTAGGGTTTTTTGTCTTCTATTTTAAAATCATCTGGCCAATATATATATTTCTTCTATTAATAATATAGGTCAAGAGTCATGAATTTACTTATAATAATGAATTTGCTCCAAGGAATATATGGTCTTTACAGGATATAAAATGGTAAATAGACATTTATATCACTGTATATTTAATTCCATAGACATACTAGTTTTATGAACATGATAATGATACAAAATCAGATATGAGAGTACCTATAAGCAGCTATGTATCGTTTCTAAGAGGAAGTACTTTTCCACATAACTGAATGCAAAATTTTAGACTTGATGCATGTAATAGACTCTATGACCTAAAATGAGCTCAGATTTAGGTTAACAGTGTCAAAAGTTTTCAGAGTGATGTTAGTGCAAAGGATCCAGAGGTCAGCCGTTTTAAAGCCTGGTGAAGTATCCACTGATGCTGGTCTGCCTGATTAATACCTATGGGAAGAAACTGAAAAAAATTTCATCCCTATTTCTGCACTGATTTTCTACTAGGACGCTTCAGCCGTGCAGCCTTCTTTCTTGGCAGTATATAAGAACGATTATTTCCTGTGGGGCAACTCAGATAGTCTCTTTTACCCTAAGAGCCAAGGAGAAGCTGATTAGAAAGAATGTCCTTAATGGGATTTTATAAACACAATGATCAGTCCTACTGATGATTATTTCCCTTATCTCTTCTGAATTGCCTTGGAAAATTGGCCTTCCTAGAGACTGAAGATTGTATAGAAGGAAAAAACAATCATTTAATTTCCAAATGAGATATTAAGAACCTAGAACCTATCATACATCTCAGGGACACGGATAAGACTGGGTCACTGCAATAGTTTACAAGTTTTTATAAGACAAAGTGAAAATGTAAAAAATTATTAAAGACTCAAATGCTTAAAAGTAGGCCATATATCATATATACATATATATATATGTGTGTGTGTGTGTGTGTATGTGAACATATATATATATGATAAAATACTATATATTTTAGATTTCTGTATATTTTTTATTTTTTAAAAATCTTTTATTTATTTTTAAGAGAGAGAGAGAGGTAGACACAGAATTGGAAGAAGGATCCAGGCTCTGAGCAGTCAGCATGGAGCCCAACACGGGGCTTGAACCCATGAACCGTGAGATCAGGACGTGAGCCCAAGTCGGGCACTTAACCAACTGAGCCACCCAGGCACCCCAAGATATATATTTTTTAAAGAAGTGTTCATTGGTTCTGCAGTTTATGACTCCACCAATTGTGAGTCATTTCTATCTGAGGGAATTTAAATTACAAATAAATTGCCCCTTTTCCTTCCTTGATCCCTTTCTCCTTAACATCTCCTTAACATTAGTGAATGAGAATTTGTCTTTCACTAATTCAGTACATCTCATTTGAATCTAAATGGTCTATCCTAGAAAGAGCTCACACTTACCACCTATCAGGGATTGGGTAGATGGATATGATCCCTGCTGGGCACAGAGGAGCATGGGATGTCAGAATCCAGGTAGTTGCTCATGGAAAGCAACATCCTTGGCAGGTTTTAAATATGTTTAAATCGATGAATATGTTATAGTCAACCTGCTGCATGTGGTAAACTTCAATGATTAAGGCTCCTGTCTTTGAACTTCAGTGTTTGAGACATTAAAACTAAAATTAAAACTAAAACTAAAACAAAGCCCCTAGGATTTGTTTATTGGGGATGCTTAATATCTCTTTTCCACTATAACAGAGGATTGTAAGAGTCATCTCCATTTATTCATGTTGTAGACTTACGCATCTTTCTGACTCTCAATGAAATTTGTAGAGGTAATTCTGGCCTCCTCTACCCTATCAAATATTACTATCAAGCTGTGCATTTAATATGACAGGCATCTCTCGGTTTGTTTTTAGCAGGTCCTTTGGCAACTTAGATGTCATTTATCTTAACACTAGCCTACCTACTGCTAAGGTACAGGCTGTTTATGTGGACACATGGTTTCATGCTTATGATTCTCTAACATATATTTAACTACCTCAAGGCAGTGATAATCGTTTTATAGGAGTTGTTTGCCACAACTGGCTGATGGGTGGATAGGGATCCATCTAGAGTCACTAAGGAATGAGAATATTATTTAAGATTGAGATAGGGTTTTAGAAGCAAATAAATTAATGTAAATGTAAACATTTTAACAACCTCATTTATATAGAAAATCTGCTAAATTGGAGATTTATTATTATGTATAAAGTATGTTAATTCTTTGTTTTGCATTAACATGACAACAGTACATAGGTATTAGATTAGGATTATAAATATCCTTTTCCCTACTCCAAATACTCATCATCCACACATTTTAAACAGATCTTCCCATAATTGCCTTCTAATCATTTGTTCCTGGGAGACTATTTAAAACTCGCCAGTGGGTTGTACTTTCCATAGTTACTAGATTTTTTTTTTTTTTTTACTTAAAAATAGTATATCAAAAACAGTATAACAGGAATGGTGAAATCTATTATCTAAAGCCTAATTTTGATAAGAAGATACTGGAGGGAAAAATGGTCAAAAGAAAGAAAATTTGCCCAGGCTATTGAGTTACCACAGAAAGCAAAAACATCAAATGTCAGGCTCAAGTTTTTAAAACACAAAACATCCATTTTTCCTGCCTTAAACCAAAATAAAAACAGATACAGAATAACTCCATAAACATGAGGCATTGCATGAACTTGATAAGGGGTATTATATAGCCAGAGACTGTTCATGAGAATAAGAAAAGGATATTTTTTCCAGTTCTATATTAAAATGTCAACTGTCCATGTTTTTAGAGGTCTTTCTGGCTGTATTCTGAAAACGTTCATACTGAATAGTAAATAAAACACTCAAGCTAAAGAAAAAAAAATGAGGAAAGAAATCTTCCATCTAGAACTATCTGAAGACTCTTTGAAAAATAAATCTTTGATAATTTGCTCACCGATTATCTACTCCATAAATTTTGCCTCAGCAAGATATTTGGTGTGGGGGATGGAGGTTTATAATTCAAATATAGTTTATTTAATTTAACAAAATTGCAAACTTATTTCAACTTTCTATTTTTAGTAATCTGTAAGTCTGGATTATCAATTTAGTGTTTAATATGAGAAGTAGGTATGCATAAATTATACTAAAGCATTCTACTGGAGATTACTAATCTAGCACTTATGTTCAGGAAGAAATATTCTAGGAACACGATCAAATTCTTTTTTTCATTTTTATGGAATTTACCTTGGGTTTAATGCTCTGGACATGTTCGACTGGTTCAAGCTCTCTGAATTATAAACACAGTCTATCATATCAGCTCATACTTAACAAATGCAAGGATTTGTGTTGCCAAATTTTGTAAATTAAAATTATTTTTGATAGAGTATGTGTCAGTACTATAATTACCACAAATACAACATGGGTAGGTATTGACAATTCTCAACTTAAAAGAAAAATTAAATGCGCTTCAATCACATGAAATTGCAGATATCAGCAATGGATAACATACACAAAAGATAATTTTAGATGATCCGATGCAAGATATCTGTCTTTCTAACTTCTAACCACCCAAACATTCCTGGGGTAATTCTACTTGTGATGTGCTCTGTTTTACTACAATGGTACTGAGAAGGATTCCATAGGTACTCAGAAATGCAAAATTAAATTAAATCAATCAATTTACATTCACTCTAATTCAGTCACTTGTAGGATGAGACTCCAGGTTTGGTGTTCAGAAATTTCAGCTTTGCAGCTGTGGGCCATAAAGGTGTTTTGTTGTTGTTGTTGTTGTTGTTTGTTTGTTTGTCTTTGTTTTTCTAGGAAAGATAGATTTCAGATAACTCACACCACAATTATATTGGTTAGAGGATGGATTCCCCCATATAATATCCCCTTTTTTTTAAGTTCAAAATTGTTTGCCTGTGATCTCCATGCTCAAAGGACAATGTAGTTAAATATAAAGCCACTAACTCACATTTATTTCTCTTAGTCTCTGCTACATACTGCTCTATGCATGCCTAAAAGTAATTTCCCATGCAAAGTTTTCCCTGACCCTCCTTCAGCTTTGAAAAATTGGCTCTCTTATCTGTGAGCTCATAACAATTTAAGTAAACCTATACCATTAGCATTTGACATCTTGTATTATTATAATGTTTCACATCTACTCCATTTTCTCTAAGAGAAAGAATATTATCTAATTCATCTTCATATTTCAGGTATCTGGCATAACTCCTAGGACATGGTGGGTGATTAATAGCTCTTGCTCAGTCTCAAACATAGCTGTATTTAGAGTACAGAAAAGTGCTATTACACAGTTTACGTTTGAAAGATGAAAACTTCTGTATTCTTTCTAAAATATGAATAGCTTACTCCTATGTGTGACCTAAACAACGAACATGTATTAACTCACTTAACCATCACAACACTTCCATGAGTTATAACTGTTTCCCACTTACAAATGAGAAAAATCAAGGCACAGAAAAGTTAAACTTGCCAGGTCAACAACCCATGAGTGGTATACTTGGGATTTGATTTCAGGCAGTGGGACTCCATACGTTGCACCCTTAAGTGCTATGCTAGACGATCTGAAATCTTTAGCACATAAATAGTGAAATAGAATATTCCAATTCGGTGACTGAAGATGAACCGATTTTTGGTGGACTATAATATCCCCACAATTAGAAGATACATTCATGCATCTTTTCGAGCATTGGTTTATAACATGAAAATGAATAACTTCATTAATTATAATTTCATTAATTCCGGCTACCAGAACTTTATAATTTCCTTAATTCACAGACACAGAGCTAAGAAACTTAAATGCTTTTCACACAAATTCCTCTATCTCTTCTGCCCATGCCAGAAGACCTTATCCTTGTGTGATTTTAATGTCCTCAGCCACTGGGGTTTTTCTTACTTCTCTTTAATTACTGCTCAATATCCTCATGCAGTTCACTGTCAATGAGTTGACTCCAATATTCATTTTAAATTTTCGTTTCCTAATTTCATCCTATTACTTCTAGTAATTACTTTTACATATCATTGCTCTCTCTAACATATAAAATAATACTTTTCCCTCTGTAATATTAACACATTTTGCTTTACTATAGATGGTTATCATTCCCATCAATCATTTTCCGGCCAGCTCTACATACTCGAGACTTTTTAATTGTTTCTCATTAATCACTTCTACTTTTCATTAAATCACACTAGTATAGTCTTCCTCTGGACTTATATAACCATCATAGGTAGAAAGATACTGAAAACAGCCTTTAGCCAAGTTGCTCTATGTATCGATTCACTTCAGAGTTCAAGAAGATCCTAAAATTCCTTTTTTTTAATTTTCTTTTTTCTTTCTTTTCTTTTTTTTTTGTAATAAGAAAAAGAGACTTATATTTAAAATATTTTTAATGTTTATTTGAGAAAGAGAGAGTTACACACACAACGTGAGTTGGGGGAGGGGCAGAGAGAGAGGAGAGAATCTCAGGCAGACTCCCACTGTCAGCACAGAGCTCTATGTGGGGCCCAAACTCATGAAACCATGAGATCATGACCTGAGCTGAGATCAAGAGTCCAACACTTAACCAACTGAGCCATGCAGACACCCCAAGAAGAGACTTCTTATGCTCTCACCTTGGTCCAATTTTTATATTACATTCTCATCCAGATTTTATAATGCAACAGTGGGGGATAAGAATGGAATTGACATCTGAATGCATTTTAATATATGCAAATATCACTTCAATCATACAAAAAAAGGGGGGCACCTGCGTGGCTCAGTTGGTTAAGCATCCGACTTCTGCTCAGGTCATGATCTCACAGTTCATGAGTTCGAGCCCCACATTGGGCTCTATGCTGACAGCTCAGAGCCTGGAGCTTGCTTTAGATTCTATGTCTCCCTCTCTCTCTGCCCTGCTATCTCTCTTGCTCTTACTTTCTCTCTCTCAAAAATAAATAAACATTATTTTTTTTTAAATCTTGTAAAAACATGGCTAAATCCCTGAAATAGTAACTGATACTATTATTAAATTTTGCCTTATGAAAAAATGTATTTTAAATGATAATATTTTGCCCAAACCTAAGAAAAATGGCATGGATTTGAATAACATTTCTTCAGTTAGGTTTTCTTATTATGCCATGGTTTATGGTCCTTGTCAGACATCTTTCCTGGAAGGTAGACATTCTGTGGACACTAGAACACATGTACAAACTTTTCTGTTGTAAATTTCTCTGCACAGAAGAGAGTAATTCAGTGTGGATAATTTCAAAGATGTTGATACAAATAAATATTATGTTTGCTTGCTGTCACTGGAAGATGGGAAAAAAATAAATGGGAAATTTTTATTTCAAATAACAAATGCATGTATATTTTGTGATATATAAATATATATTGTATATTATGTTATTTATATTTTTATACAGCCTATATGTGTATTGTGTGTGAATTTCCATATATATGGTAACTTACCAATAGTCCATGTTATGAACAGCTTAACTCATCAGGACGTTTCAACACATTATCAATTTCCAACTGACATAGTAAATTATATTATAGAAATATACATGTAAAAAACAGCCAATTCACATCCAAAGTAGTTTCAACTATTAGCTATCACTTCATGGCCATGCCTATTTATGAATATAAGAACAAAGTTGTCCCAAAGCAGTCCTCTGTCAAAAGTCATTTCAAATATAGTGACAGATTTAACTGAATTGAAATGTGACTCCTCTCTTTAACTTCTGGTTGAACAGGAGAAGTACTTTCCAGATAGCACCTTATAAGAATAAAAATAGCAGTTTGGAAGATTTTTTGATAGTCACATCTCTAAAGAATGTTCAGACTTTGGAAAGAGTTCATTAGAATTAGACATCTATTTCTTCTTTAAAAAAAAAGGGCACAGATGTGTTTGCCTTTATGGGCATTTGCAATAGGTTGGGCTGTCTTCCTTGCTGCACTTTATGGCTCGGAGCCCCAAATTTTACAATCTAATGGCAAGGAACATTCTGATTCTTATTCTATCAGTCAATGCAAGGCAAAGGAATAATAAAGAAAAATTCACTAAACATATCCCACTAAACAACCAAAAATGTGATTATTTGGCATAGACCTAGTATCGTTATAATTGAACATATTTCATACTTTTTTCTTGTAGGATTAACTGAAACTTGAAAAAAAAATACTTTTATAACTTTTTATGTTTACTCTATGGTCCACTTCAAATCAATTATTAAATAAAATAATAGTAATCTTTTTTCACACTGAACACTATGAAGATAGTACAGACGGTTTTTGCTGAAAGTCAGAACAAATAGGGTTGGATCCTTGAATTAAAAAAAAAAAAAGGATCAAGTACCATACAGAGTGCAAACTGATATGAAACCACAAGAGGAGAATCTGAGAAAAAGGCTGCTAAGAACACACATCCCTAGCTACAGAGGTTTATGGCGGAGGAAAGAGTGCATCAACTTGCATTCATCCGTATCTTTTTTTTCCCCTTTCCACCCAGTCAAGCTCCATTAAACAATGAATGAAAGTTATCAAAGTGTATTTACAATGTACCACACCATGGACCTGTGAATTCAACTTGGCAATTTTCTGATAAAGGGATGATATGGACAGGAATGAGCAGATGCCCTGCAAACTGATTTAGAAAGCAGCCCTGATTTTGATCTTTGGGAAGATTAGCTGTTCTGCCTTGCTGGCTAAGGTGAGCTGCCTTACAGATTAAATAAGAAACCTGTTTTAAAGGACTGTTTTATCCATTTCCTGACACCTGAATGAGTACCTCTTAAAGGTTAAAAACAACTGAGTTACATAGGTTATTTTTCAAATCGCAGTTGTTTCTAACATGCATTATGTAGCAATAAAATAACTCAGGTTAATAATCTTAATCTGGGGCACCTTGGTGGCTCAGTCGGTTGAGCATCAGACTTTAGGTCAGGTGATGATCTCACTGTTCCTGAGTTTGAACCCTGCATCAGGCTCTGTGCTGACAGCTCACACCCTACAGCCTTCTTCGGATCCTGTGTCTCCCTCTCTCTCTGCCCCTCCCCCACTCACACTCTGTCTCTCTCCCTCTCTCTCAAAAATAAACATGAAAAAGGGACGCCTGGGTGGCTCAGTCCGTTGGGCTTCAGACTTCCGCGCGGGTCATGATCTCGCAGTTGGTGGGTTCGAGCTCTGCATTGGGCTCTGTGCTGACAGCTCAGAGCCTGAAGCCTGCTTCAAATTCTGTGTCACCTCCTCTCTCTGCCCCTCCCATGTTCATGCTCTGTCTCGCTCTGTCTCTCAATAAATACAACATTAAAAAAAATAAATAAGATAAAATAAACATTAAAAATAATAAACAAAATCATAATCTGAAGGATCAAATAATTAGATAAATGCAAACATTAATACTTCTTGAAGGAAGTGTAGACTACATCAAAAAATTAATTCTTGGAAGAAAGTGAAAGATTATTTTGAATATATCATCATTACCAGTACCATTTGTACAACTGAAACAATTCTTATCTTGAAAAATACCTGTTGTGTGTGCGCACAATATTGAATAAAGAATGTTATTTAAATATATGTGCACACATATGTACATAAACTATTTTGAATTTGTTTTTCACGAACATCATCAAATTAATTGAGGCCATACGGGGTGGTAAAATCCCTAGTGTTCTTAATTGCATAATATATAGTTGTATTTCAGATCCTGCATATATTCAAAACATCCATCAACCTCATTTTTTGCAAATATGCTGTAACTTCCTACTTTACAAAGACCTAGTGCTCAAAAAGCAAGCACTGCTCTCCTCCCCCAGCTCCCCCACACCAGCTGGATCATTGCAAACTTTGCAACCATTTACTTCAAATCCTGCTTGATTTTCTCAGGGACGGAGGCATACCATCACGGGTTGTTTCTTTCTACCCTTGATCAAGATCCTACACAGGGTCATCTCTGCCCCAGCCATCTTTTTAAATCCAATATCCTCTCTTTAGTATCCTAAGTTTCTTGTCTCTATTGACCTTTTACACACCTGCATAGAAAACACACATTCAGTCTCTCAACTTGCAATTGAAATCCTCATTTTATCATGTACTCATTTATATGCTTTATAACATTCCTGGTTACAAATTCAGGAAAGAAAGATTAAAATGATAAAACATTTTAGGTGAAGACATCAATATTTTACATAGTCTAGTGATGAATACTGTTCTGTAAGTATTTATACGCTCTAAATTGCAGTTTGCTGGGGTGCCTCTGTGGCCCAGTTGGTTAAGCATCTGATTCTTGATCTTGGCTCAGGTCATGATCTCACAGTTCACGAGATCAAGCCCTGTGTTGGGCTCTGGACTGATAGCATGGAGCCTGCTTGGGATTCTCTCTCCCTCTCTTTCTCTGCCCCTTATTCACTCTCATTCTCTCCCTCTCTCTTTCTCTCAAAAATAAATAAAATGAAAAAAAACTTCTACTTTGTGGCCCCCTTTGTAGCATCTAAAAAATAAGTTAATCCTTAATTTTAATCAATATAAGATTATATGTATTGGGAGAATTAATAAAATTTATATAGTTCAAATAGAAAAGTATATACAAAACACAAATAATTATGCAGATAGATGACAAAAAGATAGATAGATGATAGACAGACAGACAGACAGACATAGATTAATTCACTTCAGTATCTACAGTAGCATGCCAGGATAAAATTTGTCAACCTATGTTATAAATATATTCTATGGTAGAATCATTTGGAGTACTTGCTAAAAAGGCCAATTCCTTATCCGCACTCCAGGCTTTCTGAATCAAAATATATGAAGGCAAAGCCCTAGGATCTGAATGTTACTAGGTTTCCAAGCTGAAATTATTCAATATTTAAAGACTAAGACATTCTGCATTAGGAGTTATATTTAAATCTTTCTTTGCTAATATCTGTGTTCCATTTCATTTTTACAATGAGATAAACATAATGTACTCTTAAAAGCAAAAAGCAATAGATTTAGTCCAATGACAAATTCTTTACAATAAAAAAGAGTCAGGGAGAAGGTTAAGGGTTCCACTAGAGCTGTCTTGATGAATCCATGACTGTCAAACAAAACCCTGTATCCTAGTGAGTGTTAGCGAACATGGTGAAGATTTTTACATTAGTTAGAAAAATCTCTTAATGTTACTTAAGTTAGTACAACATAAAATAATTAATATTGTATGCATTAATAGAGCATTAATAGAACTGGAATTCACGATAAGCCTGTTATCATGGTACATTCTACATCAGATCTTCCATATATATGTCATATATATTTTTTTTCTAAGAGAGGATCCAAAAAGTCAGACAGAGCCATAATTAAAATGTAATTACATCTTAAAGAGGAAATATTTTAGCATATTAATGACTTGACAATATGGATTATTCATACCATTATGGATAATTCATGGAAAAATGGATGAATTGCTTAAATCAGAGAAAGTATGCTCTTTTTACCTTCTTTAAAGAAAGGATCCCTTCTCTGGTCTCTTTGTCAGTGGAGATGGAGAATATCCCAATACCATCACCATTAATGATGGAGTAGGTCATGTCAGCATTTGAACCAGTGTCTGCATCATTTGCCTTTATTTTCCCAACAGCTGACCCAACTTGAGCTGACTCAGGAACATACAGCTGATAGTGCTCTGAAAAATATTTCATATTAAAATTTTCTGATGGTAATGGGTTCACGAAAATGTAGTTTCAAAAGAAAAAAGACATTAAAATGGTTAGACTACATATTCAAACAAACATTGTATTAAGTAATATAGAAAATTGATGTGTTTTCAGATTTTAAATATCAATAAACTGCTTAGTAGTGAAATACTAGATTACATAAACTTTAAAGTATATGTAAAATAACCTATATAAAAATAATTTGTAGGGATCTTAATATAAAATATTTTATTAACTCTACATTAATAGGCAACCGATAAAAGATAATGAAGGTCAGATTTGCATTCTTATGTTGAGCAAAAACTAAATTAGTCAAGTAGTAACGAAATCCCCAAAGCATTTCTCCTTCCATGTAGCATGCAAAATTAAAATATAAGAGTTGGAAAACCTGAAATTCAAAGTGAGAGCAGAGAAAACAATATAATATACCTGCAAGTATGATTATTATTCTGATCAACAAACTTAGGTTTAATGAAATGTATAAGCCATGACAGAGAGACAGTAAACGTATTTATGCACTTAATTACCCTGTATTCTTGATCAGTTTCTAAAAAGAATTTAAAGTGGTTTTACAATAAAGTCTTGAATAAAATAAAGTCATCAAAATGAAAATAATGACTAACTTACAGAATGAGAAAGATAAATATAATGACTACATAGGATGATGTTTTATTTGTGATTGAATTAATTTTTACATATATATCCCATAGCCAAAAAACATTAAAACACTATTGACTCTATAAATCTCATGATCCGATATGCAGACATATCTTTTTCAGTATGCCCTGATACTAAATATTTACACTGAGAAACTTTTTTAAATGTCAAAGTTTGTCCTGATACTAAATTCCTTCAGGGAGAGCTCCTAGAACTCTCTTTATAGAAACTTATAAAATAGGTATGGCCACATCAGTACCATTGTTTTACTGACCAGTTAGAAACAGATCTATTAAAACAATTTATTACTTATAGCAAATCTCAAATAACAATATAAATAATGGAAACCTTGAATTAAAATATAATTGTATAAAAGACTTTCAACCAAGACTAAATTAATGGTGATTTAACATTAGGCATGGATTTAATTAGACTATAAAGATAAGTGAATATGGAGCCTATATGAAAATAATTTCCCTAAGCCAATGTTTTGTTAGTTATGGTATGATAATATTTTTTTAAGTTAACATATCTGGTAAATGTGTGGAGTGATCTAATCTGTTTCTAAAGATACAATTGTTTGTATTAAAGTTCTATTTGATTTATGTGTCTGTTTATTCAAAATTCAACAAAGATTTTTTCCCAGTTCTCTTCTATAAACATTTGAGATGCTACCTGACATTATTTTTTAGTTCAATAGTCCTCACCAACTTAACATTTCCTGGATAGACCACCGTCCTCTATGAAACACATGATCCTCTGACCTTAATCATGTGGTTTTATCAGGATCTGTCATATTGCAGAACACTCTATCCCTCCTGACATATTTAATTGACCTGCAAAGAGCATGAGGCTCAAATTCTTACAGGACTTCACCTTTCTGCTTGCAGTTGATTTGTGAAAGGTTGGCAGTTGAGTCACAATGATTCAAATAAGGAACATTCCATAAAATGTGAGAACTGGAATGAGGAGAGACCTTTAGTTTCTTTTTGGTGGCAAAGGTATGAAATGTTGGAAGGGGTTCCTGACAATAATCATGTTTCCAAAATTCATGTTGAAGTACCTAATCTCAGGGTAAAATTCAGTATCAGAAAGAAGCTATAATAATTTTCAGAATCTCTGTAAACACCATAATGTTCCTAGGCAGTTACATAAAATAGAGCACTATTCTATTAAAAAATTAGATAAAAAAAAGTCAAACATATCTCCTACATTTTCTTTCTATGGTAGAAAGGCTAGGAAGTCAAGTTCCTGGTTGCTAAGGTCTCTAAATAATGGCTTAACCTACCACAATTCTGTAAGCCTCCCAAAGGACTCTCACCCAATTAAAACTGGGATAAAAACTTACAAACAAAAGAAGTCTTAGTTCACAGAAATAAATAAACCAATCATAAAATTATTATGCTAGTGTTATTGCAAAGCAGGTTGTTTTTACAAAGAAAGTTACAAAAATTGTATAAATTAGTCATAAAAGACTCACATTCCAGGAAACATTTAGGCTGTGTCTTATAAGGGGAAGGATATCCCTGGAAGAAGATCATCATGTTCAGAGGAAGGCCTGATATTTGTTGATACATTCTAAGCATTGCAAGCATCGTACCTCTTCCCCATTTGCGATGCTCCATTAGGCAAAATAGAGTGTATTAATATTTCAATATTTTTTCATATAGTTGAGAGTTTGTGAATTGTAAATAGTATTCAAATTGTCTCCTAATAACTAGAAAATAGCTGACAGGTAAGATTTATTCAGAAGTCAGAAGATGTTTAGAATATTTTTTAGAACTTCTAAGGACTGTATAAATAGCCAGGTACATAAAAAATACTATAAAATTCCAGGACGATAATTATGGCGAGGCTCTTGAAAGAAAAATTCAACAACACAGCTTCATTGAGGTACAGTTGGTATACAAAGACCTGAACATATTTAATATGTACAGTTTCATGGGTATAAATACACAAAACACTGGCAGTAGCATCACCAAAATCAAGTTATTAATTTTCTTGTGTTTTTTGCTTCTGTTTTATTTTGCTTTTGTGGTAAAAAGGCTGAACATGAGATCTACCCTATTAACCTATTTTGAAGTGCACAACACTGTATTGTAAAGTATAGTTACTCTGTGGTGTGGAAGATCTCTACAATTTATTCATCCAGCATAACTGAAATTTTATGCCCATCGAAAAACAACTTCTCATTTCCTTCAGTCCCCTGCCCTCGACAATCACAATACAATTCTATGATTCCATGAGTTTGACTATTTTAGATACCTTGTATAAGTGGAATCATGTAGTTTTTGTCCTTCTGTGACTTATTTTAGATAATGTTCTGTAGATTCACCCATGTCATACATGCTGGACTCTCTTCTTTAAAAAAAGTATGTTTTATTTATTTTGGAGAGAGACAGAGACAGAGACAGAGACAGCGAGCGAGCGAGCATGGGCAGAGGAGGGGCAGAGAGAAAGGGAGACACAGAATCTGAAGCAGCTCCAGGCTCTGAGCTGTCAGCACAGATCCTGATGCGGGGCTTGAACTCATGAACCGTGAGATCATGAACTGAGCCGAACTTGGATACTTAACTGACTGAGCCATCCAGGTACCCCTATTGTTTTTCAAAAGTCTGCGTGATATTCCACTACACACACATATGGGTGTGTGTGTGTGTGTGTGTGTGTGTCTAGAATGATAGAATGATAGAATGATGGTACCTCAGTTTAATAAAGGTCATAATGATAAGCCCATAGCTAACATCATACTCGAAAAATCTACCTAAAGCAATCTGCAGGTCATGCTATGCCATTTCAATCACAATTCTATTAGCATTTTTTTTCACAGAAATAGAACAAATCTCTTAGACTAGGGAACTACAAATGACACAGGATTGATGAAGCAATTGAGAAAAAAACAAAGCAAGAAGCGTCAAGCTTCCTGATTCCAAAATATATTATATGGCTACGGTAATTGAAACAGTATGGTATCAGCATAAAAATAGACATATAGACCAATGAAACAGAATAGGGAGCCCAGAATTAAACCTATGCATATAAGGTCAGCTGACCTGTGATAAGGGTGCCAAGAGTAAACAGTTTCTTTACCAAATGGTATTAGGAAAACTAGATAGATGCATCCAAAATAAATTAATAAATAAATTGGACCTCTACATTATAGTATACACAAAATCAACTCAAAATGAGTCAACAATGTAAATGTAAGTCTCAAGAATGTAAAATTCCTTAAAGAAATAAAGGTGAATACAGAAAATCTTGACATCAGCTTAGCGATTACTTCTTGGATATGACATCAAAAGCACAAGCATCAAATGGGTGGGGCTACATCAAACTAAAAATCTTCTGCACAGCATAGCAGACAATGAACAGAATGAAAAGGTAACCTACACAATGGGGGGGGGAAACACCTCCAAACCATAGATCTAATAAAAGGTTAATTTCCAAAATATATAAGAAACTTCTACAAGTCAATAGGAAAAAAAAGGGAATTAAAAAACTAGCAAACCATTTAAGCAGAAATTTCTCCAGAGAAGACATATAAATAGCCAACAATTACATAAAAGATGCTCAACATCATTAGTTATCAGGGAAATGGGGAAATGCAATTCAAACCTATATCTATTTATTTAGTTAGTTAGTCAGTCGGTCAGTTAGTTAGAGAGAAAGAGTCCAAGTGCGGTAAGGACAGAGAGAAAGAGGCAGAGAGAATCTAAAGATCAGCTCAGAGCCTGATGAGGGACTTGATCTCACAAACCATGAGATCATAACCTGACCCAAAATCAAGAGTCAGATGCTTAAGCCACTGAGCCACCCAGGTGCCCTCAAAACTACATTTAGACGTCACCTCACATCTAGTAGAATGACTATTATCAAAACACAAAAGATACATGGTGTTGGTATGGTTCTGGAGAAACTGGAACCCATGTACACTCTTGGTAGAAACTTAAAATGATGCAGCAGCTATGGAAAATAGTATGGAATTTCCTCAAAAAAAAAAAAAAAAGTAGAAACACTAAATGATCCAGCAATTCTACTTCTAGCTACACATCCCAAAGAATTGAAATTAGAATCTCAAAGAGATGCCTATATTAATATGTTCACTGTAGCCATTAATCACAATGACCAAGATATGGAAACAACTCAAGTATCCATCAATAGGCGAATCGAAAAAGAGAATGAATAATGATCATCTCTATAAGATAAGAAATATCAGCAAATTGGAAAATAAAACCTCTGAGTGTGTGTCTGTGTATCTAAGGTGATATTCTAGTGAATTATAGGATTAATAGAAGTAATTGGAAACATATATGCTCATATATACATGTATATATATAATGATAAATGGAGATTAACTCAATGACTTGGATGGGCATGATAATAAAGATCATAAAGAATATAAAAAATAGACTTGCCATGAATTAAATCATTTCAAAGAATCTAAGATCTTTGGGACCAGGCTCCTTCTAAAGAGCCTTGTGTGTATTTAAAGCTTACACACTTTATTAATATTTGTGCTTAACATAAACAAAACATTCATATGCACATTTGTAACTTTAATCCAATATAGTATCTTTATGTGTGACATTTTTAGTATAGTGTGATTAGCCATGGGAGGAAATATATTGAATTATTCTAAAATAAGAAAATATATCAGACAAAACTTACTCTAAATATTAATTCTAACAAAAATGCAAATACCACTCATAAAGACATATAACATATAAAATTACCTTTAAGAATCCTAAAAACTGAGAGCCTATAGTCCATAAATAATTATATATTATCATCTCTGTATAATAATTGCATATGAGCCTTCATTTACCTGTTATTTATGAAAGCCGCCATTCCTTATAGGCTTGAAGAACATTTGGGAGACACTTTAAAGGGTATGATTCATAATGTAAATATCTGACTAACAGCCTGAAGCTATACCATTGCTATACATGATATGGCTCAATTGATAGAGTCAGTATACTATTTAGGAAAAAAATTCACTTTTATCTACATAAGATTAATAAAGGTCATAACTCCTAGAATCTTGGAATACATGGTGAATGACCTTTTGCCTTTCATATTATTTTTACTCTGTAATTACTCCCTCTGGGAAGAAAAAAAATACCCATCTTGGATAATTTATAGTACAGTCTAATCAGCACTTCTGTGGTTGCCAAAATATCCCTCAGAGTGCTCGGCAAGTTCTCCAAAAGGTTATATACTGTGTAACATTATACATTTCCAAGCGGATGGAAAAGGATTAAAAAACCCCACCGAGATTGTACTTTCACACATGCATATAAGCCCACACATAGTATGTATGTGCATACAAACATGTTATATGTATGCATATCTGCATTTCATTTATGTATTAGTGTGTGTGAGAGAGAGAGAGATCATGCATTCAATTCTTAGAAATAAATTTCATAATTGGATTTGTAAGGACATACACAAATTTAAAACAAGAGACTTAATTCTTAATTATCTCTATTGAAATTAAGGGTAGAGTTTTACCAGCTCCCTCCTTTTTCTTCAAACATTTACTAAAGAAAATTTGTCATATATACATAAACATATATATATATATGTATATGTGTGTGTGTATACACACATATATATACACATATATATGACATATGACATATATAATATGTATACACACTATATATATACACACACATTTATAATGTACTTACACATTTAAAGTAAATTATGCATTAAAAACCCAAGTCATGCAATATATGGAATTTTTTGATTTTTTAAGTTTAGTTATTTTGAGAGAGAGAGAGAGAGAGAGAGAGAGAGAGAGAAAGCGCCATGGAAGGGCAGGGAGAAAGGGAGAGAGAGAATCCCAAGCCAAGTAGGCTCCGTGCCATCAGCCCAGATCCCAATGTGGGGCTTTATCTCACAAACCATGATATTATGACCGGAGACAAAATCAAGAAGTGGACATTTAACTGACTGAGCCACCCAGGCACCCTTCAATAAATATTTTTAATATTTACTTTTGAGAGAGAGAGACAGATTACAAGTGGTGGAGGGGCAGAGAGAGAGGGAGACAGAATCTGAAGCAGGCTCCAGGCTCTGAGCTGTCAGCACTGAGTCGATGGGGGGCTCAAAGCCACAAACTGCGAGATCATGACCTGAGCCAAAGTTGGACACTCAACTGACTGAACCACCTAGGCACCCCCCTCAACACGTTTTTAAAATGCAGGAGTTTATTTTTCAAATTCTTTAGTAAATAAAGAAGTCATTGGGGCACTTGGGTGGCTTACTCAGTTAAGTGTCTGAATCAAGTCTTCAGCTCAGGTCATGATCTCACTGTTCAAGGGATAGTGCCTCACCTAGGGCTTGACACTGTCAGCTTGGAGCCTGCTTGGGATTCTCTCTCTCCCTCTCTCTCTGCTTCTTCCCCACTCACACACATGCATGCTCTCTCTCTCAAAATAAATAAAATAAAATAAAAAAGAGTAAAGCAATCATTCTATTGTTTTACATGTAGCTCTGCTTTTATAAAATATAATTACATCTAATAATTGTGCAGTCCCAGCACACTAATAGTAAAAATCTTGGTTATATTTACATGAGCTATGACAAAACAGCCTCAGTTGTTTTAATGGTCATCAACTATGGAAGGATATTCTATCTGAATTCTGTAGCAGAAAATAACTTTTGAAAAAGAAAAATCCTTCATGGTTATACTAATTTTTGTTTTGTTGAGGGCTGACGTAGCTAATGACTTGATGCACAATTGGGGGATACAAAAATATCCCCCAAACCAACCACTGTATCCACATTCACACCATGATATACTGTGACGAGATGGGTGTATAGATCAGCAGAAGAGAAAACTAGTCACTGATTTAACGCTGTTCGGTGAGCTCTTTTCTTTCACTCCCAACTTATTAATTATTTTCATCTTCATAATAAATATTGCCAAGATGGGTTTAGTTTTGGATGTTGTTCTAATATTAAAACCTGTTGACATGTTTTAATCTGAATCCTCTTTGTTTTTCAAATCATAAAAGTTTTCTTTCAAGACACTTATTTCTTGTGTTTAATTTATTATTATTTTTTTAATTTTAGAGAGAGTGAAAGAGAGCACTCGTACCATTGGGGGAGAGGGGCAGAAGGAGAGAGAGAAAAAAGGATCCCAAGCAGACTTCATGCTAAGCAGAAAGTCCAACACAGGGTTTCATCCCACAATGTACGATCGTGAGCTGAGCCAAAATCAAGAGTCAGATGCTCAACTGCCTGAATCACATAGGCACCCCTATTTTTTGTTGGTTTTCAAGAGATATTTACACATAATAGTTTCACTCCCTGTCCTTCCCACATCTCTCTCCTTGTGTGCTGTGAAAAGATTTTTCTCTTTTCCTTACTTTCATTATTTTTATATCAGTTTTTAATATTATTGACTCTTTTGATATTTATTGCTTCCAAGACTGATTTTAATTAAGCATTTTCAGTTTTGTAGAACTCTTAGGTGATTTCTTATAGCTCCTTTTACACATTATCATGGTGTCTCTTTTTGTTTTTAATTATTTCAACAAAAATATATTTACATCCAAAACTTCAAGCATTCGTTTTCTACTATATTGAAGTTATTTCTGTTTCTATTCTATTAAAAATTCTAACTGGTTCTAAAAAGAAAATTGAGCATTTATAGTTGGTATATCCCCAGATTTCTGTAAAGATGATCTTTTCTTCCATTGCAATAATTTCATATGCTCCTAACATTCTTCTTCATTTGGATACAAAAGTTTTTTGTAACCTCTAATCTATTTTATGCATAATTATTATTGTAAATGTTTTTAGAATACCAGATAACCTGTAATTTCCCTATGTTTATATCTTTTGCTTAAAATAATTTAATGTTTATCTAGTAACATTGATCATTTTATATTTAGTGTATTTGCTTTTTGAATCTTTCCTTCTTCTAATGCCATGAGACAATCATATTTCCCTTTAAAGCATAAAAAAGATATAAATCTTAGTCCAATTGTAAAGCTTCAGGATGCCGGTTTATCTACTTTCACAATGATGGTCAACGTTGATGGTCAACGACACCAGTGCCTTCATTTTCTAATGTACGATACACATATACCCAGTCCCAGGGTACACATGGGTGTGCTTCCTAAGTGCTCTGTGAAATTCACTACATCTATTTGTCAAACCAAACGGATATTGATACCTGTTTTTTCTGCCAGATTCCAATTTTTTTCTTTAAAAGTTCTTCATTATTTATGAAATTGTACTTGCCCCTACGAAATTTTGGGCCAGCCAAGGTTTGTCAGCTTGTTCTGTAAATGTCACTTACCTCATGCTGGTGTAATTTCAGGTACTGCAAATACGGTAAACAAAACAGACAGAAGCAAACAAAAACAGACAAAACATCCGTATAAAGTGTACATTCTTATGAGGGACAGAGAAAATGGGGAAAATACATGATAAAAAATATATACTATATTACACAGTGAGAATTCTAAAAAATAACAGATGTAGTATGTTTATAAGTCAGCTATTTATGTATTGATTAATCACCAAAATATCTCAGTAATTCAAAACAGCAAATATTTGATTCTATCTTGCATTATATGAAAACTATAAGTATATAAAGCAACCACCACCCCCCCAAAACAGTTTGTGTGCTTTGTCTTCATCAGGTCTTGGACAATCCGTAATCCTATTTAGGCACTGATTTTAAAAACTAAAGGTTTTAACAAACTTCACCAACATTTGAATTGTAAACGAAGTCTCTTTGACTAATTAGACTTGTTTATTTGGTATGTTATGTTCTGGTATAAGGTCATCACTCAATATTCAGATTTTTGAAGTATTATATGTCACAGAAATAACTGAATTTCCTTGTAAATTGCATTATAATGAATTCTCAGATCTTTAACCATTCAATTTTTGAGTATTTTGTCATTTACAATTACTGTTCTGATGCTCTTGAGAAATGTATTCATCTTCAAGGTGATTCATGAAAAGGCTTTTCAACAAATACAGGTTTTTGATATCTTTAAAATCCTAAAACTAAAATGGGTAAAATTTCCAGAACTGACTAAAAGGCTACATTAAACCTGATTAAGAATTAGTAACATGGGACTAAATGAATAGAGGAAAATGATTCTAGTTTTAGTGACTCTTATTGGTTCTCTAAGGTTTGCTCTTCCAGATTTAGGAAACTTTCTCTTAAGATATCTATGATATACAAATTGTGATAAAGTATTCAATTTTGAACAAACTGAAGCATTTAACTTTTCTCACTGCCTGAGACCTCTGAAATTCAAAAAGTCTCAGTGAGTATGCTTTCTTTCATGACAATCCTATTTCCTAAGTTTAATAAGAATCTGTTCTCCTTGTAACAGGACACCACTGGAAACTCTGGTTATTCTACCAAGGCTTTGACTTGAATGTCATATTTGAGAGAGATATGCATAGACTCAGATATGACTAGTTAGCTTTAAGGGCCTAAGGTTAACTTTATGAAACATGGAGCTATAAAGACCATTGGAAGTGTTGGCCTCATACCTTGCTTATAGAGTTCCCAGCAGCCTTACCAGCTGAGTAAAGGATGTCACTTCCTGGCAGGTGCAGGAACCTCAGAATATTTTGGGGATCTTGAGAAGAGGAATTCACCCAAATCTATAGGTAGTGTAGGTATGTCTGAGGGTAAGTATTTGGATTGACTTCTAGTCTAGAGAGGCTACTAAAAGTTCAATGTAAAGATTCCTTATAAAAAATTCCAGCAAAACAAAATTTTAAAGATCTATATTGCTGAGCTTATGCAAATAATTAGGCCATGTTGAAACTGAGCCTGTTTTATAAACAAAATAGTCTTGATTTGACTATCTCTGGAATTGATGATAATTCTAGAGAGAAAAATTAGACTTCAGTAACACACCTTTGTGGATGTTCAATTCTAGTTCTGATTGTCTTTGAATATTGTTTGCCTTAGCTAGACAACTTGAGGTAAACTTGAGAGAAATTGCCACAATAGCTCATGTATAGAGAATCTTCATGCTTTTTATTCTGTGGGAATAATAAAAGGACCCATGGGCATATGATTATTTGAATAGCTGGACATGGGATGGATTCCCCAACAATTGCATAACTCAACTATCACTTTGACCAATTCTGTATGTCTGGAATGACAAAATCACTCCTTAAAACCTGAAGCATACCCCACTCCATAGAATTAACTATGGACTTATGGCCCCATTTTCCTTATAATTGGATTGGATGATGCACTTGGGGATGCCCATATACCCAGATAAGTCGTCTCCCACTTGCCAGTGATTCCTTGTGATTAGGATATTGTTAAGTTTAGACATAAAAGAAAGATGGCTTCTTGATGGTTTTATCCCTTAGCCATTTTTTTTTTGTCTCAGGAGCTATCTCTATTGATATAAAATTGCCAATAGAGCCTTTAGCCAAATACACCATGTCCACCTTTAAGCTCAACATGCAGTCATCCACAAATTCAAAAGGTACTCTTCTACAACCCAATGGCCCTTAATATCCTGACTGCAGCTCAAGGAGGAACCTATGCTTTATTAAAAGAGTGTAATGTATATACTCCAGATTACCACAGAAATGTGACAGGGTTACTAGAAGGCATGAATACTCAAATTGGCACTTTAAACAATCCCACTATCCTTTAATGATTGGTTAAACTCCTGGACTGGAGGAGGATTTTGGTCAACTATCATAGGATGCATATTTGAGTGAAGTTTTCCTAATGTTATTCTAATTATGTTTTGCTCTTTTCTCCCATGTCTCTCCATCTGGTCATGAGACTCCTTTACTGACATAACTTCAATCCGACAGATGATCGTTTCTATTCGGGATATCCAAATATACTGTCTACCTTGGATTCAGCTGCCTTTGCCTTTCATAATTCTTATATATTAGTCCCCAACTGAGCAGCGTTGACCCACAGGTAGGGACATTTCGACATCCCTATTCAGCAGGAAGAAGTTACAGAAGATAAGACCTTCCACTCTCAGCAACCTTAAAGATTTAAGGGTCAAAATTGTTTAGGGGGAAATGATGTAGAGAACAAAAGAAAAAAATTAGAAAAAATTAAATCTCCTTATAACTTGCAACCTATTGACAAATACTTGAGAAAGGTAGAGTGACTTTCCTCTAGGAACTCACCTGCTTTCATGTTAATACTTTGCTAGATGCAAAAGGTAACCTTGGCTTGACATTAGCCCAATCTCCAGGATCCTATAAGTCAGTCTCCTTTAACAAATCAAAATCCCTCTGGAAATTTTCTTTATCTCTGCCCCATAAGATTTATGTTAGTGATTTATCTTCCAAACATATGGTTTACTGATACATATCTTAGGGTCTCATGACATGCTTTACTAGACAGTAGTAAATGACCTAATCTTTTTTTAAAAAAAAAATGATGCTTGTTTATTTTGAGAGAGAGAGAGAGAAAGCTCGAGTGGGGAAGGAGCAGAGAGACAGGGAGACACAGAATCTGAAGCAGGCTCCAGCCTCTGAGCTGTCAGTACCTCATGGTCCTGGAACCATTGCTTCCAAATTCCTTAAAGACTTACCTAAGCCCCACTAACTCAAAAGTATATAATCAATTGTTCCTCACAATCCCAGTGCAGCTCGTTCTGCCCAGGTGCCCTGTCCCATGCTTTAATAAAAACCACCTTCCTTTTTTACTAGAAAAATAAATAAAGAAGGAAGGAAGGAAGGAAGGAAGGAGAAGGAGGGAGGGACGAAGGAAAAGGAAAGGAAGAAAAGAGGAAGGGTGGGGGAGAAAGGAAGGAAGGAAGGGAGAGAGCTAGGGTAGGAGAGAGGGAGGGAGGGAGAGAGAAACAAAGAAAGAAAGCAAGAAACTATGATTCAGCTATCACTCCGCTAGGATAGGCTCAATTCCAAATGAATTTTTATTCCAGAATATGATCTGAAAAAGCCACCTTTGGGAGGAAGCAAGATCATGAACACAGAATTAAACTGCTAAAGTGAAGTTAAAGCTTTTCTTCAAGTATGGTATCTTCTGTTGGCCAAAGTCATTGGCAAAGTACAGAATTAAAACACCAGGGACATATTTGCCATCTACAGCAAAACATAATGAGGGACGGAAAGGAATTAACCATTGTGAACAAATAATACAATCTATTCATATTCCATCCTCCAGTCACAAATATCTGTGTGCCTCTTATGGATAAAAATCCTTTCATCTGCTTCCTGATACTCCCAAATCTCTTTAAACCAAGGACCCAGGCTTCAATTTCAAAATCATGTGAAACAGTCATACCAGAGCAGGTGTCTTCTTGATCTAGAGACCACTGAATTAGAAAGACATATTATTTGCCCACCACCATTCAATATACAATTAAGGATATATAAGGACAAAATAATAAAAAAAATAAATGCCCTATTTTAAAGGAAAAGAATGCCAACCATTCATGGCAATTCAGTAATTATTCTGTGCAATCATTACAAGAATTCCTGCCCCTAAAGTTCTGAGGCTAACTTATTTGTTGAATCCTTTGCATTTTCAACCCTCAAAGTCATGAAATTTTTGGTTTCTTCCATCTTTTTCATGTTTACTAGAAAATAGGCCAATATTTTTTTTTCTGTACTCATCTCTTTCTTGTAGTATCTAATCAAATGCAGCTTATAGCAATCAACTCACATTACAGACATGCTTTCATAAAACCTCTTCTGAAGCCATGAATTCTTTAGGTACATTTTCTACCTTATAAATTATCTCATTAAAATGTTACCAAAGCAGAACACAGTCATTTTCAAGCATCCTATAAGCTTCACTTCATACGCTTTTCTTCTTCAAACACAATTTCACATAATTTGCTGTAGTAGTGGTGGCAGGGGTGGTAATGGCAGTGGTGGTGTTTTTGACAGAAACTTGCTTCTAGAGAGATACAATGTAGTATGCATACTCACTTTGTTTATTAGTCACTTTCTATCGCTAATTAATTCTATCTCAATAATTTATAATCACAAACATTATTTCTTCTCACTTTATATATTAACTCTGGCTTGGTACAATTCTGCTGGGCTCTGCTGTACTCAACTGTATTAAGCTCCAGTGTTTTCTCATAAGACTGAAGGAGTAGCTTCTTTCTAAATGATGTTCTTATCAGAGTGGAGCCAAGCACAAGAGAATTAAGCTAAACCACAAGCTTATTAAGGTTTATGCTCAGATGTGGTTCAAACCACAATCTTTCACATGCCATTGATCAAGGCAAATTAATTAGCCAACCCAAATTCAATGGGAAAATATCTTCTACTTATAGGAAAGCATGTCAAAGGTGGGGACAGAATGAAGAATTGTGAACATATAATTAAATATACAGTGCAGGTAAGAAAGATATCAATTACTTGAAAATGAAAAGTCAGTAAAAGTCTATTCCAAACAGAATTTTTTTAAGGAAATAAGACAAGTGAGAATGAATGTTGTGAATGATTGCAATACAAGACATACATCTTACGTAGTTTTCCAGTGAGGTTCTCTGAACAGTGAACTCATTCTTTTTGTTTTGACATATATTTTTATCTCTTCCTCATTTTTAATGCAATTTAATAGGTTAAAGATTTCTAGAGTAATAATTATATTTCATCTTCTCATCAATTTTGAGAACAATTTTCTACTGTCATATGTATTCTATTATTGTTGATGAGAAGCCCATGGTGTGTCAAATTCCTTTCTTTTTGTTTTTCAAACTCTACATTTCACCATAACACACCTATGAGATAAAATTTTTCCAACACACTTGAGATTTCTTATGATTATTTGTTTAAGGTTTAATATCTATACTTATTCTTGAAAACACTTAGTCTAGTTTATTGTTTTTTTTTATACTGTCTCATCATTCTCTTTGCTGTCTTCCTCTGAAACTCCTATTATTTTACATTAGAAATTTGTTTTCCTTTGCTATGTATTTTAATCCCTCTTTTTTGTTTGTTTGTATATTTATCTTTAGCCTTTCTTATGCATTCTGTCTAGTTTCCTCAGACCTGTCTTCCAATTTATGTATTCTGCATTCAATTGTATCTAATCTCCTATTTGCCCAATTTTTTAAAGTTCTCAATGCCAATTTTTAATGTCAATGTCTATACTCTGGCTTCTGTTGACTGGCAAGTAGTTTTTCCATTTTCCATTTCAGAGCAAACTCTGGTTTCATGCCAGATATGTTATTCTAGTAACATCCTAATAAATTCTTGTAACTGTACACTTCCTCCATTTTCTAGGGCTACAAAGCTAAAATGCCAGCTGCTGGAGCCTGCATGCTGCCTTATTCTCCCTCTAGACTTCCATAACATCAGCTAACTAATTTGCCACTGTTTCAAGTGCACTTACACTACTATAATCACATGGAAATATAAAGTCTACTGGGAGAAAATTTACAATTATAACAGTAGCAGAATACATGTAATTCCATAAACTCTCATTATTCTAGAGTATGGCACTCACGCTGCACAGAACTCTACAACAGAGGTCCAGGAGAAAGGATCCCTGATTCTCAAAATGTTCTCTATATTTTCAGCATCAGGGAGTCAGAGAGCACAGAAGCACCTACACAAATATGCAAGTGAAAGCTCCCTGGATGAAGAGGAGGCCATATTAGAAAGAAGGAGATTCAGGAGGACCTAAGTGGCTCAGTCGGTTAAGTGTCTGACTCTTGATTTCGGCTCAGGTCATGATCTCACAGTTTCATGAGTTTGAGCACCATGTGCTAACAGTACAGAGCCCTCTCTCTCTGCCCCTCTCCCATTTTCACTCTCTGTCTCTCTGAAAATAAAAAAATAAACTTAAAGAAAAAGGAGACTCTGAAGTTCTGTAGATGTTGCCAGTTTAGACTCTAGTGCTAAGTCATATGTACTGAGCCAACCATTTTCTACAATACAGAAATCAGTGTTCAGATCCACCAAAATTTGTCTCTCCTCATCGTTTAAATGTAAGGTCATTTTTCCCATTGGAAGCTAATTGCTATCAGAGCAAAATGTTGATAATTTATACACCTAAATTTATTTTCTTATTATTATCATGAAGACTGGATCATTCTTAGTGACTGTTAGATAACTTTCACAGAAAAAATTGAAAGTGTGTGGAGAGAGGTGTTTTTTTTTTCCCCCAAATGAAATGTTTGTTATATCAATTCTACTACAGAATGTATAGCATTTTGATGCCTGAGATTATTTTAAGGTAGGATTTTTGTCTTATCTGGAAAAGTTAAATACATAGAAACAATTATGATTTAAGTGCCTGGATGGGAAGCTTGGGCTTGCTGAGATCTGAGGTGGTACAATATGTGTTACTGAAGTTTATGCACCAAGTTACTTGTAATATATCAATAAAGGATTTTTTTTTCTTAGCTTTAATATATGTAATTTCTAAATTATAGTCTACCTCATTAGCAAGTTTCAAATATATCTTTAAATGGTGCTATAATTATCCATTTTGGTTTTAAGACTATGTAATTTTATATGGCAGAGAGATACAGATGTCATTATTTCATATTTCTGTTTCTGAATGTGCTATAATTTCCTATGCCATATGTGATCCTTTTCACATTATTTCTTAGACTGTATCATGAAATGCTAATGATTAGATGAAGTACATTTAAGAAAGCAAGACTTGGTGTGAATAATAAAAGGGCATTTGATTCATTGAAGCTTGACCCTTCAAATACACTTTTTCTTCCCCCAGGATAATACTGATTTAATTGCTTTTAAAAAGACCTTGTTTCTTTCCTTCAGTAACTTTGCCAGATGAGTAAATAAGTCATTCTCTAAAATTAACCCTGGGTCCCAGCCTACAAAAGCTGTAATCAATCTGATAATTATAATTATTATGACTAATTAATATTTTTTCTTACATTAATAGCATTTACTTGGGAATGTGACAACTTACATAAGATAAATATTTATTTATAGTTGATTCTGAGGGAAAACTGATTGACTTGTAAGTCTTAGGCTGCGATATCTGACTTATCCAGGAAGTCTGACATTATAGATAAGATTAACCAGAAAGTTTCTAAGTCTCTGCTTTAAATTGCTTTACACAGCAGATGCAGTTTACATTGGAAATTTAAACTCTCAAATTTAAAAAGACATACCAAGAATCTGGGAATTTCTTGCATCTGAAAAACTTGTATGGAATCTAGATCGTTAAGCATTACCTTAAGCTCTGGTGGCATTGTTTTTACTACATGAATAAAGAATGACTACAGCATGCACGTTACAATGCCACACATTAAAAGAACAATTGTCTGATAATAGAATTCCACTGAACTCTGGAAGAGTATCTTTGTTTTTTTTTAATATATGAAATTTATTGTCAAATTGGTTTCCATACAACACCCAGTGCTCATCCCAAAAGTGGAAGAGTATCTTTAAAGTTAGTTGACCTAAAAAAAAAAAATAGGTAAATAAACTAAATAAAACTGGTTATCCTAACATATTTGGTGTCACCATGTGTAAACGTGCACTACTACAAAGCAGATTCTCCTGTAAGAAATTTTTCTTTCAAAGGACTGGTGAAGTGGGCCACTTCTCTTTTTTAGCATTCTCTCACTTTTATTCAGAAACGTGACTCATGAAATGCTGAAAAAATTGTAAACTTATAAATTCTTTTTATTTTTTTAACGTTTACTCGTTTTTGGGAGACAGAGACAGAGCGTGAGTGGGGGAGGGACAGAGAGAGAGGGAGACACAGAATCCCAAGTAGGGTCCAGGCTCTGAGTTGTCAGCACAGAGCCTGACACGGGGCTCGAACCCACGAACCGTGAGATCATGACCAGAGCTAAAGCTGGACACTTAACCGACTGAGCCCCCCAGGCACCCCAAAACTTATAAATTCTAATTGCAGATCATTCCTACTATTTTTCAGCATTCTGTGAATAGTTTAAAAGATGATTTGTAAAGACTAATTGGTAACAATCACATAATTTCTCAGTAATATATGCTTATTACCCTAAGCATGCATATCCATGCTAAATAGGGTAAGCAAAGGAAAAGGAATCTATAACTTTGCCACAGCATACAGCCAAAGAGATTAAATATAAATCATAAAATTATTGATGTTATAACTGGTAAGTTTCTAAATAGACAATCTTAAATTATTTCAAAATACTCAACTTTAAAATTGGAATAATGCCACATCCTTATTTATTTATAGCTACTACCTTATATGAAAGAATATGCTCCATAAGTATTTGTACCTTTTTTATTAGAATAAATATATAATTATTTTCAATTATTCTTATTTTATACACGAAATCTCATAATATTAAATAAACACACTTTGTATCTACAGAGCTGAATAAAAAACTATAATAGACCAATAACTTGCAGGTTTTACAGTTAATTTGAGAATGTCAGCCTTCTTTTGAATTCATAATTTCAATTTAGCCATATTTGATGATGGAGCCTGGGGCAAGCTAAGGGCAAAATACAGGCTAACAGGCGCCCCCCCTCCCCCACACACGGTGGGATGTGTGTGACATTCCTTAGATATTCTTGGCTACCCAACAACAAAGGAGAGGGTTTAGGTGCTTGCCCTTGTGATGTGGGAAACCACAGCAAATGAAAAAATTACATCCCCTTACTGCCTACAGCCCATTGACAAGTTCTTGAAACTGGCAGAGTGACTTCCCTTTAGGAGCTCAGCTGCCTGGATGATGACACTTTGCTAGGGGCAAAAGGGAAGTTTGGCTTAACATTATCCCATCCTGGAGGATCCTGTCATCTACTTCCTTTATCTCAACTGCCCCAAGATATATGCTGGCAATCATACTCTAAGCTTATAGCCCCCCAATATACATCTCAAGGGTCTCATGACTGAGGTTTTATTAAATAGTAATAAGTGATGTTTCCCCAGCAACAGCTAGCCCCTAAAGGTCCTGGAAAGTCGCCTCCAAAATTCATTAGAGAGTTACTCTATCCCTGACCTCTCCCACCTGAGGGTACATGATGAGTTACCCATCATGACCCCAGTGCAGCTCTTCCTGACCACAGGTTCTGTCTTCATACTTTAATAAAATCCCCTTTTTGCACCAACAACATCCTCAAGAATTCTTTCTTGGCTGTCGGCTTCAGACCACTCCACCATCACCCCAAAACTTCATCAATATTGAATATCAAATTGATATGCTATTCATGTATCATCCATGTTCTTTCAATTTAAATGTCAGTGGGTTGGTCTTTCCAATCAAGATGGTGAAGTGATATGCATCTGATGCACTCTCCCATTGAATACAGCTATAGAAACTGCACAATATACACACAATGACTGTTTCAAGCCATTGGAGAGTATTCAATGTAAAAAGGCCTGAAAGAGATGTGATCTTTGGGAAAAAGGAAGAACAACAATATGAATTTTTATACTGACAATGACTCAGGGCATTTTTAAAAAAATATGTAGTGCTAGGGGAAAGAATCTAAGCAGCAATTATATAGTTTCTGGAAGACAGAGGTCGGGATTCAGGGTTGGCATAGTAGCTTAAATAAGAACAAAGGCACAGAAAGGAGAAATCTCAGAGAAATGGTCCCAGAAATGTGAAAGCAATATTTCTGTGATAATTGCAGATACGTATGCCACATGTGCACATGTGGAGACTCCAAGAGACCAAGAAAAAACAAAGCTGGAAGGCGCCAGAGCTAATAGAGATTTCAGCAGCCGATAGACAGTAGGACTCAGAATTGGTAAATGCTTCGGTTGATACTAGAGAAAAATGTGTGTTTAGGAATAAAAACTTCCCAGGAATAAGGGGAAAATGATATAAAGCAGTTCTAAGATAATGTAAGTAATTTAGGTTAGCAAATAACTCTCTTTGGAGGAAGATGACATAATCAGTCACTGTTATAACTCTTTATACATAATGTTCAGTCAATAATTCCAAAGCATGCTTAAAACTGGAAAACTACCAACACAAAAAAGGGAAAAAAATCAATAAAAATACCCAGATTGGATGCTAACATTAAAGTTATTAGAAAAGAGTTTTGAAATGATTATGATTAATGTTTAAAAACACATGGAAAAAAAGTAGATAAGTGGAACAAAGTAGATAATTTTAGCAGATACCTATAATGTATATTTAATAAGTCGAATGAAAATTATAGAACTAAAATATTTCAGTGCTAACATATGTACTTAATAACTTTAGGAGACAAGTTATTAGAAAATAAAGGGGAAAATACTGTACTAGAATGTAGGGCAATATAAAATATCCAGGTTAAAGAAGACAGAGATCAAAATAATAAGTAAATACACAGAAAATAATAGATTTATGGTGCAAAGCTAAAAGACCTAATGATGAGGGACCATAAAATAAGCTAAGGCAAGCCACAAGTTAGCACACACTGTTCCCCATCCCCACACCCACCCCTTCCAGGTAGGATGTGTGTGATATTCCTCAGGCACCTCTGGCTGCCCAAGAACAAAGGAAAGGAAAGAAAACAAATAGTAAACTGATAAAGATCACAGTCCTTCAGGACAGGAGTCTCCTTCAGTTTACAAACATCTTAGTAAATTAAAAGAAAAAGATGACTTTATCAATAGCCTAATCTCCAGAAATTTACAGACTCAATTTCCCAGAGCCCCTAATATCACCCTTTCCTCCATAGTGAAGTGAGGAACAAAGGCAAGAAGGAAATGGCAGATAAAATTAAATTTCCGTATAACCTGCAGCCTATTGGCAAATACTTGAGGCAAAAACAGAGTAAAACTTTTCTCCAGGAACCTCCTTTGTCATACCTTTTGCACCAAAGATGTCTTCAAGAATTCTTTTTTGGCCATCAGCTCTGAACCCCACCGTCACCCCAAAACCTCATCACTAACATGCATGTTTTTGCACAACCAGTAGGAGGAAGCGACAAAACAAACAGAAAATTATATATATATATTTTTTTTTAATAAATACTGATCAAGATTTTCCAGAACAAAAGATAGATTAAAAATTCCTTATAACCCAAAAGTAGATTTTTTTTAAAGTACCTCTTAAGTAAACCAGAGTTAAACTCTTGAATATCAAATACAAAACAATATTTAAATTAAAAAAAGATCCATTAAAGTGGAAAAAAACTAACCTACAATAAAGCAGTTAGACTGACAGCTGATTTTCAACAGACAACATTATTCAGCAGACAATTACATTGCATCATTTATTACATTTTAAAATAAGGAAAATTCTTCACATTAGAGTTCTACTCCCAGTGAAATACACTCTAAAAAAAGTATGAAAAATTGTAAGTTAAGAAAAAAATATGAAGAATTCATTGACAGTAGATCAGTACAAAAAGGAATAGCAGAAAGATTTTTATACAAAATGTAGAATTTCCTTTAGAAAGACAGCAATCCAGGAAGAGCAAACACAACCAGAAAGGATGAATTATTATTGACTTAAAAAATATTATTTACTATTTAACAAAACAAACATAATGACAATTTTTTGTATTGCTTCGTATATAAAATGTCAAAATAGCAAAAAAAGAAAAAAAGTCTATGTAATGGGGACGATTTGTTGTTCCATTTGTTTCAGGTGATAAAATTATAATTTAATTTGGAAAAAAATTGTAATTATCTAGAGCAAATATTAAAGAAAAATTGAAGTAAATTGTTAACTAAGGGGACAATGAAGGCAGTGGAATATATTAACTATTCAAAACTAGAAGAAGAAAAAAGAGAAAAATTAAAAAAAAACAAATAGCAAGATGGCAGACTTACACAAAAATATATCAGTAATTAAATTTATTGTAAGTACATTAAATCAAAATAAACAAATAATGTGAAACCAGATGAAAATAAAGCAAAACAATAGAAGTTTAGTGGCTCATATGAAACTTTTAAAAATCAAAAAAATATACCTTGAAAGGAAAAGGATGGAAAACATTATGCCATCTAACCATTAGCCAAAATTTTAAAAAATCTGATATAGTTATATTAATATCAGATAAAATGGACTTTATATTATAAATGATTATTATAGAGAGATGTTCCACAATGAAACATTTTCAATGTAAGAGGAAGATATTTTGCACCCAGTATCATGAACTATATCTAAAAAAACCCAAAACAGAAAATAAAAGAATAGAAAAATGCAGTGAAATCGTGGGAAACATTAACATACATGTCTCATTAGCTGACAAACAAAAATTAAAGGCACAACAAATAAACTTGAACTAATTTACATACGTAGAAAACAAAGCATGAAGTTACAGAATTTACCTTCTTCCAAAGTGCATAGGGATACTATCTCAATGAAATACATACTGACATTTAGAAAAACCCTTGGCAAGTTTCAGAATATATACCTGTAACCGTACTAAAATGCTATCACCTCATGCCTGTCAGAATGGCTAAAATTAACAATACAGGAAAAAACAGACGCTGGCAAGGATGCAGAGAAAGGGAAACTCTCTTACACTGTTGGTGGGAATGCAAACTGGTACAACCACGCTGGTGAAAACAGTATGGAGGTTCTTCCAAAAATGAAAAATAAAGCTACCCTATGATCCAGCAATTGCACTACTAAGTATTTACCCAAAGGACACAAAAATACTGATTTGAAGGAATACATGCACCTGATGTCTATAGCAGCATTATCAACAATAGCCAAACCATGGAAAGAGCCCAAATGTCCATCAACTGATGAATGGATAAAGAAGATGTCATATATATATATATATATATATATACACACACACACACACATATGTATACATATATACACATATGTATATATGTATATGTATGTATGTATATATATATATATATACACGTGTGTGTGTATATATATATATATATATATATATATTTCCATTTGCAATGAAGTAGATCACCTAGAGAGTATTACGCTAAGCGAAATAAGTCAGAGAAAGAAAAGTACCATATGATTTTACTCAGATGTGAAAAATAAGAAATAAAACAGATGAAAATAGGGGCTGCAGGGGGAGAGAGAGGAAACCATAAAACAGACGTTAACTATGGAGGGCATTTGTGGTGAGAACTGGGTGTTGTGTGTTAAGTGATGAATAACTGAATTCTACACCTGAAACTAATATCATACTGTATGTTAACTAACTGGAATATAAATAAAAACTGGAAAAAGAAAAAAAGTGAACTAGATAGCATTTTTAAAATACACTAGAGAAACACCAAGTTGCTGATAATTAAAACATACACTTCATAATTTGATTGATCAAAGGAGAAGCTTTCTTGTTTTGTTTCTTTCATTTTCTGTTTCAAATAAAATATTAATGCTGAATGTATTATATGTCATTTAGATTGATTTTCATGAAAATTAAAATAGTAAATTGAAGACAACTTTCCTCTAAAATATTTTGCTATCAACAAAAGCATTAACATCTATTGAACTCTTAGGCATTGATCCTCCAAATATTCCATGGCACTATAGCAATTCTGGTCACAAGTAGCTAATGTTGTGGGATGGTGTACAAGTTTGCATTCATTTCAAGTTCTTCAGGGAAGTTTTGTTAAATAATTAAGTTTCGGAGAGCCTGGGTGGCTCAGTCAGTTAAGCGTTTGACTTTAGTTCAGGTCATGATCTCGCGGTTTGTGAATTCGAGCCAACGTCGGGCTCTGTGCTGACAGCTCAGAGCCTGGAGCCTGCTTTGAACTCTGTGTCTCAGTCTCTCTCTGCTCCTCCCCCACTTGTGCCCTGTCTCTCCCTGTCTCCCAAAAATAAATAAATGTAAAAAAATGTTTTTAAATTAAAAAAAATCAAGTTTCTACCATTTTACTGTGATTATTTGAAATATATGGGTTTTTTTCTTCTTTCTCCAAATATGTTATTCATTCTTATGTACTCAAAGGCAATTGTCAAAATACAGATCCCTTCATTTAGGATACAGAACGTTTGCTTTATGAATTTTCATGTAAGTTATCGATTTTTATATGCATATTATTTATACAGAAAAATGGAGGTCAGTAACTTTTTACCTACCTAAGAATAAATTAAGCAATAACTGTAATAAAACTGTAACATAGTCAAAGCCAAAACAGGGCATGGCAAGAATCTTACAACGTGCAATATATTCCTTTCAACAGAAGGACTAATATGGAGGAATTTCATACCCCAAAAGTTTTCTGTGAAGGAGAACTGGGCATCCCTTGTCCTCTTTGAGTAAAGATTCAAGCCATAGAAGGCCTGATTTGTTCTTTCACTGGGAGACTTGCAAGTGGCTCCCTCCTTAACATTTTCCTGGCCACATGCAGGCATTACCTATAACTGAGCAGTGGCTGTCCTCTCAGATGGGCAAGTACCAACTGGTGTCTATTCTGCCCTCTGCCTCCCTGACCCTGACGGGCAGCCTGCTTCCGCCTGGATCTTTATTTGCCTTGCATCCTAGGCCACTTGGTTTGCAACTCCCTAGTGTAGAGACTTTGTAAAGCAACTTATCAGTCTAGTTCGTTCCTGAGTTTTCAAAGGTATTCAGAGCCAATTTATTTTAAGTTAAAATACAACGATAGGGGCGCCTGGGTGGCTCAGTCCGTTAAGCGTCCGACTTCGGCTCAGGTCATGATCTCGCGGTCTGTGAGTTCGAGCCCCGCGTCGGGCTCTGTGCTAACAGCTCAGAGCCTGGAACCTGTTTCAGAGTCTGTGTCTCCCACTCTCTGACCCTCCCCTGTTCATGCTCTGTCTCTCTCTGTCTCAAAAATAAATAAACATTAAAAAAAAAATAAAATAAAATACAACGATAACCTTAAATTCAGCTATAACAAACTGATATACAAGACATAACAAACTGATTCACTTTCTCGGGGCGTGGTAGGTTAACCGAAGAAAGAAAAAAGGGAAAAATGCTTTGAAGGAATATTTTTGCAAAGTTTTGTGTGCAGGTGTTTATACCAGAGTGGATCGCAGTACTGATGTAAGAACAATGGCTCCTTGAGACAGGTGATGTGAGAAAGAAATCAGAAGGAGACCTGTGAAAATGTTACACATCTGAAGAGATACAAATTACTGGATCCATTTGACGGCTGGATATAATCTTTACATAAGTTGAATTGCATAAAATTTGTGCTTCATAAACACAAGTCCTCATAACATATCACATTTTCCTCTAAGCATTTACAGAGTTTCCCATTACATGGGTAGCCATTTGATGGCTTATGATGATTACAGGTAAATTAAACAATAATTTACTGCAAGCTACTCTTGTTATGGTGACACTAAAATTTTGAAAGTAGCATTGTGCTTAGTGCGATGGGATTACAGATTAAACAATCTCTTCAGCAAGTCAGAGTGTGAGGTTCTGGGTATATAGCATCTCTGTTTCTAAACTCTAAGTGCATCTCACAGCGTGACAGGGTTGAGACCTGTTACTGCCTGAAGAAAGGGAGATCCCCATAGATACACTGAGTTCACTCAGAGAGTATACATGTATTCTGTTTCTTTGTCAGATCAAATACTTGTTTTCATCATAAACTGATATTTCAACAATAACCTTGTTATTAATCAAAATAAGGGGTGCCTGGGTGGTTCAGTCAGTTGAGTTGCTGACTTCGACTCAGGTCATGATCTCTCAGTTCATGAGTTCAAGCCCCACACTGGGCTCGTTGCTGTCAGCACAGAGCCCGCTTGGATCCTCTGTCCATCTCTCTCTCTGCCCCCCCCAAAAATAAATAAACTTTAAAAAATAAAATTATGTATCATTATGCTATATTTATCACAATTACAATTTTCTGTTTATTTTGAAAATCAATTTTAATGGGCTTGTAAATTTAAAAATTAGTTTATGGAGAGAAGGAGGGAGAGGAGGAGGCAGAGAAAGCGTGAGAGATGCTATTTGTATCATGACCAAGCATTTATTGAATTCTGATAGTGTATCACTCAAGTCTCATTCTTTTAGGAACTATGATATTAACATATATCTTTAAAATAGTCATGGTGGGATCTACCTGAAATAGATGAGTTGTTGTTGTAAACTATAATAAAGTTTATGTTTGACTGAGTTTAGCATTATTGTTCATTACATTACAAATTCTTTGAACCTCAGTGACCTTATCCTATAAAAGAATAGCAGTTGTCTTAGAGTGCTGTACATATATATGAACATTGTATGGACCAAGTGATAAAATAAATACAAAAATACAGTGTAATTTGTAAAATGATTTAAAATTTAATTTTGTGGTTTAATGCCAGGTGGACTTATCAATGATTTTTAATTTTCTTCTAAACCTACTTTCTTCATAGAGCAAAGGACACACGAATGAATCAGGTCACACAGTCTATCTCTAGAACCAATATTTTAAAATCGATTCTACCTATGTACTTGACTTGGATATCTTTTTACAGTGGTAGTTTGACAAAATATTAAAATTCAACTCATTCACTCATTGATCTAATAACCATCTATCAAGAGCTGGGCACTGATCTGAACACTTAAATTTACATAGACAATTCAAGCATCATTCTTACTTAGACTCATAGTACCTATGGAAATAAATAAAACATTAAAGTGCCATGTAACAGAAAACAAGGATTTATTAACTGTTAATTCTGCAACAGACTTCAGAGAAAATTTTAAAAGAGCTTATAAACAGAGAAATGTGAGTGTGGAAAATTCTGCGTTGAATCAAGAATGTGCAAGATGTTTTGGGAACAGGCAGTACTCAACTGTGGCTAGCCCAGAGTGTTCAGAGAGAAATAGTAAGAGGAACAGTGAGGGAAGGCATTTCACACATACTCGTGAAGAGCCTGTGTTGACATACCATCGTATCTACTTTATTATAGTTTTTAAACATCATGGATCAGAAGGGCATAGCACCCCTACAGGATTTTTAGGATAATTACAGATTATTGTATAAAATGTCATCCGCAGTTTCTACCACATTAGAAAGAGTAAAAAATATTTCTTTCCCACTATGAGGAAGTCATAAACACCATTTCTTTTCACACTCACGGAACTGACATCTTCTCCCCCTGAATTGTCTGAACGTTTGTGCCCTCCATTCATAAAGTTCATCTTCTACTCTGAGAGCCCACCTTATGGAATTAGCCGCACCTTGCTTCAGGGTGCTGTGTGTGTGTGTGTGTGTGTGTGTGTGTGTGTAGCACATTCATGTATAACATGAAGATTTTTTTTTCAATTTCTGTCACAGAAAGCACATATGCAATTTTATTTTGCAAGGGTAGAATGTTCACCTCAGAATGTATTTTGGATATCTCCCTATATGCCTTAGTAATACATAACTGCTTTAGCAAATGCAAGATATCATTTCTCAGGACCACTGTATCACTTTTAATATTTAATTGTAATGCCAGCTGAAACAATATTTTTTAAACACAGTGACAATTAACCACCAGGTTCAGAAGACAATAAGTGATTTCCTTACTCTTGTTTAGACAAGGGAAATCAGCACAAAAACAAAATATTCCCATTCAAGCGAACAGTGACATGATATTACATATGTAAGTATTTAATTTTGTTTTACGTGCATGAAGAGTGATAAATGTAAATCATAAGAAACGAGTACATACTTTGAGGAAACCGTGGGGGGTTGTCATTGACATCAGTCAGGGTGATGTTGACCGTTGTCGATCCTGAGAGTCCTCCAACTTGCCCAGCCATGTCTTTGGCTTGAATGACCACTGAATAGTGTTCTCTGGCTTCTCTGTCCATATTATGTAAGGCAGTTCTAATAACTCCTGTAACATATTTTAAACAAAACAGTACAGATTATATATTAAATGAGAAGTAGCACAGATGTATCGTTTTTCCCCCATAGTTTCATTGAGCCACAGAGCCAGCTTTTTTTCTGCATATTTTCAGAAGTGCATTTTTAAATGAAATACTTTTGTGAGAAAGCCACTTCTGAGACAAACAGTACCTTAAACATGTTACGAAAACCACCTCATTTGACTCCTTCATTGGCAACCACATGTCTCAAAGCATTCTATTCGTGATAAATTAAGATGCCCATTCTTTTGCGTTGCTTGGGGTGCCTTGCAGAACAGCCCCATGGCCCAAGCTTGTACTTGTGCTGGAATACTAAATATTTCACAAGTTGTGCTCCTCAAAAACGTCAGTTAAGATGATATGAGAAGAGGTTAATTTTCCTCTTTAGAGAAAAATTTACATAGCTTCCTGTCAGGGCTGTCAAAGTTGGATGGTGGAAAACATGGAAGAATTGTGGATACTTGAACAAAGATTATAGACAAGAGTCATTTTAACATTTATCAAGATGAAGAAACTCACTATTTTTATCAGGAAATGACAGCTACAATAAGAACTAGATGTAAGTACCTAAGCAAAATAAAGTAATGAAATTGATTCCAAAAATCACAGGTAAAAGTCACAGGCTTTTTTTCACAGTGCCAAAGGAGACATTAAAGGTAGTCTTTTATGAAGTATTTCTTGGATTCAATAAAGAGATAAAAAATGTTATGTGTTATATCTCCATTTGTATGACACATAAGTACATGTGCACACACACAAATTAGATAGCTTTGTCGATAGAGCCTTAAATTTAAAATGGAAACACATTTTCCAGAGGGCCAAGGACTGTTAACTATATGATAAAAAAAGTCCTCATGTAGATGAGCTATATTATAAATAAGTATATTTGTATATAGATAGATATGTATTTACATTTATATTATATATGCATGTAAAAATATAAACATATTTGCTACTCCATACATAGGACAACATTTAACAACCACCTTTTTACTTTTACTAAAAATATTTGGATCATATTCTTTTTGAGAAGGGACCAATAGCTTTGACCAATCACACCAATGATTAGTTAGCAGTATAATTCATAGGACAGTGGCAATTATAAAAACTGCTCACTGTAGAGCTGAACACAGTTTTACAGACAATATGTTGATGTAATTAAAGAACACAGGGTTGTATGTATATTCAAACTAAAAGTAGTCTTTCAAAGGTGGAAAGGATCAGTCAATCAGTTGTTCAGAACATACAACACTGCAGCAGGTTTTTTTGTTGTTTTACTGAATTGATTATATGTGTAATGACTTTGAGAGGAGAGCCTCAGGAACCAGGAAAAGCGATCCCACAACTTTCAATATTTGTGAATTTTTAATTGAGGGAGTTCAGGAAAATTTTCCTGAAGCTAAATAGAAATGAAAATTATTCTTATCAAAAGAAATTATAATAATATGGTAATAAATGATTCATCTAATTCATGCATATGAAAAAGCCTCAAGCATCCTTAATACAAAGAACAATGTTTTATCACGTATGATAATTATATAAGAAGGAATTGAATCGATGCAGAAATGAACAAGCTGAGAATTTATGAAAATATTTTATGAAAGAAACATATGCTTTCTAATATTTGAAAAAAATAAAGATGTTGTTCTGAAAAGAATACGTTATAAATGGGACATGCCTCTGGTGTGTAGAAGTTTGAGAAGGATAATTTTTTACAATGGAATCTTTAAGTGTCATTTGCTGGATATAAAAATATAATAGCAAAATCAATCATTACAAAGTGAAAGATATAGGGGCGCCTGGGTGGCTCAGTCGGTTAAGCGTCAGACTTCAGCTCAGGTCATGATCTCGCGGTCCGTGGGTTGGAGCTCTGCATCGGGCTCTGTGCTGACAGCTCAGAGCGTGAATCCTGTTTCAGATTCTGTGTCTCCATCTTTCTCTGACCCTCCCCTGTTCAAGCTCTCTCTCTGTCTCAAAAATAAATAAATGTTAAAAAAAAAATTAAAAGAAAAACAAAGTGAAAGATAGATATATTTACACAATTTGAGAGAGAGAGAGAGAGAGAGAGAGAGAGAGAGAGAGAGAGAGAATCCCAAGCAGGCTCCACACTGTCAGTGCAGAGCCCAACATGGGGCTTTGACCCATGAACCCTGAGACTCATGACCTGAGCCGCAATCAAAGGTCAGATGCTTAACCAACAGAGCCACCCAGGCACCCCGATACATTTACACAATTTGAATGTTATTCATTTAAGAGAATCAGAGAAGACAAATCAGCCCAACCCCTGTTTTAGAGTACACATTTCAATAATTTTATTCCATTCCCATTATATCCCTTCTTCTATAATATAGGTGTGTCTGACAGAAAATGAGAAGCTTGCCAGCCACATTTGCTTATAGAAAGAAAACAGTGTATCCAGAATTGACACATACTTCCCAGAAATGACTGTCTACGAACCCTCTGAAACTCAGAGTTCTCTTGAAGGTGCTCCAGTGGATGTGCTTAGCTATGACCTACCCCAAGGGCACATAGGTAAATGGAGAATGCTTGTCAAATTGCTGTAGAATACAGTAATCTTTTTCTAACACATTGCCCAGATGCGTGTAAGTGGGGCAGCCTAGAACACCGCCAATGCACAGTAACTTTTGTCCTTCCAAACAGACTTTTTTAGAGCAGATTTAGGTCCACAGCAAAATTGAGAAGAAAGTACAGTTACCGTCTACCCTCTCCTTATTCCTCCCTTGCTACACGAATACACATTTTCTCCCACTACCAACATCCTGAATTAGAACGGTGCATTTGCTATAATTGATTAACCAACACTGACACATCATTATCACCCAAAGTCCTCAGTTATAGTTTTACTGCCTTGAAATCTTTTCTGATCTACCTATTCATCTCTCCCTCCTTCAATGCCTCGCAGTCATTGATCTTTTTACTTTTTCTGTAACTTTGCCCTTACTATCCCTTTAATTTTGCCTTCTCCAGAAAGTTGATTGTATGTGGTGTTTTCAGATTGTCTTCTTCACTTGGTAATAGACAGTTAAGGATTCTCCATGCCTTTTCATGGCCTGAGAGCTCATTTTGTTTTAGTGCTAAATAATACTGCATTCTTCGGGTATGCAGTTGTTTATACGTTCACCTGCTAACAGACATCTTGGTGGTTTCTGAGTTTTGGTGATTATGAGTGAAACTGCTATAAACACCTGTCTACTGGTTTTTGTTTGGAAATAAGTTTTTAACTCCTTGAGTAAATATCAAGGAGCATAATTACTGGATCACATGGTAAAAGTCTGTTTAGTTTTGTAAGACAATGTCAAACTGTCAAAGTGGCTATCTATTTTGCATTCCTAACAACAGTAAATGAGAGTTCCTGTGGCTTCATATCTTGACCAACATTTGTTGGTCAAGGTTCCAAATTTCGGTCATTGTATTAGGCGTATAGTAGTGTCTTGTTTTCATATTTATTTCCCTGGCAGATGATGTCGGACCATTTTTCAAATTCTTACTCCCATAAATAGGTCTTATTTGGTGAGATGTCTGTTAGGTTTTTTGTCCATTTTGTAAGCTGAGTTGTTTTATTATTGTTGAATTTTAAGAGTTTGTTGTATATTTTATATAACAATCCTTTATGAGATTTGTCTTTTGTAAATACTTTCTGCCGGGACATGATTTATCTCCTCATTCTCTTCACAGTATCTTTCACAGTGTAGAATGAAAACAAAATTTTTTTTTTGGAGTCCAGATTATTATTTCTGTCACAATTCATTATTTTGGTATTGTTTATAAAAAGTCATTGCCACACCCAAGGTCACCTAGTTTTCATCTATGTTACCAAGTAGGAATTGTACTTATCTATTTATCTATCTATCTTTATCTATCTATCTATCTATCTATCTATCTATCTATCATCTATTTAGAGAGAGAGAGACAGGAAGAGCACAAGCAGGGGAGAAAGGCAAAGGGAGAGAGAGAGGATCTTAAACAGGTTCCATGCCCAGTTCAGAGCCCGACATGGGGCTCAGTCCTGCGACCCTGAATCATGATCTGATCTGAAATCAAGAGTCAGGCACTCAACCGAGTCCCTGAGGCATCCTCCAACTTGCAGGAATTTTGAAGTTTTGTGTTTCATATTTAGGTCTCTGATACATCATGAGTTACTTTTTCTAAGGATGTAATGTATATGTCATTTTATTGTTTCTGCATATGATATCAATTCATCTCAAACCATTTACTGAAAAGATGATTTTCTTCCATTGTATTATCTTTGCTCCTTTGTCAGAGATCAGTTGCCTATATGTACAAGGGTCTATCTCTGGAATTTCTATTCATCAACACCACACTCTCTTGATTACTATAGTTTGTAGTAAATCCTAAAGTCAGATAGTATCAGTCTTTCAACTTTGTTTTTCTTCTTAAATATTATCTTGACTATTCTGGGTCTTTGCCTCTACACATTAACTTTAGAATCAGTTTGTCAATATCCACGAAATAACTTGCTGAGATTTGGATTGGCATTCCATCACAGCTATAGATATCACTGGGAAGAATTGACATCTTCACAATATTGAGTCTTCAATTAAGGAACATGAAATATCTGTCCATTTATTTAGTTCTTTGTTTCTTTCATCCTAATTTTGTAGTTTTACTCATAACAATTTTGTATCTACTTTGTTAGATTTATTACTAAGTATTTCTTTTGGAAGGGAGCTAACCTAAATGGCATTATGTTTTAAAATCATTTTCCACTTTTTCGTTGTTGGTATATAAGAAAATCATTTTTATATAACCCTGTATCCTGAAATCTTGCTATAATGCTTATTGGTTCCAGGACGTTTTGTTGTTGTTGTTGATTCCTTAGGATTTTCTACATATACAATTATGTCATCTGTGAACTGAGATCAATTTTTTCTTCTTCACTAATCTGCATAGCTTTTATTTAAGCTAAGTGATAAGATTGTGCATTTTTCAGTAGTAAAATGATAAATGGTATCACTGAATGAAATATTTATTTTTAAAAAATTTTTAAATGTTTATTTTTGAGAGAGAGAGAGGCAGAACGTGAGCAGGGGAGGGGCAGAGAGAGGGAGACACAGAATCCGAAGTGGGTTCCAGGCTCTGAGCCGCAAGCACAGAGCCTGATGTGGGGTCTGAACTCACAGATGGTGAGATTGTGACCTGCCGAAGCCAGATGCTTAACCAATTGAGCTACCCAGGCGACCTTGAATGAATTATTTCTTAAGCAAATGTCACAAATTGTTCCAGAAGAATCGATTAAGTTTAAACAATATAAAACACATTCTAATTTTATAGTTTAAAATACTAGCATATTACCTGATTACTTGCAGATGGATAGCATTGGTTCAAAAAAGTTTTAACATCCCTTATCCAAGATTACAAGATCTTGTAACAAAATCTGAATGTTCCTTCCTGCTCCTTGATCCCTCTCACCCTGCAGAAGACTTCTGTACACACTCCAAGTAGCCAGAATTATCATGAACTCTTCTTGTTCTGTCCATCTATTAAGAGATTAATTCTACCATCATGGATGAACAATCTTTTGTCCATGTTGGTAAACATTTGCATAGATAATCAGTATTAAATTGTTTTTATAAATATTGAGATTTGATAAATTTACTAGAAAATATAAACAATGTTGAAAGAAGATAGGAAAAAATGGCAAACATACTTTCCCAATAATTTGGGAAAGAAATGAAAAGAAAAAGAAAAACAAGTTAAAAAGTAATCATAAGTTACTTTCCATCCTCAATGCTTAGCACAATAGCCAGCTTTTTTACAGAATTAAATATATATTTTGAATAAGAACACACACACACATACACGCACACATACATGTACTTACACTCATATACACACATGTACACACACATGTACACACACATACACATATACATATTGATTTTGCTCCACTTTTCTCAGGATGCTACATTTTAAAATAGTGAAAACATTAAACAAAATTACTTTATGAGTTAAATGTGAAGCTATCTACTCAAAGGGATTTTATGTGCTAGTTTTCCCAAGTCATTTTCAGAATATCCCTGTCTTTGCTTAACTATTAAAGCACTCCCTTTCATTCTAAACAGTGTACCAGTGTGTGTGATCATTTATTCAGTTAGCTTCATTTTTACAATATTGTTAGTGGCTTTCAAACTTGAATTTGATTCAATACTCCCTTGAGATTGCCTTGGACCCAGGCCCTAGGGTCTATGATTTAGTGATTTGGAGTGGGTCTGGCCTACTTACAGCTCTAATTGACTACTGCATTCGTGTGCTTAGGCTGCCCTGAAAAGATACCATAGACTCACTTGCTTAAGCCATAGAGACTTATTTCACACGCTTTTTAGGGACTGGGAAGATCAAGGTGTCAGGTTCCTGGTGAGAGCTCTCTTCCCGGCTTGCAGGCAGCTGCCTTCTCACTATGTTTTCCTATGGCTTTCCCCCAGTTTGTGCACAGGGAGAAAGAAAAACAGAAAGATTGCTCTCTTCGACTTCTTATAAATCCACTAATCCTGTCTTGAGGGCCCCACTCTCATGACCTAATCTAAAACTAATTACCTTAAAATTTTTTTAATGTTTATTTTTGAGAGAGAGAGAGAGAGAGAGAGAGAGAGAGAGAGAGAGTGAGTGTAGGGGAGGGGCAGAGAGAGAGGGAAACACAGAATTCTAAGCAGGCTCCAGGCTCTGAGCTGTCAGCAGAGAGCCCAACGTGGGGCTGGAATCCATAAACTGTGAGATCATGACCTGAGCCAAAGTTTGATGCTCAACTGACTAAGCCACCCAGGGGCCCCTACTGGGAGCTAGAATTTCAACATAATGAATTGGGGTGGGGGGAAGTACACAAACATTCATTCCATCAATGATTTAAGAAATTGGGCCTCAAACAGGGAGACCAAAGAGGCAGACCATTCCAAATAGGTAGGTGGCAGATATGTTTGTTTTTGTTTATTTTTTAATGCTCATTTATTTTAATGGGGGGGGGGGGTCACACAAATTAGTTGAGGGGAGGGGTAAAGAGAAAGGAGAGAGAGAGAATCCCAAGCAGGCTCTACGCTGTCAGCATGGAGCCCAATGTGGGTTCGATCCCATGAACCATGAGGTCATGATGTGAGCAGAAAACGAGTCCACAGTCAACCAACTGAGCCACCCAGGCATCCCAGAAGGTGGCATTTTTAATAAGCAAAGGAACTTACATATAAGACTCATCTGGACAAACTGTAGGATGAATGTATCTCCATACCCACCCACCAGTAATTTTTCTGAAAGTTTATATAGAGGCCTTAGCTGGGTTCAGTCACATATATGGTCTAGACAGTCTCAACAACATATTACTCTCTCAAAGCTGCTTTCTTAAAAACTGTTTCCACTCTGGGAATGGTGGGTGGAAAGCCTATTCCAAGGACAAGAGAGAGAGTGAGGAGCCTCTGATTGCCTGGGTTCAGCTTGTGGGTCAACTGGAGGTACCATCCTCTCACTGACCATGCCCAACAGCCATAACAAGCCCCACAGGTGAGTCCAATGCATGTGGGTCCAGGCCACTTTGAAAAGACAAAACTCAAAAGATGAAGTGCTACCATTATGTATTTACACATTTCTTTACTTTTTATCTCCATCTTGCATTGCCAATAAATGAATATACATATGGGAATACATACATGCACACAGATGACAAATAATATGCAATGGTAATGTTTATTTTTCAAAACTGTGCAGGTTACACTCTTATGCAAGGCTTGGATAAACTATATTTACACAGTCCAAGTAAGAAATCATATTTGTTTGTTTGTTTGTTTGGCTTTTTCTGTGATGTATCCATCTACCTGGCGATTGTACTGTAACTTACTTTTGCCTTCCACATAAACTTAGTATGGACATACTTATCTACAACATGGCCTTTAAGTAAATTTTTAAAGAAAAAATACAGAGCAGCTACATTACCTAAAATTATTTCGTTGTTTGATTATTTTAAAGTAAACTCTGTCCTTTCAATGCATGCTAGGCAACTGGCAATGGCATATTCTGAATGTTTGTTGGATAAGCTTCGCTAGCAATGTTTACTTCAAAAATTTTAACTGGAAATGTTGCCTCTTATTCTCTTGTGATGCTGGGTTGAATCGACAGGATGTGATTACCCTTGTATCATTTTGTTTTGTTTCTTATTAGCTTCCTGGTAAACGATTGCAGGTGCCCCACTGCCTGCAAATTACCTTCTGACTACTGCTTCCCAATCACCATGATATGTAGGGGTCTGTAACTGGGAATACAGTTCTGCTGAATACGAGTTCATAACATTGAAAACTCATCTGTGGTTATAAGCATTACGTGTTGAACCCGACTCACTGGCCTACCATATGTTTTTGTTCCCTGACTGAGGATATTCCTATATAACAATATATTCTCCAAAATGTTTTCTTCCATTTTTATCCACTATAAAGAACTTAAGATGGAAATGTACAAATCTAGTTTTTAGATAATACTACACAAGACTGCAAAATAAAATTCCTACAAGTGAGAACAAATAAACCAGCATGCACATTCAAATCCATACAGAAACACCTAAGGTATGTATTTGCACTTATAAGAGAAACAAGTAAGTTTTCTTCCATGTCTAAACTACCTTATGCACTTTGACTCAAAAGTATGTTTTCTTAATTTGTTCAATTGATGGCTCATTATTTTGAAGTCTATTATATCATTACTTAATGTATATTAAAATATACTGGAGTCCCACTGTTTCCTGAATGTGGTACAAGTGCACTTAGTAACAGAATTACATGGAATGCCAATTATCATGCAACTTTAAGGAAGCCACCTTTGATCTACTGAATCAGAATCCCGGGGAGTGGGCCCAAAGATCAGTATTTGTGGCAAGTTCCTTCTGTGATTCTCATGAATGATCAAATTTGAGATATTCACTTAGAGTTCAGAAGACAAGATATCTGTCCTCAAGATGCTCATTATTTCATTGGAATATCTGTTTCTTTAAAAAAAATGAACTGAGAGATTTAGAAATGTTTAGAAGTTTAATTAGTCATCTTTTACATGATGACACTTAAAATCTTGGTAGTAATAATTCATCTTTCCAACTTCCTTACTGTAGTGTTCTAGGTATCTGGAAGATTCTTTATGTTAGCTATTTGACTGCTGTTTGTTTCAATATTTAGTATATCATGTACTGCTACGTATTCTGTATTTCCCCTTGTGACTTTGTAAGGATAATGTGGCTTCCATAATTTCTTGTCTTCATTGACACTGAATCTATATGTATCCATTAACAACACAGTTCCAGCAATCTATTTTCTTCACTCATCACCAATTCAATATATGCTGAATACGTTTCTGCTCTGTTTAAAATGTGGGATCCAGACACATATAAGACAGAGCTTATGATATTAGAATGTTATGATTAGGGTATTTACTGGTAGGGAAATAGGTATCCAAATCTGTAAAGTTAAGTAATACAGAAAGTGTATTTCATTAAGTGAGAAACAAAATCCAGATTTCAGAGGTCATAGTTATCAAAATGGATGAGTATGGACCAAAGAGTACTTTATGGCAGAATGGAATGTTTGTAGGTTATGGAAGGGTAAATGTAGAAGTAGGATCGCCTTGTAAAGAAGGTGTGTTCATCTTACATGGTCACCTGACATGAACAAAGGATTTTGAATGTATATAGCTATAGGGATTGGATTCATTGGAAAATGATCATAAGAGAATGGTAGGGATTAGGTTCTCAGTGATTCAAATACTCTGTTTCTCTCTTTTGTTCCTCATGGGATTGGTGGTTTGAATAGCTTTGTTGCTGTCCCTGTAAAGTCAAGACTGACTAGGCTTCACTACTAGTCAGATGTTATTACTACTAGCTGTGGCTGAGCAGATGCAAGGTTATCTCTAGAGCAACATTTCCCACATTTGAGACTCTAAAGTGTCAGTGGGTAACAGATTAACTTCAGATATTTATTTCCATTTTTGTTATATAACTGATTTCATTTTTAAAGAAAAAAATATGTATTATATTAAACACTGGCATCCTAGAATTAAAACAAAAACAAAACCCCTCGACATATTTAGCCTCCAGCTATGACTCATGGAATTAACAACCATAAATTCATGAAGGAAGACATTTTTATGCTTTAGTGGGAAGATTCAATTTTCCTCCTCTATATTTTTTCTCTTCCTACCATGAAAATTGATGGTGAAGCATTTTATTTCTCCTGAGGATAAAAGGAGGAAGAATTCACGAGTTTTGAGTACGGACTTAGGTTCTCCTTTCAGGTATATATATCTCATATATTTTCCCCATGCACTTCATGAGAGGAAAAGCTCAAAGCTTAAAAAAAAATTCTCCCTAGACCAGAAACTTACAAAACTTTAAATATAACCCAGGACTTCCTGACATTAAAATCCTAACAGTACAGTGACATTATTTCAAGGAATTAACCTGTGGCGTCTACAAGAGAGGCTTGACCTGTTTTGAAAGAGTGACAAAAGAGAGGGTGGGAGGAGGGAGAGGGAGAAAGGCAGAGAGAAAAGAGAGAGGAACATCATACAAAAGTAAGTGTTACCATCTCTGTGGATTTAGAGTCATAAATCAGACAGATTTAAGGAGAATATAGTTATATTGATCTATCATCAAAGATACTTCTCATTTTGAATGATTTTGACTTTTTTTTCCTATTTTATTTATTTTTATATCTGTTATTGGTGTTTCAATGTGATCTATAACTTCAAAAGATCAGTCTTGCTAGTTAATATATTTAATAACCATACTAATAAAATCACAGGGCTGCCAGGGCATTTGTGAAAGCCAAATAGTTTATATATTTTCAGGCTTTCAGCATGACTACCCCATTCATCAAAAATATAATGAGACAGCACTATACGGAGAAAATAAACTATGGATTTAAAAAAAAAAACCTATCTGGGAATAAATTTCAATGGTGATGATGACAATAATGATGGAACTATGGGCAGTTATTAAGTATTTATTAAGCATTATGAATAATGCTTTATGTTGATCATCACACTAGATTCTCACATCAAATGCCTATGGAAGTTATTCATATTATCCCATTAAAAAAAGGATTATAAGAGTAGAAAGGATAAGAAAACTGCCCAAGGACAGGCAGGTTTGAGATAGCCAACATTCAGTCCGGACAATTAGAATTCAGAGTCTGCTGTCACAATCACTTCCCTATGATTATCTGATTTCTTTTGAGTAAATCAGAGAAAATGCTGCAAAGAGGCTGAAATGGATTTTGGGAATATGTCTGCATCTTGCCAATGTGTTTCAGAAACAATGTCTGGTTGCCTTGCCCTGGCCGGATTCTGATAGCATTGGAATCCAAGTTCTGAATAACGGCAAGAAGATATCAGACAAATAGTGGGAAATTTTGGGTAACTGAAAGATGTGACTCCAAAAGCTAAGGATTGAGTCTTTTGGACAATAGAAGAAAGAGTGGTCAACTTAGAAAGGAAAGATTCATCTTGCTCCAAGAGGCCATTTCCTGTTTATGTTCTTTTTGCAGGGAATCAAATACCAATACTGCTAATCAGGGCTGAACTATGATTGATTTGATGAATGCAGTACAATGGAAGTCACATTATTGCATTTTATGCCCTGGACTTAAAAGTACTGAAAACTTCTCCCTTGGTCTTTGAGAGCCATATGCTGTCATGTAAGTAGTCTAGCTACGCAGCCTGAGAGAGCACATAGAGAAGCCCTGAGATAGAAAGGGCAACGGATCCATCTGAGCTCCTCCAGCTTTTCCCACTGAGGCACTAGGCATATGAGTAGACACATCTTTACGCATCCGTACAAGTCCAGGTATCGACTGAATGCCACCAAGTAACGGGACCAATGCCACATGGATCAAATAATTACTCAGATAAGCCCTGCTAAACTTCCTGATTTCCAAAATCACTGTTGTTTTGAAAACTCCGGGTTTGGGGGTAATTTGCTACACAGCAATGACATTCAAATTTGGAATACACACACACGCACGTGCACACACACACACACACATATGCACACACATACACGTGCACACACATATAATACATGCACACACATTTATTACTCATAGTTGGCATTCTAGATCTACCCCAACATTATTAAATCAAGACTATATATTTCCTCAATATTATTTTTTCTTCCGTTCTTTTCTCTCTCTTCCACCTACCCACCCAAACGTTCTCTCCAGAGTTGGAATGCATATAAACATACATATATATAAACACACACATTTCAAATATTTCTGCTACAGTGCATATAGATATATTCTATTGGTCCAGGTAAAAATTGTATTTGAAAGATAAAAAGAAACTGACCTCCATATAATTGATATGTACTGAACACATGACATATGATTTCTATAAATAATGAAGTTTTAAGATTCTTATCATCTGGAGATGTGCATGCTATGGAAAATAATATTATTTATGATATTTATGAGACTTTATGTATTATTTTTATTTTTATTATTTTATTTTATTTGAGAGAGAGGGCATGAGTGTGAGTGGGGGAGAGGGGCAGAGGGAGAAAGAGAATTTTAAGCAGACTTCATGCTCCGTGTGGAGTCCCAAGAGGGGCGCAGTCCCATAAGCCTGGGATCATGACCTGAGACATAATCAAGAGTCGAACGACTCAACTGACTGAGCCATTCAGGTATCCCTTTTAAGGGATTTTTTAATCAAGAGAATTGGAAACATAATTTCAAAGTCCTAAAATATTAGATAAAAATATTTTATTACTAAATATTGAATGTTTGTAGAAATACTCTACCTTAAATAGAAATGCATTTTTGGGGAAAATAATAATGAAATAATAATTAAAAAGAAATCCAGAAGTACTTAAGTATGATTATTCCAAAATACTTGTTTGCATAATTTATAAAAAATTGATGGCCTCAAAATGCATATACAAATAAGAAATATTAAGTTTATCACATAGATATATTATGCCTATTGAAACGTTGGCATAGTTTTTTTTTTTTTTCTGCTTCTTACTTTCTCCATAATTTATCTATTTTTTCTTCAGTTTTTATTTATGATGCTTAAAACTCATTTAAAAATATAAGATTCTTTATATAGGATTTTTTTTGGTTGTAGTTACCATTTAAGAAAGAATATTTAATATTACTATATTGAAAAATTTGAAATATTTGCTAACTATATGTAAAACCATTAATTAAGAAAAACACTAAAACATTGCTTTATAAATATAAACATATATACCAATGTCTAGTTCTATTAGTAAGGGTATAGTTGAGAACATAGATCCATAAGTAACTCAAAATTGATGATTTCTCTATAGTACCAATTTAAATATTACACTATCTGCTTTCTTGATTTTTAAAAGAAAGTTTTATTTTCTTTTTAGAGTATGGTTTTATTTTATGATTCACTATATCATACTCTAATAATTTAAGAAGGCATTGTTGGGGTGCCTGGGTGTCTCAGTAGGTTGAGCGTCTGACTTTGGCTCAGGTCATGATCTCTTGGTTGGTGGGTTCAAGCCCCACATCAGGCTCTTTGCTGACAGCTCAGAGCCTGCAGCTTGCTTCGGATTCTGTGTCTCCCCCTCTCTCTACCTCTCCCCTGCTTGAGCTCTCTCTCTCTCTCTCAAAAAAATAAACACTAAAAAATAAAATAAAAAAACAAAAAGGCATTGTCATTTTCAATAAGGTGTTTATCACATTATGCATTCCATACGTATGAATATGTATGTATGCACATATATTATAAACACATTTTATATATGTCACATATAACACATATGCAATACGGAAGCAAATTCATATACCCAATCACTAAAATTACTTTAAGATTTCAAGGGTATACACACTTATATGTTTATTTCTTTTGGCACATAATCTAACACTGAATCGTTAAGGCAATGGTGGACAATTCAAGTGACTGAAGTTTTGAGAATAAAAGTTAAAGAATGTTGTCAGAAGATTCAAGTATATTCAAGAAGCAACACAAGAAAACTGCAAATGTAATTTTAGAATATAGTAAACTAATCCCTTGGCCTTCAAACATGGCCATGAATTCTCATTGCTTTTGATCTTTTAAATATAAGTCTAATGTAAAAATATAACAAATTAATCATGCAACCATGCCACTGCCTATATTTTTCTGCAAATTTAAGAATGGTAAGAGGGTAACATGTTTGACAGTATTTGGAGGAAGATATTAGAAGGACTGTGTAAACTTGACTAAGAATTCAATTGTATATGTCTAATTTTCATTAATTTATAGATAAATTTACTATTAATTAGTAATCGATGGGTACCCATTGTGGCTCCAGTATCACTGAGAGGCAATATGGTAGGATCATGTGAACTGGGAAACAAGTTATGAATATCCCTTACTAGCACAGAGGTGAGTCACATAAAGTAATAGGAACATTAAGTAACTCAAAGAAACATGAATGTTTTATAGAAAGAATCTTATTCCTGGGAAAGAAGTTTCCTCATGTGTGAAAGCCTCATCTGTCCACATTCTTGAATGGTTTAAGTGAGCAATAATAGTAGCCAGGGTGTACTCTTACCATCTACTAGATGTAAGTGATGTAGAAAGTTAATAATCTGGTAACATGTTTCACTAGAAGCTAAAGGATAGTAACACAATGTACAACATAGCAGGATGGGTACTACACTCTAATTTAAATGGTAGTCACAAAATACTTGAGTGCTTGAATTATGTAAATGCAAAATGCTGTTGTTTTTACTGTGTGATAGAAAAGTGACATAGGATTTATTACTTTTTTGATTACTAGAGGCATGGAAGCTGAATCCATCAGTATGTGAACAGATATTTGGTCTTTTGATAAAGAGAGTAAACAGAAAGTCCTGAACACATGAAAGATGAGGCTGGAAAGATATTTCTTATAGGATTTGTAGAGTGGGGCTTTTAGCCAGTATGTGAATATTTTTCTAGGAAGGGATTCCTAGGCAAGAAAATGTAGCTAAGGAGCAAACATTAAACATTCGTTTTATTCTCTCTGGCTATACAATTTTACTGTGTTTTCCTAATATTTGGATTCATGGAGTAATATGTTGTTGATGGGTGAAATTGCAACCATGGAAAAGGAAGCAATGATTAAAAAGTGATAAATATGTCATGCTGTTGATTGCTGAGAATACTAGATAATTTGACATGTTGCTCAAATGAGGAACTTGGGTTAATAAGATTTATTGAGAGTCTGCTCAACAGTAGGAACAAAACAACAACAACAATTAAAAGATAGTATCCTGGATATGTTGGGTACAGATATGAACAACCAAATAGTTAACTCAGCTAAAATAGAAAAGTTTCCACCAAATGTTAACTTTTATTCTATTTCTCCAGTGAGCATAAGATCATAAACTGGTAGATTAGTGAAAGCTAACAGGTATTGGAATTCTTAGAGCTCTCTATATTTGTTCTGTGAAAGGTGTAAACACCTCTTTCTTTAATCTTTGCATAACACATGCTATATAATGACTGTCATCTAAAAAAAAAAGTATACAGAACCTGAATTTATTCAAGTTCTTGTAGCCAAATCTGTGAAAAGAGTTATCTATATATAATAGAAAATAGTGACTGAGTGAGGATTTGGGCACAGGGTATTTATTAGGGACCAACGGTGAAGGATGGAGAGGGAACACAAAAGGACAGAGGAAGATATTAGTCTGGGGTGCACATCCAACAACATTTAGGCTAATGCGGCAGGGATGTATTGCCTGAGTGTCCAGTCTTTATACATCCAGCCTTTATACAACCCATCTCACTCAGTCACTAGATGAGGGTTGTCCTGGAAAGACAAAACTTCATCAAGGTGTCTATCAGCACTTGAGATAGATCTTGAAGGAGCTGACAGCTAGCAGTAGGGTGTGGATCACACTCCCCAGCCTGGCTGCAAGTCCTTCCTCAAAGGAGACTCAGCATCACGCATCTGTTTCTACCAAACAGTAACCTTACTTTGCTTCCCCTAATTTCTAGTGGAAACTCTCCTCGTCTTTATAGAAGCTGTACACTACACTGAAAATGCTCATGTGATCTCACTTTTAAGAGTTAGTTCCCTTGTTGCCAAATCCACTGAATAACATCCACTCTCATCTTTCCATCAGCAAACTGGCCACAGAGTACTATCCCTACGTTTTCCGAAGACTTCATTTGTCCTGTCTTCCTCAATTTTACTCACCTCTGTTTTGTATTGCCATTGCTCTCATTTACTTATTGTTATACTACCTTACTTATTAATTTTGACAACAATTTGTCCTTTTCCACTAGAATAAAAGCTCCACAGGGCGAGGATTTTTATTTGTTGTGTTTTCGTTGCTGTGCCCTCATTGCTTAAAACAACCCCCAACCCATAGCTGTCCTTAATGAATATTAGCTGAATGAGTAGAGTGCTTTAAAACCCACGGAAATGCATCGGAACATCAAGGTTTGAATTTAGAATAATACTAGACAAGATATAAAACAAATAAACCTACTAAATTTAATTTACCTCCTTTGAATATTAAATGTATAAATTTTCCAGGGCTGCTGCAACAAGGTGCCACAAGCTGGGAAGCTTAAAAACAAAAATTTACTGGGGCACCTGGGTGATTCAGTCAGTTAAGAGTCCAACTCTTGATTTTGGCTCAGGTCGTGACCTCACAGTTGGTGAGACTGAGCCCTACATAGGGCTCCACAAGCCTGCTTGGGATTCTCTCTCTCTCCCTCTCTGTCTCCCCCTCTCCTACTCACTCTTGCTTTCTCTCAAAAATAAACAAATAAACAAATAACTGCTTCACAGTTACAGAAGCTAAAAGTCTGAAATCAAGGTATTGATAGAGTCAGTTCCTTCTGAGGTCTGTGAATGCTAGATCTGTTCTAGGCCTTTCTCTTTAGCTTGTAAATGGCCATTTTCATCCTCACATGGCATTGTTCCTGCATCGTCACATCCTGTTTCCTGTGAGAGTATCTCTATGTCCAAATTTTCCCTTTTCATAAGAATATTACTAATACTGTATCACGGACCATCCTAAGACCTCAATTTAACTTGACTACTTCTGTAAAGACCCTATCTATTTCCAAATAAGGCCACATGCTGAGGGTTAGGAATCCAACATATAAATTTGGGAGTGTGGCAATTCAACCTATGACACTAAGCAAAACAAAAAAAAAAAAACAAACAAAAAACAAAAAACGGATCATGCCAAGAAAAAATAAATATATATGGAATATGTAAGCCTGTTCTTTGAGTCTATACTAGTGAAATTCTTTAAGCAAAACCATAAGAGATAGTTTGACCCAAAAGGGATTGGTGAAGACACCCTAAGATAAGAACACAAGATATGAAAATATATGTAAAAGAGTCCAATGTCCAAGTAAGATGGAGATAGAGAAGGACCTTTTTGATGGCAGCCTGAGGGATCTGATGTTAGAGATTATACAAGCATATGAGCATGAAGAGTGGCTTTGGACTGATTCTTTTATCCCTTTATCTATAGAGCCAGTCCTTCCCCCAACTAGTAGTTAAACAGTGCCCACTGGAATCCAGCCCTGTATTAGAGACAGACAAAATCACTGCCTTCATGAAGCTTACATTCTAGAGAAGGCAGATTAGTGAAAAAAAAAATTTTAAGCAAAATAATTACCTACATTATATGTAGAAGATTAGGTTGTATTGATTGCTGGGAAGGTGGGGGGTGTGTGAAGCATCTAGTTTGGGCTTGCCGTTTTAATGAGGACTGTAATGGCAGTGTGTTGGAGTTAGCTAGGACTGGATCACAGGAGCAGATTGTTAAAATTTCAAGAATTTGAGAAGCTGGTTAGTAAATATAGCCGTTATTAAAATTAAGTAGTAAATTTACAATTCAACATCATATTTAAAAAAATAATAAATACTGAAAACTCATCACTTTCTAATTGAATTACTATATTTTACTATTATTTGTGCTCTTGGTGTCATTTATGTCTATTTTATCTATACTGTCGAAATTTTATAGAATGGTGTTATACTTTTGATCCTTTCCCAACTCCATATTCTGTGGTGTCATCTTAGTAATTTGAAAATCATTGGCAGTGTAAGTATTTTCACAAGGGAATTCAGCAAATGCGACTAAATCAAGGTTCCATTTACTGATTCAGTGATTGCCTAGACCTGAGAAAGTAAAGCATTATTAAACTCACATGTGTAACAATTACATTTTGAATATATGAAAAGTTGATAAAATATTTTAAGGAAAACTTAGAAAAAATATTCATGTAATTGATTAAAAAGTGAAGTACATACAGACATCTTTTAACTACACATTAATATAAACAAAAAATATTAACCAGCACCCAAACTTATTTGTCAATGACCTGAGCAACTTCTTTGCTGAATTAGCATTATTTATTTTAAGATTCTGGCAATATTCGTTGAGTTACAACAATAGGTGGTGAATGGATGCAAAGGTTTGACAAAAAAAATCAACATAAGCATTCTGTTAGAATCAATAGGCTATGTGGAATTTACCATAAAGTGTAATGCATGTTTTATAACTGTAAATTGGGTGTTTCATGTCTTTCATACCAGTAAAATGGCAATAAACATATGTACTTATATAAATGCATATATATCTCTGGTTGTTAAATATTTACTAGCACACCACTGACTGCTAGGGACAAATAGACTTGAAAGAGGTGACAGAAAAGAGTTACAGGCAAAAGGAGTAACATGTACAAAGGCTTTAATGTGGGTGCTCTCTAGCTTATTGGAGGGTAATTTGCAAAGCCAGCATCTCTAAAGCAAAAAGAACAAGAAGAGATGAGATCAGAATGTCATGATGGGTCAGATTACTTACAGACAGGCACATTATTGCAAGGCCTTCAACTCTGGCCATAAATGAGATGGGAAGCCACTGGAGGCTTTGAACAAAAGCATGACACGATCTGATCTATTTTAATGTGACTGTTTTAGCTGCTGTGTTGGGAAAAGACTGTGTGGAAGAAGGGTGGAATTAAGGAGGTAGGTTAGGAGATATTTACAATAAAGTTAGTTAAAATATACGTGAAGAGATATGGTTGGAAATGGGGTATATCTTGAAGGTAGGGTTTGCTGATGGATAGATTTGTTATAGGAAAGCAAAACAGTAATGGAGTATAACCCAAGATTTTTGGACTAAATAAAAAAAGCTGTGAGAGCAGTGTGTGGGGAGTAGTTGGAGTTCAGAAATTTGACTTTGGACTTTCTCTGCGATATGGGTCCAAGACATGGGGCAGAGACGTTCATTTGGCACACATAATGTTCGTGTTCAGAGGAACAGTCCAGACTAGCCTTACAAATGTGGTCAGCATAAAGATAGTACTTGAAGCCATTAAACATGATGATATTAGCAAAGGAATGAGTGTCCAGAAGACATTCAAATAGGCCAGGGAGTTTGGGAGAAAATATGGAAGTAAAACATAACCAGTAATCATTGAGAAAAGAAACCAAGAGAATGTAACATCCTAGAAAAGTATTTCAAGGAACAGAAACTAATCCAACGTGACAAATGCTGTTGCTAAGTCAAGTCTGATGTGATCTGAGCAGTGTAGGAAATGAATGGAAATCAGGGACACCATAATGGGAAACATGGCAGTCAGATCTAAACTTAACCATAGGTATGAAATGAAGAAAAGAATATGTGAGACAATTTGGAGTAAATTTTTAAGGACAAGACAACTGATTGGATGTAGGGTAGAAGGGAAGGGGAATGATTCAAATGTCTCTTGATTAGTTGGCTTAAGGAGTGGGGTCAGTGACAAATCTCTCTACAAGATTAGAAGTAGAATATAAAGATCAGTGAAGAGAGTGTTAATTCATGGCTATATTGACTTTTATGTGCTTAAAAGCTATCTTTGTGAAAAAGACTGATGAGTAGTTGAACGCATTCAGTAGAAAGGTCTGGGTTGGCAAGTCAGGATAATAATGATAGTTATAAAGAAATGAATAGATATAAACTCACTCTTGCCCAACATAATGAAGAGAGTGCCACTTAATACAATTGATGGCCTAAATTGCTCTCTATTGAGTCTTCATTCCTTTCATTGTATACTAAAATTTTAATAATCAGGACAGAAAATAAAATATTTTATGAAAAAACAGGCAAGTGAGATAAAAAATCAGTGCATCTAATTTTAATGTATATAAAACAATAAAAGACTTTTAACTGAATATAATATTGTTCTGTTTCTTCTATAAATATGACTATTGGATGGACAGAATTAGCAGAGTTACTCCTTTATGTTAGCAAGATATGAGTCTGGTTGGTTTAAACAAAAGTATGAAAACAGCTGGACTACACTGAATTTTCCTCAACCATATTTGGAGGATTTTTGCACAATATAGGGATCATTTAGAGACTCTTAGAAATTAGACAACATGTCCCAAAAGTGGAAGAAAAAAATTACGGTAAAAAAGCTAATTTAAGAAGGAGGGGAGTAGATTATTTTTTTATTATTTTTTAAAATTCCTGATGTAAACAATCCATCTACAATCCCACCGCTGCCATTCATGTATTAGTTATCAAAGTGGCTCTTCCTTTGTCAAGCTATATCCTACATGAAACCTGCCAACTAGAATTAATATATATAGACTCTGCCCTATTGTAGCTTTCTGTATTCCATTAAATAGCATACACGGTTAGGAGGAATCCATTGTTTTATTATTGTTGTTGTTTGTTTGCTTGGTTGGTTTGTTTGGTTTTTGGCTTGTGCATGTTTATGTGTTTTGTTTTGTGTTTGCAGCTAAGAATGCTTCCAGGGTGTAAAGTGGACCAGGATCCTACAGTTTGGAGTAGCCACTTTCTATTTATCATCTCAAGATCTTTCTTCAACCAATAACTTGCCATTCACCAGCTTTTCATTTTGTTTCTTAGTAGGGGGACAAGGTGGGGGAAAAAAAAAAGAACTAAGAACCTAAGGCAGCCTAGGAAGAAAGTAGAAAATACAGCATTAATCAGTATAATGTACTCCAGACTGAATACAAAGATCTGGTTCCCTGAAAATATTTGGGAATTCTCTGTACAGAATTATTTAACATTTGAAGAATGATTTATATTAGAGAGCAAGATATAATCAGAAAAGGATATGGAACAAGGATTGAACTAGGGAGGCAATTAACATGGCAAATGATGGCTGAGGAAGAAATACTAAATGGGGCATTGATTTAGTTATTCAGAGACTTTTTCTATTAAAACAAACCCAGAAATCATATCACTTTTGTTGATTTAGCACCTTTTGCTGCTTATTTTAATACTGTTCACTCTTAGGGTTCCAGAGAACCTATAAATGTCTTTCCACTGATTCAAGTACCATTCATCAAAGTTACAGCATGAGCTCACTAGGCAAGAGTTTACACATCTTGCTTTGATTTCCCTTCCAGAAATAATTCTAAAAGGAATTAACTAAAGAGAGAGCACCAAATGTGAGCACAGGTAAGCCTGAGATACTTATTGTGTATAGATAATTGAGACAGTATATCTAGTTGGGATTTTCAGGTATTCTCAGTTAATTTAGAAGAAACAGAGTAATACACATGAGCATAACTCTTTTATTCTACTCCTTCTTTATGTTACTTGAGGTCCAAAATGATTATATATTGTCAATGTTTGTGTTGATTTATAATAGAAATTTGTTTACTCAAGCCTTGTATGTGTGTGTGTGTGTGTGTGTGTGTGTGTATATATATATATACATATACATATATATATATGTGTATATATATATATATATATATATATATGTATATATATATATATATTACTTCTTAATATCTCCTTTATGGGAACTTTAGCAAGGTCACTGAACCAACCAGTCATTTCTCAAACTCTGAGGCTATTTTCAGATTATAGGCTGGGTCAAGACACTTTACAATATACCAGAACAACATTCAGAGCTTTGTTGAAGGACTTATAAAGTATCTAAGGAACTTACATTTTACTCAAAGAAAATGAAGACAAGATAATATTGTTTTTTTGAAGTACTGAAGAAATACAGATAGCAATCATCCAATAACATATTTAAAATCACTCAGAGAATGATGCCTGGGTGGCTCAGTAGGTTAAGTGTCTGACTTTGGCTCAGGTCATGAGCTCACAGTTTGTGAGTTAGAGCCCAGCATCAGCCTCTGTGCTGACAGTGGGGAGCCTGGAGCTCACGCAGAGTTCCATGTCTCCCTCTCTGCTGCCCCTCCCCCACCCCTGCGCGCGCGCGCGCGCGCGCGCGCTCGCGCTCTCTCTCTCTCTCTAAGATAAACATTTAAAAAATAAATAAAAACATAAAATCACTCAGAGATAGTAAGTGCCACATGTTGTTACTGTCATTAAAATTTACATTTGTAATGAACTATTTGAAAAATATTTTGTATTCAGCCACAATAAAAGCATGAAATCTTGCCATTTGCAGCCACATGGGGGGACCTTAAGAGCATCACGATAAGTGACATAAGTCAGAGAAAGACAAATACTGAATGTTCTCATATATTTGTAGAACCTAAAATCAAAAAACAAAAACAAAAACCTCACAGATACAGAAAACAGATTGTTGGTTTCTAGAGACAAGCAGGGAGTAGGTAAAATGGGAGAAGGAGGTTGAAAAGTAAAAACTTATTTATAAAATAAATAAGTCACGGAGGTGTAATGTACAGCATGGTGACTATAGTTAGTAATACTGTGTTGAATATTTGAAAGTTGCTAAGGGTAGATCTTAAAAGTTCTCATCACAAGAAAAAAAAAAATTAACGATGTAAGGTGACAGACGTCAACTAGACTTATGACAATAAGTCATCATTTCACAACATGTGTACTGTTGGATTATTATGTTGTACATCTAAAAATAATGTCAATTATGCCTCAATAAAAATAACATTTCTTATTCCATTTAATATTTTGAAAAATTTACTGTTTTTTTTTCTATTTTAAACTCCACTTTTTGATCACCAATTGCATGCTTTAGTCATTGGGCTTTTCTCTTAACTATATTTGTAAAAATGACATACTTAACTTTGGTAATATAGTGTGGTTGATGGTCTAGGGTTTAAAATCAATTGCCTACGTTCAAACCTTGGTTCCACCATTCCCTTGCCTAGCTTTCCTCAGCTGTAACATGGAAACAATACTAAATATTTTATTTGATTAATGTGAAATTATATTAGTTAATTCATGAAAACATTTAGAATAATGCATATTACATAGCATATCCTCAATACAGTTATCATCTGCCTTTTTTTTTTAAAGAAAAGGCATTTCTGTTTTTCAGTTTTGTTAAAAAAAATGGGCATATATATATTTTTTTTTCCAAAGCAAAAATGCAAGTCAGAAACTTCACAGTGCAAGAAGTGTTCTCTGATTTGCATTTCCCCCCCAGAGAATTTAGAACCCTGAGCTATTTGTTTCCATCGCCCCAGCACTGGCAGCATCTCAATCCATAGCTCCAGAGGTTTGCATTTTTTATATTTGCAATTCCTGTTACAATTGTATCTCTTAACCATGTTTTCTACAGGTTTTTATCCAAAAGTCCACTTATTTCCCCATCATTCTTTCTGATTTTCTTTTCAGTGAATGTAAAGCTTTTATGCTACTTCCAAACCCAGGGTTCTTTCCTTTAAAGACTTTTTCCTTTAATCTGAACTATATCGGCAGGCCTTTATTATACACGGTCATGAGTCATTTATCTCCAGGTATGTGCGTATATACATAATCATGAATACCATCCATGTGCTGAGTATAATGTTAAAGATAATTTTTGCAGCCATTTCACTTGTCACCTTACTGACTTACTTTGGTCCTTGCTTACCAAAATATAGGTTTATGGAACACTTAAAAATCTACTATTTCCCATCTTTTCTTTTGAATTTGGTCACCACCACTTAGGTGAAGAAGAAGAACTTTATGTGTCCCACCCTCCCTGTGTCTTAGATGTGTGCCTTCCATGGAAGCGTCGCCCCCATGCCTTCGTGCACGTTCTCCAAATGACTGCTGTCTGATTCACAGCAGCCCGCAAAGATTGCTCTGATTGCTGGAAGCCTCGAGGTAGAGAACACAGTGATGTCCCAAGTAGTGGTCAATGCAGTGTATTCATTTATACTGTATTAATTGGTCTCCAGTCTGCATACCTAGCTCCTTGTCCTAAAAAAAATATAAAATTCTTATATGTTCTGGTCTCTGTGATGTGTCTTTACCCTATAGTAGATTATATATTGCCCTTAGATTTTACATTACAGTTCTGACAAACAGAATTAATAATGAAGCAAAGATATCAGCTAAATCTCTGTCAACAGATATTAAATGTGGCCTATTTCCTCCGATTGCATTTTGCATGTTAATACAACCAAATTCTAACAAATTACAAATCACCAAAATCATTCAGTTAATGCCTTCAATGAAGCAATCAATTCAGGGAGCATTGATTGCATTATCACTTGCTAAATACTTAGAACAAATAGGGATACAGAGCACAGTCCCAAAGCAGGTACGTACACAGATTAACTAGCATGACTTTTTTTTAACATTAGATAACATGAGTTCAATCTGGATTACTTCAAACACTGTTTTAAAAATGGATTTAGAGAATGAGATGTGGAAGGGTTGGATAGCTCCTAATTAATATTTAAATTATTTTCTGGCTGCTGAAACATGTAGGCTCTCACTGAAATGACGGGGAAGACCCTGGATATAATTATACTGTTCGATTAACTTCCTACTTGTACCTTGGAAATGTTGTTCACATTCAAGCCAAGCTCTTTTTCCCTGAGGTATTCTTGTAATGGCACGTAGGAATTTAAGATAAAGGAAAGGATTTCTCTCATGTAATATCATATCAACGCTATTTCTGCAGAACTATTTATACTGTGTGAAAGAAAAAGCTTATAAAGAACTATATTTTGATACATAACCATAGCATTACCTCGTAGAGCAAGATGATATGTTTTTTTTCTTTTTTCTTTTTTTTCTGCTTTTCCACACTAGACATCGAGGCAGTGCTGAAAACAATGTATTGATTAAAAGCATGGGCTCCGAAGACAGACTACATAGAGTCCAAATCCTATTCTCACTGATTAACCATGTGACTTTAAGGAAATTCATTCTCCATGACTCAGTTTCCTCCTTTAGAAAATGTGGGTTATGACTGTTTATCTTGAGAGACGGCTGTTGTAATGATTAAATAAAAGAGCATGTGCGAAGCACTTAGAAAGCTGCCTAGAGAAGCATAAGTGAAATCATAGACAAAAATTAGTATTGTCCTGTTTTTATTATACTACATGTGTCAGGATGACCAGATAATATAATAAGTTTCTGGGAAATATTCTCTCAGAGAAGATGCTTGGATGAACATTGCTCTCACAAATTTTTTAGTATTTTGAAGTTTACCAAGCTTTGTAACATGATGTAATTTTTAACTGAAAATGGACCTATGAGGTGAGAGATTATGATATTTATGCATTACTCCCAGTTTGTTGATGATGACAAAGGCACAAAATATCAAATAAGTCACCTATGGCCTAACTCATCTAGGCCTATGTAACCAGAAATGCCTACCAGAGTGTTTTATATTTTACTATAGTCAACTGGTTTTTTTTTTTTTTCAATATTTACTTATTATTTTTGAGAGAGAGAGAGGGAAGGAGGGAGGGAGAGAGAGACAGAGAGAGAGAGAACGTGAGCTGGGGAGCTAGGGAGGGACAGAAGCAAGGGAGACACAGAATCCAAAGCAGGCTCCAGGCTCTGAGCTGTCAGAACAGAGCCCAACGTGGGGCTGGAACTCATAAACCCTGAGATCATGACCAGAGCTGGAATCTGATGTTTAATCAACTGAGTCTCCCAGATACCCCATAGGCAACTGTTTTGACATATGAATATAAGATCTCTATGTTGATGTTTAGTCTTTAGGTGATTCTTCTTAGATTATGTAAAAATAAAATTTACATATGCCAATGCATGTGGGAACTCTAGAAATTGTCTTCCAGGTTTAATTTTCATGTCAAAGAGGTGACATTGTGCCCCATGTCAAAGAGGCACAATTGCTATTGTGCTTTTTATTATTATTATTATTATTATTATTATTATTATTTTTCTCTTTGAGAAACCACTCCTGGAAGACCACAAGAAACTAGAGATGAGTGTTTGTCAAACTCTTGATAATACAGTCCTTTATTATTGGATGTTGTATTTGATGGTTGGAAATATATGTGGCAACTGGAGGTTAAATCTAATGAATAAGTGATTTAGGTAGATGATTATTTTTTATCATTTTTAAATTTTTTTAAAGTTTATTTATTTTTGAAAGACAGAGACGGAGTGCAAGGTTGGGGGGGGTGCAGAGAGAGAGGGAGACACAGAATCCAAAGCAGGCTTCAGGCTCTGAGCTGTCAGCACAGAGCCCAACATGGGGCTCAAACTCACGAACTGTGAGATCACCACCTGGCCAAAGTTGGATGCTCAACCGACTGAGCCACCTAGGTGCGACAGAGATCTAGGTAGATGATTATGATGTGTTTGAGCCAAAAAATAAATAAATAAATAAAGGGAAAGAGTATAAATTCTTATGAAGCAGGCTTTGTGTGTATTTGTGTGTGTGTGTGTGTGTGTGTGTGTGTGTGTGTGTATCAATCTACCCATCTTTTGAATTATTTTACCTTTTTGTTTTGTATTACAAATTATCTCTGAGTTTGATTTTGAAAGAGGCCTTCAAAGATATGTTTAAAAACCTTAACATGGTTTTACAGAATATAATTCTCCGAAGTAATTGTCTTGAAGAGTTACAATCATTTTTATGTGTTTTGGCAGAGGAAAAATAGACATTCCCATTAATTTTTAGTCAAAATGTATATTTATTACAGGTGATGGCAGCAAGGGAAAATTTCCTCAAAGTAAAGAGGAATTTTTCTCTTACTAAAGTGCCAATGAATTGTGAAAAATTACCCATAAAACCACTATTTGCTGAAATAGACCTGGCTCAATCGATGATTTTCAATTACCAAGTTAAAAAGCCCTCCCCTGATTTTTATATAGTCTGATTCGCTTAGAGCAATAAACACTACAAAAAAGGATTATAAGCTGCAGATTTTACAACTAGGTCTGGAGCTTAATTAATAAACATTAATCACTCTTTTCACGGTTCAAAAACCATGTACAAACATTTTTCCAACCAAAAATGATACTTTTTTATTTGTTTTGGTGAAAGTGTTTTACTTTATTTTTTATGTTTTGTAAATGTTCAGTCAACATAATGTACCTTGAGAGTATAAAGAAATGTGTTGGTAATTTAAATTTTAATTATTTACCTGTAAAATTTTTGATTAGCAATTTTCACATACACTCCCATCTCTAATCTCCAAAATGTGTTATCAATACACATTAAATTCAAGCTATTTTCATCTGTAGAGACAAAATGACTTACATAAACTTGTGGAATTACCATAGTCGCTAAAAGAAGAACAAGAAGAATAAAATGCAAAAATCATGATGATGTATATTCTTTGATGAATCTCTACTCCTATTGGCAATTTGCAAGCATGAAGTTTTTTTTGTTGTTGTTGTTTTTTTACCTTTTTTACATAACTATGGATTTACCTTTTATAAGCAATGCGATTCTTCTTTCAGCCAGAAATGACAGAATAAATACCATCTTCTCTCAAGCAAAACTGAAAGAAAAAGACTGAATCAAAACCATCTGTGCCTCTTTTCTTAATGGAGTTTTGCTCCTCTGGGGAAAATTAAAGTAGAGCTTTTGGAAATCTGCAAATTGTAGGTAGGGTTTTTGTTGTTGTTGTTGTTGTTTGTTTGTTGTTTTTGTCTTTGTTTTTTTCCGGAGAGATTCTTTTTATTCCTGCTAAATTGGGAATACTATAAATGCCGATAATAACCCTGAGCCTTTACTTAATACCAAACTTTGTTTCGTCCTTGACTCCACACTCCTGATCCTTATGTCTTGCTCTAATTGCTTTTCTTATTCCATCACAGTCACGACCTTCTAGCAAGATGTGTAATGTTATCTTTATTATGCTTTTATTGTTTGTTTTCTGTCTTCCCTTCACCACCCCCAACAACTAGAACGCAAGCCAGGTGGTCGTGGATAAGGATCTGTTTTGTTTGCAGGCATGCACCAAACACATGAGTAGATGCTTGACAAGTAACAAGTTGTCAGTACATCCCTGTTAAATGAAATGATAACTTAATACATGACAAGATGATCATTAACGTGGCCTGCAGCATACCAGGCACCATAGCTTTTTGCAAAATTCTTAGACATTTTATAGTCAAAGTGTGGTGCTTGGAGTGAGTGACAGCATCAGACTCCAGCACTTGCTGGAAATGCAAACCCAGACCTGCCAATTCTGAATCTGCACTTTTATTTTTCATAAAACCCTGTACCTTACCCTTGTAATATCATTACAAAACAAAACAGAACAAAGCAAAACCTTTGGGGAGCCTGGGTGGCTCAGTTGGTGAAGTGTCCAACTGTGACTCAGGTCATGATCTCACGATTCGTGAATTCGAGTCCCTCATTGGACTCTGTGCTGACAGCTCAGAGACTGGACCCTGCTTCGGATTTTGGGTCTCCTTCTCTGCGGGGGATAAGCTTAGAAATCTCCCAGGCTTACACCAATGGGTTAACAATGCATAAGGAAATAAAAGGCCATAGGATGTTCACACCTGAGTTTGCGTAAACAAGACAAGGCAACCAAGAATACGGAGGTGCAAAGGCAGCCCAGAATAGAGAAGAAGTACAGAACCCCCAGAATAGAGAGGGAGAGGCAAAGGCCCAAAAGTAAGGTATATTTTTGTGCCCAATACATAGGTATATGAAATAAACAAGGTTAGACATTCAGGGCAGAATTGTTCCCCAATTTAGTACTGTAGCAAAACCTGTTTTCACAGGAGGAAGGACCAAGTTAGGTAAATAGGTGAATTGGGCTATAGACCGCTGCACTGCAGGTGAAGCAGCCCAGAGTAGAGATGATTAACAAAAGAAAATGTGCCTTGTTAACTCTGAGGTTATTTCCCCTATCTGTCTCATCCCCTAGGCTAGCTAAGAAAACAGAGGTGCTGTCGCATGTCCGCTCTAAACAACCTTCTGCCCGACTGCCCAGCTCTCGGAATTTGTTTTGTATTAACCTAAATCCCTAACGCCGAATATCATCAAGACCCCCTTTCCCTCATGTCCACAAGTTAATGTTCACAGATTCATTGTGTCTTTGTGCACATCCATCACCATGTTTGTAAACCTTCTGATCCTAATAAAGACGGGGCAAGGACCCTTACTCGGGGCTCTTGTCTTTTCCTGGACATTAAGCCATCTCTTGCTTTTCATCCTGCGTTCTGCTCTCTTGCTAGACAAGAGAGAACTTTAGACACTTAGGACTTTAGAGAGTCTACGACACTTCTCTCACTGTCCCTCCCCTGCTTGTGCTTTGTCTCTCTTTCAAAAAAAAACATTAAAAATAATAAAAAATAAAAAATAAAAACTTCCATTATGCAAGTCATCTGGGTCATTTGTTAATTTCTTCCTCTTTTGCCTGTTTTATAGGAAGAAATTCCTCTCTGTTCTCTGTCCCGTCAATATTACAGTAAGTTGGGACCTGCATTTCTTAAGCACATTTAAGCAATTACTGGATATTTTGCATGAACTGTGTACGTTCAAGCATTGTCTTCCTTTCTAACGTGACTGATAAGAGATAATTGACCAAGTTATACACAGTTTCTTGATTTAGGTCCAAATTTTATTTTGAACAAGTGATTACTGGCTGTGGCTTTTGGGAAAGAGGGCAACTTGAGGAAACCACTCACTTAGGTTCTAACTGAATTGACCAAAGAAATGTTCTCATAGGGGAAAATCTACTCAACATGGTAAAAGTGCCATCCGAGCAACATAAGCTTTTAGGGATTAATCTTTAATGCAGTTTGAAAACCAGATGAGAGGCAAATTCTTAGGGATAAAGTGTACATTTTTCCTAATCCTCTGGCATGTGTCACAGGAAACACATAAACAGCGTCTTAATTTTACTTCACCAACAAACTCTAATGAGTAGGTGCTAGAAGACAGATGAAAGCAATATGTTCAAGACCAGTGTTTTGTGCTGTGTTGCTAAATCATTCTGAATCACCTGTGTCCAGAAGCCTAGCACTAGCAAAACAACAATAAACAGAAAGCAGATAACTCATTAGAACTGCAGTTCTTTCTTCCCTTGAAGAAGAGTTCAAGGTTCTTCTCTGACATTGTGGGTCACAACGAGGAAGACGTTAGGCTGAAATTATCCCATAGAAGTTGGAAAAATCCAGATGATGAAATGCTGTTTTTTTCTATATATGGATGTTTCAAAAGTAAATAGATAAATTAAATAAACCAAAAACAAAACAAAACAAAAAACAAAAAACAAACAAACAAAAAACAAAAACAAAAAACAAAACAAAAAAAAACACACAGGAAAAAAAATAACAGGATTTTTCCTACTATGATATTTTTTTTTCCCTCTGTTCCAGTTTGTCTGGTCCCAGTAGCATGTTCGCTGCTGCTGTACCTCTGAAATAGTAATGCCATGTTCTTGCAAACCAGCTCTCAACTTCTGATCCCGGCTAGGAATTTCAACAGCTTTTAGATTAATAGTGTGCAGCCCCAAAGAGAAGTCACTCATACACTGGAGATAATTTAAGGATGGCTTCTTCGCATGCTAGCTAAGACTCAGTCTTCTAAAATGAGAATGTCCAAGTTTGCATTAGGTCTTTTACAAGTTTTGAACTTGGTTAAATTATTAATCTCTTTGAAAAAATAAGTTACTTGATCTCTCTGAATTTAATTATCTGCTATGTGAAATCAGATAATAGCAGTACCCGGTTCATCGTACCGTTGATAGGATAAAATGAGGCGAAACATAGGAAATACCTAAAACAGTGCTTGCATGTGATAGCTACTTAATACATGTTATCTAATGAGACTGTCATTTCAAAATGTAAGCAGTAGGCTATATGAAGATAACTTATTTCATCTTAAGAAATTGCCACAACCACCCAAACTTTTAGCAACTATCACCATGGTCAGCCAGCACTCATCAACTTCCAGTCAAGACCTTCCACCAACAAAAAGATGATAACTCCTTGAAAGCTTGGAAGATGATTAGCATTTTCTAGCAATGAAGTATTTTTTTAAATAAATGTTTATTCACTCTTTAGAGAGTGTGAGCAGGGAAGGGGCAGAGAGAGACGGAGACAGAGGATTCAAAGAAGGCTGGGCTCTGACTGCAGAAAGCCTGACGCACGGCTTGAACCCACAAACCATGAGATAGTGACAGGAGCTGAATGTGACCCTCAACTGACTGAGCCGCCCAGGCGCCCCACAGTCAAGTATTTTTAAGTATTTTAAAATGCATGTCTGTCGTATTTTTTAGACATAATGTTATTGCGCATATAACACACTGCAGTATAACACGCACTGGGAAACCAAAACATTCATCAGCTTGCTTTATTGTGGTGCCCATTAACCCGACCCACAATATCTCCAAGGTAAGCCTGTAATAGAAAGAGATTAAATGAAGTAATTGGATAGAGGATATATAATGAAGGTATAATGAATTGGCTGCAAGGTGTGGGAGAAGTGAAAAATCAGAATGGCTTCTTGTTTGTTTTCCGTTTTTTGTTTTTGTTTTTGTTTTTTCTGTTTATGTGTGTTTGTTTTTGGCCTGAAGAACCAGAAGAATGGGCTTGTCATTTACTGAGATGAAGAAGACTGGAATACAAATTAAAATATGGCCTACATTAAGAAATACGCATTTCAAAAAACGCAAAATTAATTATTGAATCTAAATTAAAAATGAAGAAGCATAAGCTAACAGTATTAATACCAAAACATTCCAATTAAATACATGATGTTAAAAACATATTGAAATTGTCCTTTAGAGAAGAGTTTTAAGAAGCACATAATAAGAGAGAAAAGTTGATATGGAGAAATTTTTCAGTATCTTGTAAGTGAAAATGAAATCATTAAAGTTGATAAAATATAGCACCGGCCATGTTCAAAGATAGAAGGGGAAGAGCAAAGGATGGATGAGGATCAGGTACAGGAGAAAACTTTTTGACTGGAAGATAATGGATTTTCAGGTCAAAAATGCTTAGTTACTAAGTGTTGGTGAGGATGTGGTGGGAATGCAAAGTGGTGCAGCCACTGTGGAAAACAGTATGGAGGTGCCCCAAAAAGTTAAAAATAGAACTACCTGCACTACTGGGTGTTTACCCAAAGAATACAAAACACTAATTCAAGAGGATACACGCAATCCTTTGTTTATAGCAGCATTGTCTACAATAGCCAAGATATGGAAGCAGCCCAAGTGTCCATGGATAGATTAATGGAGAGTGTAGTATGTTTATATTTGTATATAAAGTGTATATATGTGTATATACATATATTTATATGTATATAATATACATATTATGTATGTGTATACATGTATATACATGTATATACATATATGTATGTATACATGTATATACATGCATATATGTATGTGTATACATGTATATAGATGTATATACATATATATGTATATAAGTGTATACATATATATGTGTACTTGAGTATATATTCCATTATATTGTATAAAATATATAGAAATATAATGGAATATATATATTGGAATATATATAATGGAATTTTATATATAACATAAAAATAATCACAAATATATAGTATATAGCATATAATATATAAATAAACATATATATATATATATACATATTTATAATATAATGGGGAAATATATATAGGAGTATATAATGGAATACTACTTAGCCATAAAAAAGAATGAAATCTTGGATTTCACCATGAATGGAGTTAGATAGTATAATCAAAGTGAAATAAGTCAATCAGAGAAAGACAAATACCATATGATATCATTCATACGTGGAATTTGAGAAACAAAACAAATGAGTGAAGGGGGAAAAAGAGAGATAGGCAAACCAAGAAACAGACTCTTAACTATAGAGAACAAACTAATGGTTACCAGAGGGGAGGTGGGTGGGGGCATGGTTTAAATAGTTGGTGGGGATTAAGGAGTGTGTTTGTCATGATAAGCACTAGCTGATGTGTAGAATATGTTGAATTGCTGTGTTGTACATCTGAAATTAATTTAACACTGCACGTTAACCAACTGGAATTAAAACAAAAACTTATCAAAATTTCAAATTAAGTAAATTAAGCTGAAAATTAAATAAGAAATTTAAAAATGTTCTTAGTTGAGAGCAAGAATATGATAAAAGGGAATGTCATTGAAAAAAAACTGATGCAGTTTTTTTTTTCTTTTTTTAATTTCAAACTTAATTGCAGATTTTGGTATATTTACAAGCCCACCTCCCCAGGAAAGAAATGTGGTCTCACAAGATAAAGTTAGAGGAGTTATGGTTCTTACTGACATTCCTAACATAAGGGCAAGAAATGCAAAATTTTGAATCCCTTAGGCAATTAGAGAAAGATGCGATTTAAGGAGGGCTTTGTAGTGGGTCCCAAAGGCCAGACCCAAGCAGGCAGAGGCAATTTAGAAGCAGCAATCTCCTTTCTGCAGCAGCATTTGCTCAGGGAACAGGTCCAGTGAATTGGAAGGTCAGTGCCTGAAAACCTAGGCCAATTCAGCCGCAGATTGATCACGCACCACTTGCTCTGCTCCTGCATTTTCTTTTACTAGTTTTGCACTGATGATGCTATATCATGCAGGAGGTTGGGGGGTCCATCCCACATGTCTGAAAACCCTAATTTCTCTTATCAGTATAAGAAAATTGAGAAAATCAGTAAACTATTCCTGTTAGATGAAAACATAACTGTGCAGGCAGAAAAGATGACATGATGGGCTTTAAAGTAACTTGCTGAAAAACTTTCAATCTACACATTTGAAAGAGTCTTGGATTCAAGAACTATAGTGAAACATATCTCAGCTAAATGCCATGTTGATTTAATGCCTTAATTATAGAGAGACAAAGTCAGATTAGACATTCTGGAGTGTCTCTTCAGTAACTAAATACTACCAATTAATGCTCACAGTTTGTTGTTTCTTTTCAGATTCAACTTTTAAACCAAATACCAGTCTCTAATTAAATCTTCATCTTTCCTCTTTTGGAAAATCTTCATCTTTCGATCTTTTTCCATTGGTGCAGGAAATCTCTTTATCTTTGATGATAAATTATTTTATTATTAGGTGTTAATTTTTTTCATCATTTTGAAAATTCATTAAAGAAAAAGAACTTATGTGGTTTTTTGTTTGTTTGTTTTGTTTTTGTTTTGTTTTGTTTTGTTTTTTGGTGCAAAGGGGTGTTTTTATGAAAGCAGGGGACAGGACCTGTGGGCAGACAGAGCTGCCCCGTGAGGAATGAATGTTTACGTATTTTTAAGTTGGGGTGGGTATAGATAAGGAAAGTCTCTAAAAGGATTTTTATATGTTAAAGAAGACTTACAAGATCCTAAAGAAAAAAAATCTTGATTTTTGAACCAATAACACTTCTGCCTAAATGACTTCAAATATTCTCCTTCTCTCTTAAACTTCACAATAAATCACATTTTCTACATGGAAGATTTCTTTTTCACTTTAAGTTAGAAAAAATATATATCTATTTAACATTGTTTTTAATGTTTATTTATTTTTGAGAGACAGGAAGAGGCAGAGTGCAAGCAAGGGAGGGGCAGAAAGAGAGAGGCAGACACAGAATCCGAAGCAGGCTCCAGGTTCTGTGCTGTAAGCACAGAGCCCGACGTGGGCCCGAACTCAGGAACCACGGGATCATGATCTGAGCCGAAGTCTGACACTTAACCCACTGAGCCACCCAGCTGGCCTATATATGTCTTTAAATGTAATGAAAAGATTTGCCTTGTTTTGTGAGGCTAGTTATGTATTCTTCTTTTTTATTATTTTTTCCCCAATGTTTATTTATGTTTGAAAGACAAAAAGAGACAGAGTGCAAGCAAGGGAGGGGCAGAGAGTGAGAGGGAGACAAAGAATCCCAAGCAGGCTCCAGGCTCTGAGCTGTCAGCACAGGGCCGGACACGGGGCTAGGGGCTTGAACTCACGAACTGTGAGATCATGACCTGAGCCAAAATCAGTTGCTTAACCTACTGAGCCACCCAGGTGTCCCAGGTAGGTATGTATTCTTGGTGCATCTGCATATTTTACTTACTTTTTCAGCAAGATAGCATTATGGCAGAAGCTAAATCAAGAATTCACAATGCTTTACTTTTTCACCCTCCAGATATTTCCTTAATGTACAAGTTCCCTCAAGAGTTTTCAATTATGGCAGGAAGAAATGCATACGACAAGCAAATCTATAAACCTCTTGTTCTGACCTACACATTAAAAATATTCACATAATGTATACTAATACCAAAGCAGCTTCTTAGAACTTAGAACTACATAGAAAAGCCTTTGCTTTGCAATGTTTGTTGACATAAAACAAAAAGACTCTGGCAACCAAGATTAACTAAAAATTAACACTAACAACTCTGTAAGCCCTCTTTTACTTCATCCTTGTATTATATGCTTTCTAAATCAATGTGGGAAGAATGAGTAAATGAAGACAATATTTTCCAGAAAATGTTGTAGGAATAAAGTTGCCAGAGAATATCTCAGGATTAAAAAACAAAAGTATTTCAACAGAAATTCTTGTCAAAGATATTTTCCCATAGCTAGCTGTATATCTAGTTTTAAAAAAGATCATTAAAAATATCAACACATAAAGTAGAGAAAACCTGGCCCTCTGTGCCAGCATCGTAACTGTTTTGGGGTCAGAATACCCCATCCATAGTAGGTGCACAAAATCTCAAGTTCTTTCAGAAAAAGTGTTGAGGGAGAATAAGAACACTTAAACCAGAGACAGAATTTCACCTAAAAATCTCCCCAAAATGGAAATTCTGTGTGAGTCCCATCCAAATTATTAGGCCTGCTTCTGTAATCTATCTGTGATGAGCAACCCATGAGCATATTTAGGAACTAAGCTAAAGGCATCAATCTGCATTTCTGTTTTTATTTGAGGGGATAAAATTCTGTAATAAGAAGATATAATAAAGACACGAACTGTGAGTGACAAGGATTATTTTGTAAAACCTAGAAGTTAACAGCAAGAATTTCAGAATCAGACAGAAATAGGGATAGCACTCTGTCTTGCTCTTTTTATTAGCTCTGTGAATTCATTTCACCCCTCAGAACAGCAGTTTCCTCATTTAGAGAATGAAAAAAAGAGCTTTTTTTTTTTGAAGTTCGATAATTCATATAAAGTTCTTTGTGAGGTTATAAAACTTATCTGGGATTTAAGAAAGCAAGTCATAAATCACAGCTATCAATGCTATTCATGCTACTATTAAAATTTTATATAATTTTTCATACAAGAAAAGTTACTAGCCATTTGTTTGGTAGTTAAGATTTACCATTAACTTTAATTCATCTTTTTAAATTATATTCGCATGTTGGTGAAGGAAACTGATTAAAATACAATTTTCTTCGGAAGTTTTATTTTACTGGCAATTTTCATGGTATTATCAGTGAGTATTTATTACTTCTTTATGACAGACCGAGTGCTCTGACAGAAATGGGCAAGAGGTTAACACAGCTGCGCAGGGAGACGTAGCTCAGAGTGACGGCTGAATCAAGTCAGGGAGGGTTTTCAAGGAAGTCACCAGTTAGCAGTACCTCTGAGACCAATTTTGATGGCAAAGCAGACATTAGCCAGGTAAAGAAAACGGTGGAAGAAGTCATCCAAGAGTAGCATCATTTTACAAACAGATGTGAAGGCATATTTTGGAGGAACTATTGGAGGAAACAGTTTATTTAGTGATGTGACACATCATTCTCAAAAGGTAAATGAGAAACAGATCACCAAGGGCCTACTATGTGCTGTAAAGAAGTATAGTTTTCTTCTGAAGGTTCTAGAGGGGAGGGAGAGGTGAAGATTGGAGTTTATGAAACAAAAATGAAATGACCGGGTTCTGATTTTTTTCAAGTACTGGTCTGGGGAAAGTCTGGAACACAGACTGCAAGTTCTGACACCACAGGTAACACAACCTTTCAGAGGGACCACGGAGGTGTGATGGCATATGAGCTAAGGAGGTATCAGGAGTAGGAAAGAAGGGCGAAATTACATCCATAACTAAGATTCGAATTTTATATAATATAGAAAAATATATTTTATATAAGTTTGGATAGGAGGATGCATTTCTTCACAAGGTCAGTTGCTAGATATTGAAATGGCTTCATACCTTTGGGCACTGGATCTTTGAATGATCTAGATTTGGCTTGCAACCAGAAACCGAACTACTTTTACTCCCTCCAGCCCTTTATATCTGCTTTGTGGCCTAATCCTCTTTTGCGCTCTTAACTAAAACCTCAGACAACCCCATAGCTTTTCAGGTACTCCATACAGTATATATTTTAAATGGTTCCTTGCCTGGGCATAAAAATTCCAGACCAGCATTAATTAGATAACAATAATCTGTTCCAAAATAGCAGACCCCAAGCCTGGATCCACTCAAGGCCTGAAAGCCTCCACTGGGACATGCACTAGTCAGTATCTTCTTGCTTAATCATTTTTTTTCCCTACTCCCTAGTTAACTGTTATTTTAAGCCGTTCCAGAATCTGACCCCCCCAAAAGGGGGAGGATCGCTAAAAGCAACACAATCATACGTGGAAGAGTTAGCTGTAATCTTGAGTTGGTGCCCTCTCATCACTGATGTATCCTTGCTGGATCTTTCTTTGGCATCATTGGTGTAAACCTGCAAGAGCAGTCATCTTGACACTGATAATGTCCAAAGCTGCTCCCGCACCTCACTCTTTCATCCTTTAGGTCAAGGGTACCGAACACTTTTCTCATGGAGGATTATTTTAAACTTTGAGTCAGTACTCATGAGCAAGATTCCCAAGGTTGTGTATTCCTCTTGCTATAAGTAAAGGTTTGGTCTTTTCTCTCAGCCATCTTGGCCTATGCTCGGAGAGCTTCTTCTACTGGTCTTCAGGGCCTTCAAGCTCCAGTGAGCCCAGGACATACTCTGGCTGTGAATACCTTGGACCTTCCTTTATTTGGCTTCAGGTGAAGGGAAACATTCCATGCCTTTGTCCAAGATGGAATGGGAAGAAGTGCTTGATTGGCAGGATGCTGCCTATTTTCTGTAATAAGGGCCTCTTTTCCAAATTTTCAACTATCACCTCTCCTAGGGGATGCAGCTGTGAGGCAAACTGATGCTCCCCAAATGACACTTGCGTCATCCCTTTTGGATGTATAGACATCTCCGGCTTGTAATTAGGGCGTGATGCAACAGGGCACTATTGTTTTTCCGTCAGCCTTTATTTAGTGGCCTCTATGAAAACTTTGAGACAATGAGATGAGGCTCACTTACAATCTATTACAGAGGCCTTTAAAAATAAAATGTCTGTATTTTTATCCTGTTTGATTCCCGTGAATTTTGTGTTTTTCTGTTCCTTTGGTTTTTTGGGTCTTTCGTGGGACGGTATAAAGGTGAGGAGGAAAAGACGTGACAACATATCTATAATATTCTGTTCCTTCTCTTATATAATGTAGCTAAAATAATTCCTTCCTACATCATAGGTTCTTGACAGCACTTTTCAATATGTACATTATATGTGTATATATGAGATTAATTATATGTATATGTGCATGTATAAATTTATGTGAGTGTATATGTTTATATACGTAGGTTTCAACATATAATAATACAACATGATACACATACATGTATGCGTGTATGTATGTATATACCATACTGTGTATACATGTATATATGGATATGCACATACATCTGTACACATAACTCCATGAAAGTGACAAGAGATACATATTGTTTGCTCAAGAAAAATTCCACTAAGTCTTCTAAAATCAATCACTGCATTTGATAATTAAATTCATTTCATATTATAAATATTAAAATTGATGTAAAAGGAATATAATATAATTTTATAAGGGTAGTTTTTCTAAATTATATTTTTTCTTAAAATTGATCTTAATATTTGTAGGATACATTATTTTGCCCTTTCATATATTTGCTAATGTTTAAATACTATTGATATGTTGAAGTCAACTTTTTCTTTCTTATATATGTAGTCAACTAGCGCTCTGTATATTATCTAAACACAGGCAATGGCAGTTGGAAACATCATGCTAATCAAGTACCAGAGTAGATTTCAGATGGCCCGCCCCTCTCCCATGTTTGATATAAAACTTCCAAATGGCAGGGAGAAGCGACAACAAACCCCAGAGTGATGCTATGTGATTGAGAGAATCAGTTATCCTCGTGTCACTAGAAGCAAAATCAATTCATGTGTTCTGTCATCCTTAGAAAGTACTCTCTAACATGCTGTCAGCAATAAATTTTACAGGATTTCCCCAAAGTCAATTGCTCCTTCTATTTGGGATTAAGATGAAAGCAAATTGATTCTTCCCATACATAGAAGAAGCATGAGAGAAGAGATACTTGTCTCTACTCACTTTTTTTTTTTTTTTTTTTTTAACTGACAGATTTCTCCTGGCTCACTCATCTAAGGTCCTTAGTAATTGAAATTCTGGCTGGGACGTATATTCAGGCATAATCAACATGAATGCAATTTCCCTTAGAGTTACCTTCCATGCAAGTAGGCAGAACATTTATTTCTGAGTAACTTTTTTTTTCTGAGCACATTATAAAAAAGACAAAACTTTCTTACATCTTAACTGGAATTACTGTTAGGATATCATATCATCTTCAATTTTATTTCACTCCCCAAACCTAGTGATACTCACATTTTTGTCTTTTTATTTAATTGGACACATTCAGAATCAGCATTTCAAATCTTTTAATAAACTTTGTCCTAAAATATAAACTCTTTATAGAGAAGACATTTTAAAATCAATCTAAGACCGTTTGCATTCAACCAAACAACCATAGGTGGATTGTGCTGCCATTTAAACAAGTTCTACTGAGGTTGACTATCAGGGAAGTGTGGGCATTTTCTTTTTCCTTTTGAGTAGCATACATATGTAGAGGAATTTAAGAGATTATTATAACTGAATTAGATTTTGCTAAAAACATATAAATATATACAATGTTAGGTGGGAGTGACCAAAGGTTACCAAAAACAAAAAGAAACAAGCATTCAAAGATAGAAACTGATGAAATATTATAGAAGATACTAAATGTCTGCTGACAAATCTATGCATTTATGCTGCCCAGTCCTTTGACATTTATATAAAGAATAACAAATGGAATTAACTTTTGTTAAGTATTATAGAGTGTCTAGTGCTAGATTTGGTTCTAAGTAAAACACTAATGTCTAAACTAAAGATAGAAGCTGGAGTGATAATAGCAACATGGCCTAATACGGCGTCTCTTGCTGTGCCCACCCCCCCAACAGTAACAGTTGGGTTTCCATCCATGGACAAAAGCATCTCTGTGGGAGCTGTGGGATTTAGGACCATACACCAAGGGGCCTAAGAGGAGTCATGCCCACCCATACATTGGGTAATTGGCTTGCAGACCTCAGTCACAACTGTAAACCCTGCATTAGCCCGTGAGTTGGCTTTAGCCCCTGTCAGCCACTATCTGGAAGTCCCTGGAGAATACTGTCTTAGACAATTACTCACAGATTAGAGAGTCTTTGTGGAAGTCCAGGTTTCCAGCAGAGAAGTTCCAGTACAATTGGAGGGGAAAAAAACCCAAACAAAACAGAACAAAACAAAACGATGAGTTTGGACACATTGAAGAGGGTAAGAACAACTGCATTTCTCCCAAGTCACCCTTCCTCCAAGGCGGTATGACTCAATTCCAAAAGACTTCTTCTCAGCCTGTGATTATCCCATGAGGGAAAGGGAGCTAGTGAGTGAGTGCCCGGCTTCCTTGCCGGTGATAAGAGGGTAGGAAAAGTCTGGGAGAGCAGCAAATGAGACTATAGAAGAGCATTACGGGGAGGCAGATCTTACTAAATGCATCACAGACTCCATCAAGAAGCTGGCTTATGAGGTGCTGGGGATGCATTACCTGTTGATTCCCTCAGATAACGCACAGGCAGCTCTATCCCTACACAGGCCTCACTCTAATACTCCCCGACACTGTGTCCAGCTCTATGTGTGCTCACAAAGTTGGGAAGGCAGAGAGCTGGTGAGAACATCCATAAAATCAGCCTAATCTGTGGGCCACAAAGAAACCACAAACTTGAATTTTAGCTTTCTCTTGGGAAAGCAAAGGGAGGCTGTTGCCATTTGGCCTGTTATGTTGCAGGATCAAGAGAAGGCATACAAATTCAAGAAGTCTACCACAAAAGGGACCAAAATCCATGAAGCAGGCATATCCACAGAACGGCCAAGAAAGTCTCAGAATCTCTAGTATGGCTAATTATCTCCTAAGGTCCTTCAGTCAAGACTGGAAGAGGTAATTATACTGCCAATGCAAAGATAGCATCCAAGACTTCAAGAGATATGAAAAATCAAGGAACCTTTACAGCACCAAAGGATCACAATAGTCTTCCAATAGCCAGCCCCAAAGACTTGGAGAGCTGCAATTTACCCCCCAAAAGAACTCAAAATAGTTGTGTTTTTTTTTAAATTTTTTTAACGTTTTATTTATTTTTGAGACAGAGACAGAGCATGAACGGGGGAGGGGCAGAGAGAGAGGGAGACACAGAATCGGAAGCAGGCTCCAGGCTCTGAGCCATCAGCCCAGAGCCCGACACAGGGCTCGAACTCATGGACCGCGAGATCGTGACCTGAGCTGAAGTCGGCCGCTTAACCGACTGAGCCACCCAGGCGCCCCTCAAAATAGTTGTTTTAAACAAGTTAAATTAGCTACAAGAGATTACAGAAAAACTATATAATGAATTCAGGAAAACAATACATGAACAAAACAAGACATTTACAAAGAAATAGAAATCATGAAAATGCACACAATCTGGAGTGGAAGAATACAATAAATGAAACGAAAATCTCGGGACACCTAGGTGGCTCAGTCGGTTAAGCATCCGACCCGACTCTTGATTTTAGCTCAGGCCATAATCTCATCATTCATGAGTTCAAGCCCTACATCAGACTCTGCACTGACAGCACAGAACCTGATTGGGATTCTCTGTCTCCCTCTCTCTCTGTCCCTCCCCTGCTCGTGCTCTCTCTCTTAAAAATAAATAAATAAAGAGTAAAAAAAAAATAAATAGAAATCAATAGCAAAATGTGTCAAGAATAAAAAAAAATCTATGAATTAGAGTCAGCAATTTTGAAATTATCCAGTCAAAAGAACAAAGAAAAAGGAATAAAAGTGTGAAAAAGCCCGTGTGATGTATGGGATAACATCAAAAGAAACAATCATCAAATACTGCAGTAGAAAAAGAGGGAGAAGAAGGCAGCAAACTTATTTAAATATGGCTGAGAACTTCTTGAATCTATAGAGAGATTTGGATATCCAAGTTCATAATGGTCATAGGTCATGAAACAAATGTGAATTAAAGAGAATTCTTCGAAGACAGATTATAATAAAAATGTTAAAAATTAAAGATAGAGAGGTCGTCTTTTTTAGGCTATCAGAAGATTTCTCAGCATATCTTTACAGTCCAGGAAAGAGTGAGGTGAAATATGCAAAGTGCAGATAGAAACAAACTGCTAACCAAAAATATTCTCTCTGGCAAAACTATACTTAAGAAACGAAGGGAGGATAAAGACTTAACCAGAAAAACAAAACAAAACAAAACACACAAGCAATCAAAAAACTGAGGAATTTCATCATCACCAGACCTGCATTACAAGAAATGATGAGAGAAATACTTCAAGCTGAACTAAAAGGACAGACATTACTGCCGTGAAAACATACAAAAATATACAACATATTGATAAAGAGAAGTATACAGTTGGCTTCAGAACACTCACATACTGTGATATGGTGGTGTTAAAGACTTCATTCTAGTGTCAAGGTTAAAGGCAAAGATCTTATGTTTTTTTTTTCTTTAACGTTTATTTATTTTTGAGAGAGAGACAGAGTGCAAGCAGGGAGGGGCAGAGAGAGAGGGAGACACAGAATCTGAAACAGGCTCCAGGCTCTGAGCTGTCAGCACAGAGTCTGACATGGGGCTTGAACTCACCGACAATGAGATCATGACCCGAGCTGGAGTAGGATGCTTAACTGACTGAGCCACCCAGGCGCCCCAAAGACAAAGATCTTAAAAATAACTATAGCTACAACAATTTGTGCACAAATGAATTCACGATACAGAAACAGACAAATTGTGACATCCAAACATAAAAGAGGGAGCAAAATGTAGTGATTTTGCATGTGATCAAAGTTGTCATCAGCATTCTGTCTATAGATATTTTATGTAAGCCTTATAGTAACACAAAGCCACAACCTCCAGTAGATACACGTGAGTTAAAGGAAAGGGAGGCAGAGCATAGCACTGGAAAATCATCATTTTGCAAAGGAAGGCACAGAGGGAGAAATGAAAAAGGTTAATAACAAAATATCCCCCAAATAATAAGATGGCATTAATAAGTTCTTACTATTAATAATAATTTTTAAAGTAAAGGGATTAAATTATCCAATTAAAGGTATAGAGTGGCTAGGTGGGATTGGGGGAGGGCAGTGGAGACCCAGCTATATGCTGCCTACAAGAGACTCACTCCAGCTTTAAGGACATATATTGGCTCAAAGTGAAAAGATCAAAATAGATATTTCATGCAAATCGAAACCAAAGGAGAGCGGGGGTAGCTATACTTATATCAGAAAAAGTAGACTGTAAGCCAAAAATGGTAAAGAAGAAACAAAGAAAGTCATTATATAATTATAAAGGTGCCAATTCATCCAGAGGATATAACAATCATAAATATGCACCCAACATTTGAGCACCTAAATATACTAGAGAACACTAACAGATCAAAGGGAATAACAGACAATACGATCATAGTCGCAGACTTCAAGACCCCACTTTCAACAATAGATAAATCATCCAGACAGGAAATCAATAAGGAAATATTGGACTTGAACTATACTGTAGATCAAATGGATCTAACAGACATATAAAAACATTCTATCCAACAGCAGCAGAATACATATTATTCTCAAGCACACATAGAACATTCTCTATGATGAATCATATGATAGGTCACAAATTTGCAAATTTGAGAGGATTAAAATCAAACTAAGTATCTTTCCCTATAACAATGGTATAAAATTAGCAATCAATAACAAGAGGGTAAAAGGAAAATTCACAAATCTGTAGAAAGCAAATAATACATTCCTGAACAACTGATAGGTCAAATAAGAAATAAAAAGAGAAATTAAAAAAAATATATATCATGAAGCAAACAAAACTGACCACACCAAAATTTATGGGATGTATTTAAAATCATTCCAAAAGGGAAGTTTATAGGGATAAACATCTCCTTTAAGAAAATACATTACAAATTAACAACCTTACTCTGTACCTCAAAGGACTAGGACCAGAAGAACAAACTAAGTCCAAAGTTAGCTGTAAGGAAATAATAAATATCATAACAGAAAGTAATGAAATTGAGACCAGAAAACAATAGAAAAGATCAGTTAAGTCAGGGTTGTTTATTTGAAAAGTAAATGACATTGACAAAATTTTAGCTAACAAGACTAAGGAAAAAAGACAGAAGTCTAAGACAAAATAAAAAATAAAGTAGAGATATTATATCTTATATTACAGGGGGGAAAAGATTATCAGAGATTACAATGAAGAATTCTACAGCAACAAATTGTAAAACCTGGAAGGAATAGATAAATGCCTAGGAACATAGAAGTTCCTGAGATTGAATTATGAAGAAACAGAAAATCTAAATAGACCGATACAAGTAAGGAAACTGAATCAGTAATCAAAAATCTCCAAATAAAGAAAAGTCCAGGTCCAGACTGTTTCCCTGGTGAATTCTACCAAATATTTAAAGAAGAATTAATCTCAATCATTCTCAAACTCTTCCAAAAAGTTGGAGAGAACACTCCCAAACTCATGCTACAAGACCGGTATTACTCTGATACAAAAGCCAGACAAGGACCCTACAGGAAAAAAAACAAAAAAAACAAAAAAAAAACAAAAAAAAAAAAACAAAAACAAAACAAAACAAAAAAAAAAAAACAAAAAAAACTACAGGTCAACACCCCTGATGAATGTAGATGCAAAAGAATTTTAACAAAATATTAGCAAACCAAATCTCACAGCACATTAGAAGGATCATAGACTCTGACCAAGTGGGATTTATTTATGATACAAGAATGTTCAACAAACACAAATCAATACATGTGACATACTGCATTAATAGGGAGTTAAAAATGATATGGTAATCTTGGTAGATGAAGAAAAAGCATCTTATAAAATATAGCATCCTTTCATGTTAAAAACTCTTGAGACATTGAGTAGAGGAGGAACTTAAATAATAAAAGGCATATACGATAATCCCATAACACATACTCAGTGGTTAAAGAGCAAATGTTTTTCCTCTCAGATCAGAAACAAGGTGAAGATACCCAATTTCCCCACTTTTATTCAACATAGTACTGGAGTCATCAGGCAAGAAAAATAAACAAAACGCACCCAGCTTCACTAGGAAGAAGTAAGCTTGCGTTTATAGATGATATGATCTAATATGTGGAAAATCCTGAAGACTTCACTAAAAGACTATTAGAAACAACCAAAAATTCAGTAAAGTTGCAGGCTACAAAACTAACATACAGAAATCAGTCACATTGCTATACACTAAAAACAAAATATCGCAAAAGGACATGAAGAAAACGATCCCATTCGCAATAGCATCAAAAACAATGAAGTAATTGGAAGCTTAACCAAGGTGGTGAAAGATCTGTAAACTGAAAAACTGTGATAACAGAAATTGAAGAGGACACAAATGGAAAGATATTCTGTCTGTGTTTATGAACTTGAAGAATTAATATTGTTTAAATGTCCATATTACTCCAAGTTATCTATAGATTCAATGCAATCCTTATCAGATTTCCAATGTCTGTTTCACAGAAATAGGAAAAACAATAATAAAATTTATATGGAACCCCCCAAAAAACTAATAACCAAAGTAATCTTGAGAAAGAACAAAGTTGGAGACATCACACTGCCTCATGAAACTATATTAAAGAGCTATTGCAATAAAAACAGTATTATTGGCATAAAAATAAACACATAGACCAATGGATCAGAATCAATATTCCAGAAAAAAAAAAAAAAAAAAAAAAAAAAAACCTTTGCATGAAAGGTCAATTAATATTTCACAAGGGAGCCAAGAATGCTGACTGGGAAAAGGATAGTCTTTCAGATACTGGGGATACTGTATAATCATATGCAGAATAACAAAATAGTAATATCTTATATCATTCACAAAAATTAATTTTAAATGGGTTAAAATTTAAACATAAGACTTGAAACCATCAAAATCCTAGAAGAAAATATTTTTTGATATATCAAAAACAAGTACAAGTAACAAACACAAAAACCATTAAGTGGGATTTACATAAAAATAAAAAGTTTTCATGCAGTGAAAGAAATAGTCAACCAAATGAAAAGGCAATGAATAAGAGAACAAGAGAATAAGAGAATAAGAGAACATAGTTGTATATCATATATCTGATAAGGGGTTATTCAAAATACTAAGAAACTTATACAGTAGCTAAAAAAAACCCTCAAAAACAGAAGCAATTATATTCAAAAATGTCTAGAGGAACTGAATAGACATTATTTTTTTCCCCAAAGACAACATAAAGATGATCATCCGGTATGTGAAAAGATGCTCAACGTCATTAATCATCAAAAATGCAAAGCAATGGGGCACCTGGTTGGCTTTAGTTGGTCTCACAACTGACTCTTAATTTCAGCTCAGGTGATGATCTCACAGTTGTGAGATTGAGCCTAGCATGGGACCCTGTGCTGGGTGTGGAGTGTGCTTAAGATTTTCTCTCTCAGGGCACCTGGGTGGCTTAGTAGGTTAAATGTCCGACATTGGCTCAAGTCATGATCATGGGTTTGTGAGTGTGAATCAGTATTGGGCTCTGTGCTGACAGCTCAGAGCTTGGATCCTGCTTCAGATTCTGTGTCTCCCTCTCTCTCTGCCCCTCCCTCACTTGCACTCTCTCTCTCTCTCTCTCTCAAATATAAACATTAAAAAATTTACTCTCTCTCTCTATCCCTCTTTACCCCTTCCTTGCTCATGTATGTGCTTCCTCTCTCGCTAATAAATTAGATACATCCATTTGCATACATACAAATCAAAACACAAAAATTACCACTTCGTATCTATTAGACTGGCTATCACCAAAAGACAAGAAGATACCAAGTATGGGTGTGGATGTGGAGAAAAGAAAATCCTTGTGCACTGTTGGTACAATGGAGAGTCTTTATGGAAAGCAGTACGGAAATTCCTCTGAAAGTTAAAAACAGAACTACCATATAATTCAGTAATTTTACTTATGGGCATAAATCCAAAATTAATGAAATTGGGATCTCAAAGTGATGTCTGTACCCCCACGTTCACTGCAGGATTATTCCCAATAGCCAAGACATGGAAACAACCTAAAGTGTCCATCTACAGATGAATAAAGAAGATGTGTTTTATATACACAATGGAGTATTATTCAGCCATGAGAAACAAGAAAATCCTGACATTTGTAACAACATGGATGGATCTTGAGGACGTTACCCTAAGTGAAATAACTCAGATAAAGACAAATACTCTATATCAGTTATATGTGAAACCCAAAGAGGCAAACTCATAGAAACAGAGAATAGAATCATGGTTTCCAGAAGATGGGAGGGAGAGAAATGGGGAGATGCTGGTCAAAGAGTACAAACTTTAGTCATGTGATTAATAAGAATGCGGGCCTGGGGGCACTTGGGTGGCTCAGTCAGTGAAGCATCGACTTCTGCTCAGGTCGTGTTCTCACAGCTCTTGAGTTCCAGCCCTGTGTCAGGTTCCGTGCCTACAGCTCAGAGCCAGGAGCCTGCTTCGGATTCTGTCTCCCTTTCTCTCTGCCCCTCTCCTGCTCATGCATTCTCTCTCTCTCTCTCTCTCTCTCTCTCTCTCTCTCTCTCTCTCTCAAATAAATAAACAAAAAATAATAATGCAAACCTATTATATAGCATGATGACTATAGTTAATAATACAGTATTATCCCATATTTAAGTGCTGCTAAGAGAGTAGATCTTGTATGTTCTCACCACAAAAGAGAATTGGTTTATGTGAGATAATAGAGGTATTAACTAACCCAGCAGTTGTAATTATTTCTCAATATATATGTGTGTCAAATACTCACACTGTGTATCTTAAACTTTACACAATGTTATATGTCAATGATGTCTCAATAAAGCTGGGAAAAAAGATAGATGCTAATAAAACCTGTGTGTGTGTGTGTGTGTGTGTGTGTGTGTGTGTGTGTTGTTGAGTGTGTTAGCAGAGAATAACTATTTGTTCATATTTGTTCATACAACTACCTAACAGCAAATAGGGCTAAAATGATTCTGATACCAGAATACAAACAGTATGGTATGAGGATGAACAGGCAGGGCAACTAAATATATTTTGAGGTTTGGAGAAATTGTTATTGGTCTTGGGACTTGAAGAATATGTAATGTATTAAAAGCCAAGGTTAGGACAGCAATAACCATTTTTTGGGGGGGAAAGTATAAAAACTAGGTGACAATTTAGTTAATTAAAGCTGGACTTTGTTGTGCCATCAATATACAGTTTACTACTTAACTAGATAAAAATCTCAATGTATATCTATGAGATTTTTACTTGGGAGAGAATATATTGAACAAAAAAAAAGTAATAACTGGCAATTGTAAATAATCATTTAAAATCACAAATTTAAAAATAATCTGTAGGTAAGTGATGAATCACAAAATTCTACTCATGAAACCAATAGTACACTGTATGTTAACTAGAATTTAAATAAAAATTTGAAAAAAAATAAATTAATCTGTATTATGGGTAGAAGAAAAAAAAGAAGGTGCCAGTGTTCCAGTAACATTATCTCTCCAAATAAAATTTTGAAACATGAAACCCACAATCAAGATATGGTATTGCTAATGCTATCATATAAAAGCCTTATAAGATACTCATATACTCTTAAAAAATAATATTTTTAGGACATTATTTTAAATAGTGTTGAAATTTATAAAGTTAGTTAAAATACAGTTAGTTTTTAATACATATGTTTAGCTATTTGATGCTAATTGTAATCCATTGTCTCTGAAGAAATTTAAAGTTTTCCCTTTCTTTTAAGTATTACAAAGTTGCAAACAATGGATTTGAAAGATAGTTTTGCTGAGTCAGCTTTAAATGCATTTCAAACTGAGAGACTATCATTCATCTCAATAAAACATCCTATGTTCAAGAGAATTATTCTTTGAAACCACCTGAAAATCATTAACTCCTCTTACTCTGGGAAGCTGCTGTTTCTTGGGTGAGGTGAAGGATAGCAATTACCCCTGCAGGAGTTTGTCCTTTCTAATTCTTTTTTTTTTCCTTTAAATGTTCATTTATTTTTGAGAGAGAGACAGAGAGACAGAGGGAGAGAGAGTGTGGGTGGGCACACAAGTAGGGGAGGGGCAGACAGAAAGAGAGAGGGAGGCACAGAATCTAAAGATTTAAAGCAGGCTCCAGGCTCAGAGCTGTTAGCACAGGGCTTGAACCCAGGAACGGTGAGATCATGTCCTGGGCGAAAGTCTGACACCAACTGAGCCACTCACGTGCCCCTGTCATGACTAATTCTTAACAGAAATGTTTGCAGTTTGCTTGAGGGACTACACGTGGCCAGCTGAGATCTGGAGCAAGAGGGTCTCTTACAACGTACAGCTCTTATCACTAGCATAAAAGTCCTAGCCAGGGACAAATGGCAGAAGAGGGAATTGAGGATGCTTTGTATCTAGGATTAGTTTACCTGATTACTAGAATATTTCCTTCATTCAAAATTGAAGCTACTCTTGCAAATATACCTAAACTCATACATGCCTATTCTCCTGCAGCAGTTATTTCTTTGCTTTGCTTTATTCAATTTTCTTATACTGCAACTTAGCATCCACATTTGTTTTGTTTATATGTTTTTTAATTACTTTTTTTTAAGTTTATTTAATTTTGAGAGAGAGAGTGTGTGTGTGTGTGTGTGTGTGAGGGGCAGAGAGAAAGGGACAGAGAGAGAGAGAAAGAGAGAGAGAAAATCCCAAGCAGGCTCCAAAGTGTCAATGCCAAGCCAGATGTGGGGCTTGAACTCCCGAACCATGAGATCATGACCTCAGCCAAACCGTGAGTTGGATGCTTAACTGACTGAGCCATGCAGGTGCCCCAAATATGATGTCTGATGTTTTTTATATGTGGCATAGGAGCTTAAAATACTATTCTTGCAATCAAGCGATGCCCGTATGTGAAGTCATGTGGACACAGGTGAATGTTTTGTATGACACCTCATGGTCTGTCCAAGAGGTGACTTCCTACGACATTGGCTCTTGAGGAAAACAGGTTAAAAACTGTGTCTCTGGGCAATTTTCTTAACAAGACCTAGTTTGCCAAACCCTAAAAGGGGAATGACAGCACAGATGACCAAAGAACAACTCAAGGATTAGGAGAACCGATTCCCTACACAGTAGAAATTCATGTATAACTTTTGACTGCCTGAAACTTAATAGCTTCTGTTGATGAGCGCCTTAATGATAACATAAACAATCAGTTAACATATATTTTGTATGTTATATGCATTATATATTATATTATTACAATAAAGTAAGCTAGATTAAAGAAAATGTTATTAAAATCACAAGGAAGAAAAAAATACATGTACAGTGCTGGAATAAATACATATATTTACTGGAAAAGAAATCTTCATATAAGTGAACCCATGCCACTCATATCAGCATTGTTCAAGGGCCACCCCTATTTACTTCCTTAGCCTTCAGTACTATTTACTTATATAAAGTAGACAAACTGCCTGTGAAGCTGTTTGGAACAGAGGACGCATCCCTGATGGTAGTTATTAACACTGATAACAAACTACCAATTGTTTTAATAAACAGTTAATTGCCAATTGCTGATACAATTGCTAATGATAAACAGTACCAAGTATAAGGAAACTTCTTTTGTCTGGTACATTTATTTGATAATCATAAACTTCTAAAATATTTAAAAAAATATTTTCGCCATCTGTCTTTTAGAAAATCACGTTAATATTGTAAAGTCACATTAAACTGCTATTTGAGGCACCTGGGTGGCTCAGTCAGTTAAGTGCCTGACTCCTGATTTCAGCTCAGGTCATGATCTCACGGTTTGTGAGATCAAGTCCCACGTCCATCTCTGCACTGACAGTGAGGAGCCTACTTGGAATTCTCTCCCTCCCTCTCTCTCTCTCTCTCTCTCTCTCTCTCTGCCCGTCCCTCTCTCTGAAAACTAAATAAACATGAAAAAAATTAAACTATCTTTCTAAATTCTATAGTTAAATAACAAGAGTGACTGTCAACATCATTAGAAGTATTTGTGGGGAACAGAAACAGGAGTGCCTGTGTCGGCTCCTGGTTAAATTACCTTATGGTAGACTCTTTGTAGATTTTTAGGACATGAGTGTGAGTTAAAAGTTCTTTGAAACAAATAACAAAACAGTTAAATTACTGTGCATGGGTCTCATATTAAACAGTGAGGGAGAAAAATTGAAAACACTTGGCAGTTTGGTCAGTAGGAGCTGAATTGTATCCACAGCACCATTTCCAAATGTTTTAAACACCGTTAACAAGTATGGCAATCCAGTACCATCCAGGCACTTGTTTCCTATCAAATTTCTTCTTAAACTGTTGATGATGTCAACATCATGTCAGAAACAGTTGAGAATCTTAAGACAAAATGGCAAACTAAGATGTTATTCTTTTTTTTTTTAATATGGGAGAATTTAATTTCTTAATTTTGGCAGTTTGAACTTCCTACTCTTCTTATGGTTGTATTGAAAAGACTGTTTAATCACTGTAAAATACTACTAAATATTCACTGGATTCATTGTGGTGATTTTTCAATATACACAAATATGGAATCATTAAGTTGTACACTTACAACCAACATGGATAGAGATAAACATTAGTTTTCAAATTACTAGGTGGTTTCATGTCACATTACCCACAAGAATTTGAATGGAATATTTATTTATTTATTTATTTATTTATCTTTTAGTTCTTATAAGTAGTTTATATATATATATATACATACATACACATATATGTGTATACATATATATACATATACATACAGACATACACTTCATTATGAGTATTTCTCACTTTTCACAGATATACTGACCGTGGCTCAGTAAGAATTCCAAAAGTGGCACCTGTGCAAACCTACCAAAGAACAGAAGGCAGCACTGATAAGTGATTTCCATTTTTTCTCTAAAAATGGGATTGAGTTTTCCGGCCTCCATTTAGAATACAGGAAGCTAAAACAAGAAAAAAAATAATGGAAAGGAAAGAAAGAAAGAAAGAAAGAAAGAAAGAAAGAAAGAAAGAAAGAAAAAAAGAAAGAAAGAAACAACATTGCCATCGCCAAAACAACAACAATAACAATAAAGAATGGCTAATCAAAAATATAATAATAATTTCTTTTTGATCACTTCAGAGACCTGAGGCTGCATAGGAAACTGCGAGTTTGAAATTGAAGATTGGAGCTAAATGTCAGTGAGGATTTAGAAGGTCCAAACAATTCTATTAACCAGCTTGGGCTCCTTTATATTTAAAAAACAGTCTACCCAGTAACAGAAAATACACATTCTTATCAAGAGCACACAGAACAGTCAATGAGGCAGACTGTAGAGCAAGGCTATAAAACAAATCTTAATACATTTACAAGAAGTGAAATACTACACACAGAGTATGATCTCAAACTAACAACGTTAAATTATAAATCAATAATAGATAACTAAATATTCAAAAGTATTTGGAAATTGAACAATATATTTCTAAGTAATCCAGGAATCGAAGAAGTAACCACAAGAGAAATTAGAATGGGTAAATTGAGTTAAAATTAAAAGACAATATTTAGTTTGGGCAATACAACTATAGCATTGCATAGAGAGAAAGTTATAGCAGTAAATAATTACATTAGAAAGAAAAGAACAGTTCAAATCAACAAACCTAAGATTCCCCTTAAGATAAGGAGTATCAGAACAAATAAGGCCTAAAATAAGCAGAAGGAAATTAATAATAAGGACAAAATCGATAAAATTAAAAATAAATACATTCATGCAGAAAAAAAAGGTAGTATTTTTGAAAAAAAAATGATAAAAATCAATAAACTTCTAGAAAAACTGGCCAGGCAAAGGAGAGAAAACAACATAGAAATAGATGATATCACGCCAGATTCTACAAACATAAAAGGAATAATAAAGGACTATGTGAGCAACTTTATTATAAACATTTCAAAAACTTAGATAAAACAGAAATGTTTCTTGAATGGTACAAACTACCAAAGCTCATGTGAGACAAAACTTGAAAATTTGTATCTATCATATTTGTATTAAAACAGAACAGTTTCACTGTGTTAAAAACTTGAAATGCCTAATTCTGTCAAATCAGCTGCATATGTAGTTAGTTGGTCTTTCAACAAAGGAACACCAAGGCCAAACACCTGCTCTGACAAATTCTGTCAAAATTTTAAGACATACAATATATTAAGTCTACACTAACTCTTCCAGACAATAATGTGAGAAATTATGGCCAATTTATTTTATTAAGTACAATTAAAGTGACATCAAATAAAATACAAATAGTACAAGAAAAGAAGAAAGCAATACTCCATATAAGCATAAACACAAATGTCCTCTAAAATATGACCAAGCCATAGACAAAAATATATTATGAAAAGAATAACACATCATGACCAAATGGAGTTTTAACTGGGAAGGCAAGATTGATTCAATGTTTTAAAATTAGCCAAAGTGAATCACCTTGTCAATCGACTAAGCAAAGAAAATCAATGTTGCCCTCTCAATAGATACAGAAGTGGAATTTGATAATATTCGAAATCAACTAATCATAAAAGTCTCTTACCAAACTAGGAATAGAAGGAAGTCATTAGGCCATAAGCTTATAGTGAAAGCCTAAAACCATAAAACTTCAATAGAATTCACAGAAAAAAATATTTTTTCACCTCAGTTAGGAAACATTTTCTTAGATATAGCATCAAATATATAACTCAGACAAGAAAAGTTAATAAGATGTACATCAAAATGAAAAATGTCTGCTCTTTGAAAGACATGGTTAAGTTAATGAAAAAAAATTAGTTATATGGTAAAGGAATTTGATAGAGAATTTTTCAAAGTTAGTAAAATATAACAACTCATGTGGTTTTCTTTTTATTTTTTTTAACATTTATTTACTTTTGAGAGACAGAGAGAGAGCATGAGCAGGGGAGGGGCAGAGAGAGAGGGAGACACAGAATCCGAAGCAGGCTCTAGGCTCTGAGCTGTCAGCACAGAGCCTGACGCGGCACTCGAACTCACGAGTGGGGAGATCATGACCTAGCTGAAGCTGGAGGCTTAACCAACTGAGCCTCCCAGGCACCGTGGTAACACCAGTGTCTTACAAAGATACAAAGCAGCTGAAATCCTTATATGTTGATGGCGGGGCGACAAAATATTGCAGCCGTTTTGGAAGACCAGTGGTATTCTCTTATAAAATTAAACATATACCTAGTATACAACTCGGCAATTCCACCTGTAGGTACTTACAGAAGAAAAATAAAAATATGTTCGTTCAAAACCTGTACTTGAGTGATTATAGTAGTTTTATTAATAACTGCCAAAACCCTAACAATTCTTTTTTATTTATTTTATTTTAGAGAGAGAGAGAGAGAGAGTGAGCACAGGAGAGGGAAAGAGACAATCTTAAGCAGGTTCCATGCACAGCATGGAGCCCAAAGTGAGGCTCTATTCCACAAGGCTGTGATCATGACCTGAGCTGAAAACAAGAGTAGGGTCAACCCACAGAGCTTCCCAAGCACTCCAGCAACTGTTCTTGAACTTGTAAACAATCTACCCTACAATGGAATACCATACAGAGATAAAAAGAAAAGTGTTACTGATACTTTTACTGTGGATGATTCTCAAATACTTTATGCTAAACGAAAGAACTCAAACTCATGAGACTAAATAATGTATAATTTTATTTACACGATACTTGGAAAAATAAAGATAAAGCTATAGAGATAGAACATAAGTCAAAGGTTACTAGGCCCTGGGGATTAAATGATTAATTATTTAGGAAGAGGTGTGAACTTTAAAAGGACATGATATTCATGTTTTCTGCCCATTTCTTCACTGGATTATTTGTTTTGCAGGTGAGGAGTTTGGTGAGGTCTTCATAGATTTTGGATACTAGCCCTTTGTCCGGTATGTCATTTGCAAATATCTTTTCCCACTCCGTTGGTTGCCCTTTAGTTTTGTTGATTGTTTCCTTTGCAGTGCAGAAGCTTTTTATCTTCATGAGGTCCCAATAGTTCATTTTTGCTTTTAATTCCCTTGCCTTTGGGGATGTGTCAAGTAAGAAATTGCTACAGCTGAGGTCAGAGAGGTTTTTTCCTGCTTTCTCCTCTAGGGTTTTGACGGTTTCCTGTCTCACATTCAGGTCCTTTATCCATTTTGAGTTTATTTTTGTGAATGGTGTAAGAAAGTGGTCTAGTGAAATAAGTCATACAGAGAAAGACAGATACCATATGTTTTCACTCCTATGTGGATCCTGAGAAACTTAACAGAAGGCCATGGGGGAGGGGAAGGGAAAAAAAAAGGTTAGAGAGGGAGGGAGCCAAAACATAACAGACTCTTAAAAACTGAGAACAAACTGAGGGTTGATTGAGAGTGGGAAGGAGGGGAGGGTGGGTGAAGGGTATTGAGGAGAGCACTGCTTGGGAGGAGCACTGGGGGTTGCATGTAAACCAATTTGACAATAAATTTCATATAAATAAATAAATAAATGGAGATGATACCGCTCTATTTGCTGATTATATTAGTGGATACATGAATGCATGTATTGTCAGAACTTGTAGAAATGCTCATCAGAAATATGAAAGAAATCTAATGTATGGAAATTTTCTTCAATAAAAAAAGAATTCAACCATAGTTTTAGTACTTCATGTTAAACCACATGTTACTTATTTTGTCTTAAACTATTCAAGTTATGAAAAATAAAATTTTGCAAAACATCCCATTTTACTGTATTTTTTTTTTGTATTATGATTTTTTTTTACTTTATTTACTTATTTTTTCAGTAAGCTCTATGTGCAACATGGGGCTTGACCTCACAACCCTGAGATCAAAAGTCATATGCTATACCGATGAGCCAGCCAGATACCCCTTTTAATTAGTTTTTAGTAGACTACCTTTTAGAGTAGTTTTAGGTTCACAGCAAAATTGAGTGGAAGATACCGAGATTTCCCACATATCCCTGCCCTCACTCATGAATAGCCTCCTTCAGTGTCAACATCACCCACTATTGTGGTGTATTTGTTACAGTTGATGAACCTACAATGACATATCTCATTATCACTAAAAGTCCATTAGTTTACATAAGGATTCAGTCTTAATGCTGTACATTCTCTTGGTTTGGACAAATGTATAATGACATGTAACCACTATATTAGTATTAGACAGAATAGTTTCTTCGCCCTAAAGTTTTTTTTTGTTTTTGTTTTTGTTTTTTTTTTTTTTTTTTTTTTTTGTGCTCGATCTTGTTCATCTCCCTACCCCAAACCCCTGGAAACCACTGTTTGTGTTTGCTTGTTTGAATTGTATCCATAGTTTGCCTTGTCCATAATATCATGTAATTGGAATCATCTCATACGTTGCCTTCTCAGATTGGTTTCTTTCACTGAGTAATACACATTTTAGTTTCTTCAAGGTCTTTTCATGGATTGATAGCTTATTTTCTGTTAGCACTGGATACTATTCCACTGTATGGAAGTATCACAGTTTATTTATTTATCCATTCAGCTACGGAAGGACATATTAGTTGTTCCCAAGTTTTTTCAGTGTGAGGAAAGCCACCATAAACATCAATGTGTAGATTTTTGTGTGGACATAAATTTTCAACTCCGTCGGGTAACTATCAGGAAGCACCACTGTGGATCAAATGATAAGATGTTCAGTTTTGTTAGAAACTGTCAAACATCTTCCACTGGAGCTATGCCAGTTTTCATGGTCGTCATCAGTGAAACAGACTTCCTGTTACTCCATTCTCACCCGCATTTGATGTCAGTGTTCTAGATTTTGTCCATTCTACTCGTGTGCCATGGTATTTCATTATTTTAATTTGCATTTCTCTGACGACATATGGTGTGGATTATAATATGTATTTATTTTGAATAAAGTATAGACATTAAACAATGCTGCATAAATATTGTTAGAACAATTCCCTTAATAAGTAAGTTGAAACAATATATAATTGGTGGACTAATATTTTATACAAAAAAACTCACTGTTTCTGGATCCTACTTGAAAATTCTGTAAGTTCACTTTATCCTTTAAGCTGTTCACAAATGCTCCAAAAATTATCAGTTATGGAACTCAGTTTAACGTAGTTCAACTGTATAAAATATATTTCACCACCAGAAACTGTGTGCCTTCATATTTTGAAAATAAAAATTAATATTTATTTTTGAGAGAGAGAGCGAGTGAGCAGGGGAGGGGCAGAGAGAGAGGGAAACACAGAATCTGAAGCAGGCTCCAGGCTCTGAGCTGTCAGCACAGAGCCAGAAGCAGGACTCAATCCCACGAACCTGCAAGATCATGACCTTAGCCGAAGTTGGACACTTAGCCATCCAGGCGCCCCCTAGTTTTTAACAGACATTAAATACGAAATGATTGATTTTTTAAGAAAGAAAAGCACATATTTTATGATTCTGTAACTTGACTGCTTGTTAATTAAACTCTAAAAATATTTCCTTAATTACTCTAAATGTTATAATGAACAAAAATGCAAACGTTATCCATTTAAAAATCTTGAAGTCATAATATTTTAAATATTTGTAGAATTAACACATTGTGATGGGTACCTGGGTAGCTCAGTCAGTTGAGCGCCAGACTTCGGCTAAGGTCATGATCTCACGGTTCATGGGTTCAAGCCCCACGACCCTCTCTGTGCTGAGAGCACGGAGCCTGGAGCCTCTTTTGGATTCTGTGTCTCCCTCTGTCTCTGCCCCTCCCCTGCTCACACTCTGTCTCTTTCTCTCTCTGTCAAAAGTAAACATTAAAAAATTTAAAAAAAAAAGGGAGAAGAATGAACACATTTTGAGATACATACACATCCTGCTTATTTTTGAGAATGTGAGTCCACAAAATATAGTTCCTCCATAGATACTGTTTTCTTGAAGTACATTAAATATGTATATATCACACATATTTGCATTAGATGAGAAAGGAACAGGTCAGAGACAAAAAGTACAAGTGTTTCAAGTTTTGGACTTGGAAAATGATTGACTTTCTAAGATGATCAACATGTGGCCCTGGTATTATTCTTGTGATTATATCATTTTATGCTGTAAAGAGATTTCTTAGGTGTAATTAATGTTAATAAACCTTTGACCTTCTGATAGGAAGATTATCCAGGTAGGCCTACCAAATCACACCAGCCCTTTGCAAGCAGAGAGATTTATTTGCTTGTTCTTTGTGTAAGTCTTTTTTGTTTTGTTTTGTTTTTGTCTGGTAGTGATAGCTGTAATCAAAACAGAGAGTTCTGAAGTTGCAAAGATCTGACAAATAGAGGTAATTTTTTGCTGGATTGCAAGAGCAAGGGGACATCTTCAGATAGAAGGAACCTGAGAGGGGACGCTTGGGTGGCTCAGTTGGTTAAGCTTCTGAATCTTGATTTGGGCTCAGGTGGTGATCTCAGGGTCATGAGATAGTGCCCCTAGTCTGGCTCTTTGCTGGGCATGTAGCCTGCTTAAGATTATATCCTTCCCTCTTCATTTGCCCCTCCCTTGCTTGCTGATGGGTTCCCTTTCTCTCTCTTTCTCTCTCTCTCTTAAAAGAAAAAAACAAAAACAAAAAAAAAAAAACCAAAAAAACAAAAACAAAAAGGAATCTGAGAGCAGCGTCTCAGACCTGAGTGTCCCCTGGATCACAGCCTCAGTTTCTCTAATAAGATGATGCCAACAATCTGGAAGAGGTCTTGGGCAGAGTCCCACAGCCTCAGGATAAGAGCTCAGTCAGCTAATACCTTGATTTCAGCTTTGTGAGACAAAGCAGATAACCCAGGGTAGCCTACCTGGAATTGTGACCTGCAGAACTGTAAGATAATACGATGTTATTTTTCTGGTCTGTTAGCTCCTGGTAATTTGATAGACAATAGAAAACTCGCACTCATAATAGTAACGATGAAAAAAAAATTAAACAAAAAACGAACAGTACAAATTAGGACAAAGATATTAACTATATAATTATCCCTTAGGCTTCAAAAGAAAAGTTACTATTACATCTAGGTATCTAATGTTAGTTGAACACTGCCTGTTTTTTATCCTGTTAATTTCCTTTTACATTTTAGTTTTCCAATTAAATACCACTTATCATAAGACCATAAAAGGACTGGAAGTTGTTGGACAAGTTCTATTGCTTAAGACACTTTTATAAGAAAGACAAAATACGAATGATAGCATATAACATCTCTTAGTCTACATGAAAATCAAAAGAAATATATTACACTTATAAAATGTAGTTCATAGACCAGAACCAGAAGATATTTCTTTGAAGATGAAATACTTAAGTCTCTGCCACTTTTTCCTTTCCTCATTTCCCTTTCAAAAAACTATAGAAGCGATTTTCAGAAGTTAATTGACTTAGTAAAGTGAAGTTCAAATACTAAGTCTTACAAGTTGGTAGTTACATTTTTGAAACTACATTGAAAAATGAAATAAAAATACAATAAAATGTGTAGAATGACTTGTAGAATGAGGTTTGGAAGAAAAAGAAAATGGAATGCCATAGTTTGGAGATGAGGATTTTCAAGGAGAAATGAGACTTTTTAAGAGCCTGACTCATACACATTCAAACTCAGAAGGACAGTGAGTGGAGGTTCCTCTCCATTATCGGTCCCTGCATTTAGGTATCACTCAATGTTCGACACTGCGGCCCCCTTTGCTGAAGGGCTCGACTGTGGGTTTATGAGAAGCCCAAACCCAGCAGGGATGGTATAACAAGTCGGTGTTTTCATTCACTTCACATCAGGAGAAGAAGAAAAAATTCTCAATAAGCATGTCTCAGCACAAATCCATGTTTGAGAATCCCGGGCCTATTGGGTGACTGAAATATATGGGTTCTAACAAAATGCAGTCACCACTTTGGCTTACTTTTTTCACTGATTTTTTTTTACAGTTTTTGACATCCTGACTTTTATTACGCACCGCATATTGACAGATTTTTAAAAATTATTTACAGACGTTTTAAATCTCATCCTACAAGGAAGTTTTCTCTCTCTAAAAAAAAAAAAAAAAGCCATTCTTTACACATGAAAATATAAGCACGTACTCAGAATGTTCAAGACGCTATTATGTCTTTAGAATTTATCTTGATATGCTGGCATTTACTTCAAGCTAGCATACGCTACCTATATGAACAGCAGTGCTGATGAAATGCCACATAGATATTTTGAGAGAGAGAAAGAAAAGAACAAATGGGTCTAGTCTCCAGGTGTGCTGTTTCTTACTGTGTTTAATGGAGGTAAATACCACCACACAAGGATTTTCGCTGTGACTTTATGCTTCAATGCCACAGAGATATAGTTTATCACCTGAAAAGGACCCAAGTGCACAGCTTGCATTATCTCTATGTTTTAGTTCTAGAAGCTTGCCCCCCCATCCTGTTTGATGAAATACTTAAAATATCTTTCCAATCAACTATTTCTCTACTTTTCCTATACAATTCTTATTGTTTTTAACTTTTATTCATTTTTGAGGGGGGGGGGAGAGAGAGAGGGAGGGAGAGAGAGAGAGAGAGAGCGAGCGAGCAGGTGGGCACGTGCACAAGTTGGGGAGGAGCAGAAAGAGAGGGAGACACAGAACCCGAAACAGCTCCAGGTTCTGAGCTGTCAGCACATAGCCCAGTGGGGGGCTTGAACTCACGAACTTCGAGATCATGACCTGAGCCAAAGTCTGTTGGTTAAACAACAAAGCCACCCAGGTGCCCTTTCCTTCCCTGGACAATTTGTAATGGTGTGAAGAGTCATAGCCACATAGCACTGGATTGGTCATTTTTCTCTATCTATGCATTAATGATAAGCTTTTGCTTTATCCATGATATATACAGTGCGTGAAATTAATGCAAAATATGCACATTAAAAAAACATACAGCTGTATTTAAATTATAGCATACCACACCTATGCTTTCTTTCCCATAACAAATAAAATACTATATATGTGAGAATAATAAGTAAGTAGGCTTATATCGCTGGTATAATTTTAGGAACAACGCAAAAAGAACAGGGACGACTTGGGGAAATTGATTTAAAAAACTAGAGGAATGAATGTATCAACTTCAATTTCCTATTTTGTTGTAACATTGATGAGAAAAGGTCATCTAAAACTCTGAGAAGCTGAAAACTACACTAAAATATTCATCCAGCAGTGTGGCAGGTTTTTTTTTTTCAGATATTTAAGTATTACAATAATGCAACCATGCATCAAAACCAACAAAATTAATGCTTTCGAAAACTGTTTTCCTCTATATATTTCCTCTATATTTCCTCTATTTTGAAACTCAAATGACAGAATTTTATCAGAGGAAAATGCCTTAATGAAGAAATAAGATGGTCCCATGCCCCTACAAAATCATAATTTACAAGTTTAATTTTTGTAATACTTCACAATCTACAGAATAGCTATGGATATTAATTTTTACAAATAAGAATGAACTTGGTCATATCCTCTAACTTCAAGTTTTATAATGATCAAATTCTTTTGACTATTATGATTTGAGCCATTTGATTTTGAGCATACAACTCCATCCTAAATTCTTAACCTGCTAGTGTGGGCTTGGGAGCAATTTTAAGCTAAGGCTCTCCTAAGCCAGAATTTTCCAAGTGAATTTGGGAGAAAACCAAACTTGAGAGATCATCTCTGAAGTAAAGAAAATGAGACAACTGCTTAATGATTACTGCTCAACGAGTAAGCAAACGGAAGCTACCGTACCTCTCTCTGGACTATTTCGCTTGATTTCACATGCTAAACACATTGTTAAATCTTGCACTGAATAAGTCTATTTAATATGGTCTAACTCTGATTCTTAATTTATTTGACCAGTAAAAACTTTTTTTTTCTTTTTATTAATTTCCAATAAGCTATTTAATATTCCATATGAAATATTTTGAAAATTAACATTCTGTATCACTGAATGGGATGTTTTCTCAGGAAGATTGTTATTAGCCTTGAATAAGAGGAACTTTAAAAACTGGGGGAAAATGTTAGATACTCCATTACTTTAACACATGCAAATAGTTCATGAAGTTTTGAGGGGGGAAAATGTAACTTAAAATTTTTAAATAATCTTTATAATCGTCTTTTGACAAGTTTATGGATGTCAAACATGACAATACAAGGAAATACATTATTGAAGAAAGAGGGCGCAAGAATTTTGAAGAAATACATTAAAGCCTGTGTAGTAACTAGCATTCAGCAGCAAGTCATGGCATGTTACTTAAATATCTCATGGAATCTGAAAAATATATGGGGAACTTGGTTTTAATAATGTATTTGACATGATTACCCCACTAGTCATTTAAACAATAGATAAGTCTGTTCCAGAGAAAATTATATTTAGAGACACTTAAAATACCCTAAATCAATCTCCCATGATCAAATTTTCTTATGGGAAAATTAGTATGAAACCCAAGATAAATTTCTAGTAGCATTTAAAAAGACTTTTGAGGATTAACCAGCTGTGTGATGTTTATTATTATAGTTGTGGTTAATGTGCTGACATAGGTAGAAAACTGGTAAAATGTTTATAGTATGCAAGATTGAGAGAAATTCCAGGTTCATTAAATCAAAATCTAATCTAGGTAGAAAAACGGACTGCGTCTGAAAGGGTGAAAAATAATGTGGGATTTCAAAACCAGGTATAAAGATATCAACTGCATATGTTTCAAAATGGCCCCAATGTATACACAAAGACATTTAGAATATTTAATAATATATATGTTCAAAGCGAGTCTCTTCTATGATGTGGTCATCAAAAATACTGATGCCGTTATAGGGTGCACTGAAATAAACTAACATTTATTGAGTATCTCCTATGCATGAAACACAATGCTATACTCTTCAATGCATCAAAACAATTAATTCTCAAAACAAACCTAAGGTTGGTACCATTATCTCTAATTTGGAACTCTGGAAACGAAGACATGGATAATTTCTATACTTTTTTCTTGAGGGCAAAGAACATCCTAGTCTTATTTTTTCATTCCTATATCTATATGTAGAAGAATAAGTAACAAGGAGTTGTGCATTCACAAGTATGTTTGAAGAAATAAATGACTTAAGGAGATCTAGACATGATCAAGAAGACTTGCACAGGATAGACAACAATCATATCGTCAACAATTGGTAGAACACTTCCATAAAAGAATTCCCAACATAATTTTAAAGGTAAATATTAAAAAAGAAGAATAAAACTTAGAACTATATTATCACCTAACAGAAATATTGTAGAAAGAGTTTATATATTTTTATAATAGATGCTACCCACTTCATATTATGAAGTGTGAAATAATTTAATTATAAAGTTTTGTAAACTGTCTCATAAAATGGAAAAAAAATTCTAAACTCCGTCTAACTTTGGTTCTCTGGAATAAAAAAAAATATTTTCTAAATAAGTGATAAGCTGGGGAATTAATTATCAAATAACCAAAATATATTTATACTCTATTGACTAAAAAGTTTTAATTTAATTTTATTTACTTATTTTTTTAATTTTTTTAAGGTTTATTCATTTTTTGATAGAGACAGAGCGTTAGTGGGGGAGGGGCAGAGAGAGAGGGAGACACAGAATCTGAAGCAGGTTCCAGGCTCTGAGCTGTCGGCACAGACCCTGACATGGGGCTCAAACTCACGGACAGTGAGATCATGAGCTGAGCTGAGTCGGACGCCTAACCAACTGAGCCACCCAGGTGCCCCAAAACTTTTAATTTTAAAATGATCTTTTAGGGGGTGCCTGAGTGGCTCAGTTGGTTAAGCATTCGACTTTGGCTCAGATCATGATCTCACGGTTCGTGGGTTTGAGCCCCACATCAGGCTCCGTGATGACAGCTCAGAGCCTGGAGCCTGTTTGGAGTCTGTGTCTCCCTCACTCTCTCTCTCTCTGCCCCTCCTCTGCTCATGGTCTGTCTCTCTCTGCCTCTCAAAAATGAATAAACATTAAAAAAATGATCTATTAATATTCATATAGTTGCTATGTGCTCAGTGTTATTCTTTCAGGATGGAAAACGGAAAGACACCTGGTAGTTTAATAAAAGCTTTCTTCTTATCAGCACCTTTCAATTATTTGGTTAGGCAACAGAGGAATATATGAGGAGAATTCTGTCACTCATTCCATCATTATAGGTTTTCATTTAAAAAGTTAACTGTTTTGATCTTCAAATTTTCAAAGCTTAGGAAATATGTAGGTGATGAGCGGAAAGGGAGAACAGATTAGGATATTAACATAAAGACAGGTACTTCCGAAAATAGAAATCATTCGCACACGGGAGTGCAGTATTAAATAAGGAAACAGTGAGGAAGTTAACCTAAGGAAAATAACGCAATTATACAATGAAAATAATTATTATTATGGTGGTGAGAACTTAAGAAATGTCTTGAAAATATAGAACTTTCAATCAAAAAAAGAACTTCAGATTTTATTTTATTTTTGTTTATTTATTTTTGAGAGGGAGAGACAGACAGAGCACAAGCAGGGGAGGGGCAGAAAGAGAGAGAGAGAGGGAGGGAGACACAGAATAGCAGGCTCCAGGCTCTGAGCTGTCAGCACAGAGCCTGACATGGGGGGCTTGAAACCATGAACCGGGAGATCATGACCTGAGCCGAAGTCAGACCCTTAACTGACTGAGCCACCCAGGTGCCCCAAGAAGTTTAGATTTTAAATAACAGCAATAAGATATTGTGAACAGAATATGTGATCCATAAAGCAGTGATTTAGTATGAAAAGCATTTATTGTTAGGCAGGATGGATTGAGAAAAATGAGTCTAAATGCGAGTGGAGCTTATTTAGACTATTGATAAGAGCTAAGAAAAATGTAATAATGACCTTGAAGAGAATTCAAAGAAAAAGTATCCATCACATGTTTTACAGGAAAAATGAGAAGTTTTCATGATCTATTCTGGATGAGGAATGGAAGGGAATAATCAAATATATCTCCCAATGTCTGCTCTCGGAGAATAGATGGAATATTACAATATCAGCCAATGAAGAACATGTGACTAAATGATTATTTTAAGGGGAAGTTATGGCTGTTGTACTTGAATAAGTTAAACTTGTAATACCAATAAAAAATTTAAGAGAGTTGTTTTGTAAGCAGATAGAAATAGCTTTAGGTCAATTTTCCAAAAATGAATTTGATTCAAACCAATCTCCCCAAAACAAATTGCTTTTGTTTTGGGAAATTTGGCAAATTCTCCATCCAAAGAACAAGAATATTTCAATGTCACAAAACCTGTCATTGGGATTGGGGAAGATATACAGGAAGTAGGGACACCCAACTAGGAAAGCGAGAGGAGATTAGAAGCTCATGTAGACCATTATATTTATTTAATGAAGTGTTATTTATGCCCTTGTCTAAGTTTATGTTGAAGGATAGGGGAAGATATGCAAAGAGAGGGAGAAGTGTATCAAAGAAAATTAATTCAGTTACAAATTTTTAACTTTAATATTATAGTAAGAATTAACACTCAAATATGTTTTCCTAAATGCCAAACTCACCAATTTCAATAAAGTTTTAGATTAAATCCTAATGTCTTTTTTTAATGTTTATTTATTTATCTTTGAGAAAGAGAGAAAGTGGATGCAAGTGGGGAGAGTAAGAGAAAAAAGAGAGAGAGAGAGAGAGAGAGAGAGAGAGAGAGAGAGAGAATCCCAAGCAGGCTCTGCGCTGTCAGTGCAGAGCCCAACGTGGGGCTCGAACTCACAAACCATGAGATTACAACCTGAGCTGAAATCAAGAGTCAGGTGCTCAGCCAACTGAGCCACCCAGGCGCCCCTTAAATCCTAATTTCTTAATCTGTTGTGTTTAAATCAGTGATGGAAGGTTTTGCTGAGAAAACTATTTTCACCCCAAACTAAATTGACAAGTGAGAGAAATAAGCAAATACTATGATAAACAGATCAAGTTATAAGGTTAAAATTAACAAGAATATATATTAATGCTGAATCAAGTATTCTGTACGTTATCTGTGCAAAACAGATCAAACTCTATCTTACCCTATAACACTTTAATGAATTAAACATTTAAGACTTTATTGTCAATATTATTTGCAAATGAATGCATTTAATACTTATTAGTTATTAAAACAGATTATGTATCATTCTCATCCTAACCATAAGAGTGTACTTCAGAATTCTAAAATCTATTTCATGAGACTTTTAGCTATAGTGTTTGTTGATGAGGTGATAGATAGTGTGTAACACACACATAAACTGGTTTGCTAAACTTGAGTGAACAAACACAGGAATAATGTTCAAAGTACTTAAACTATTTAAATATTACTTTAATATTTAAATACATTAAATATATTATTTATATATTTTATATAAATCATTTATATATAAATATATATAATTATATTTATATGTAATATTTAAATATATTATAAATATATTAATATATAAATAAATATTTAATGTATTAAGATAAAACATATTATTTGCTAGTTTAAAATAACAGAAAAATACATACATATACTAATTTTACTCAATATTTTTAGTCAAATATCTTGCTGTATAAAGTTTTATGTATTTGAATGTCCTTATATTGATGAATTATTTTTACTGTATATTAAAATCCAATTGGCAATTATTCTCACCTTGATGTGGTGGATATATACCTAATAGGCACCCTTATAAATGCCATTTATAAGAGGAAAATACTTTCTGTGCCAGAGCACTATTTTAGTTGCATTTATTACTCACTAATTAGCCATGTGACATGTATAAAAATAAAAAAAAAAAAGTTAAAACATAATTTTAATATTCAGTTTTACCAATAATAATAAAGCTAATCAAAAGTTATAAAACACTTTCATTTTCTTTAAAAGTTAAGGTTGGTCTGTTGATTTCTTTGGGATGCTGACAAAGACTTTGTCAGTGTAAAAATACAAATTAAAATAGTTAAAATGGGACAAATTATCTAAAATCACTGCCTGGGTAGTTACAAATTAAAAATTTTATATGCAATTATATGTTATTTTCACTATGTTCTTTGAATGAGACAATACTAGGATATTCTCTGAGAGTGTGTGGTCTTTGAATACACTTGTGGAAACATTTAAATATATATTGTTATAATATTTCACCCAGACTTTTAAAATGACATAAAATCCTCATTAATATTCTATTAGTTTCTACAATTCTCATTAGCACTGAAAAAACAAATAAGATGATAATGACCTTCTGCTGATTTTAAAAGTTTTCCTATTCTTCCAGGACATTAGACCACTATCATCCAAAGACCTGTTACAGTAATTTAAAATGTAAATGCTATCCATTTAATTAATAAGAGATAACTGTCTAACGAGAATGGCTGCAGAGAATTATAGTCAGTATTAAGTAAAATAATAAAAGACTTATCAGCTTAGCTCAGTTTTGAATAAAATAAATGAAAGTCAAAGAGCTCAGTGTGGTTTAAAAGATGTATGAATGAAAGGGATTTTTCAAAAATAATTGAACATAATCTTGTAATGAATGAGGTTTCTTAATTAATTGTCAAAAATAAGAAATGAAGGTGACTGCAAGGTACATTATCAGTAAGCACCCTGACTGGAAGATACCTCAGCCAACGAGCATTTATACCATTACAAACTCACTTTCTTGTATTAACACTGCATCTATAAAACAGATATTTTAGTAATATTACTTGGTTTCAAGCTAATTTATTTTGCTGAATCAAACCATAATTTTTGATGCCATATTTTAATAGGGAATAAAATACCCACAACAATGAGTCCTTTCCCACATAGCCAGTTTTTCATGATGCCTTGAATGCAACACACACCCTGTGTTTATGTAGAAATTCATACAGTAAAAGAACAATTCTCAGAGGAAAAAAATATCAGGATTGGATGTGCAATCTTTATAGTGATCACTTTGCCTGAGAAAAGGAGAATAAAATATGTATTACTGAAAATTCAGTCTACCTCAATTATATATGTGTACGTATATACATGTTTTGACAATGCACACACACACACACACACACACACACACACACACACGGCAATGAGGTTATAACAAGAAGGGGAAAACAAGAGCCAGGCTACTGAGTGCCTACTGTATGCCAGGCCTGTACAAATAGAGCAAATATAATGGTTAAAAACAATTAAAATGAAAGCCACAAAACAAAAGCAATCAATTTCTATCTTCCGGATCCTGGTGTCGAGCTATACATATCTGAGTTCCGAGTAGGACTTGAGGATTTATATGTCTCAGAAGTTCTCAGGCGCTGCTGATTCTTCTGGTCCAGGGTCCAGTACTTTGCAAAGTAACGAAATGGGAACTTGAGCACATCAGGAAGTCACATTTGAAAAGAGGTCCCAAAAGACTCCCCTATAAGTCTAGGAAAACAATACTCACAGAGAGGATTCTGTACAAAGGACTAGCGGGGAAGGACAAAAAGAAGCTTGTGTTGATAAACTCTACGAAGATAATGATTCTCATTAAAAATTGCTAATTTTTCCAAATAAATTGTGTAATTTAATGGTTTAAGGTAATTAAAGAAACTGTACAAATGAGTTATGCTTTCAATAAAGAAAGTTTAAGTTAATAGCAAATTCTATTAGTGTCAAGGGGAAAGTACATTGTATGATGAGGATATCTGCATCGATTTTAAGGAACATAAGCACTTGTTACAAGGGAGAGCAAAGAATGGAAGCCGTAAGTTTGTGTTACTGCATTAAAGGATGCTTGGATGTGTGGCTAGAGACTGAATCAAACATCTGGACACAAAGGGGTTTCTATGACATTTAGGACAAACTCAACTTTTATCTTTAAGGATTGAGAAATTTTGAAGAATTGTAAGTAGGCACATAACCTGATAAGCTATACACTTAAAAGGTCATTCTAGCTCTGTGTGAATATGAGAAGTCTATGATTGGAGGTAGAAACAGCAATATTTACAAAAAGTTTCAAGAGATTCATATACTTTTTCAAGCCCATTCCAGGGATTCTGCTCAAGAGATAGGAGAGAATTCAGCGAAGCCAATCTGATAAACAGGAGGCCAACTGGGGGACTTTCAAGTAAAATGAAAATGGCAATTAATATATTACTATTGGGAATAAAGAAGAGTTGACAGAATCAAAATACATTGCAGAGAATGGATCAAAATTCCATGAAGATAGCTTAGCTACAAAGAGATGAAATAAAAGAAAAAGTCTAGGAGCATGTCTCGTTACTGTCTAAGTCAGTGAATGAGTGATGAGAAAAGAAAAGAAAATGGAATACTATGAGTGTCCTTATTTCTCAATTGAGTTTAGTTCATGTCATAGTTTGTGGTCCTGGTGGATATTTGGGTAGACCTATCTGGCTAGCACTTAGGTGGTCTAGTTTGCAATTCATTGTAGGTTCATGGGCAAGGGATAAGGTTTTTATTTTTAAAAAGAAAGAGTCAAGTATGCTCGTCAAGAAGGGTAAAGTTCAGGGACTAAACAGTCACTCAAAGAGAAAATTGATGAGAATTCATGAACTCTCAGTTCGCAGCCTTCTGTGCTTCAGTTTCATCAAATTTAAGAGTAATTGAATAAAATTAGTCAGGTTTGAGTAGAAAATAGTTAAGAAAATTTAACACAGAAAAGTGTAATGGCTAAAAGTATTGCTTATAAAACATTTCAAGTACACCATTGACAGTTACTTTACTGAGCACATCCTTTTTAACTTCCTAAAATTTTCTTAGAATATCTAAGGTTGACATTGTTTATTTGCACTTTCCACCCCTGACTCCTCTGTGGTCCCATTCTGAGCTATGAAAGTGGACAAATTTGCCTAAAGAAAAACTGCTGTATCTTATATTCTTAGTGCCAAATACAAGTTTCAACAAGTAAGCATTTTAAATTTAAGTAACTCTCTCTCTAGATTTGTCTTGGTATTATAATAGAAGGTATAATATAGACAAACCAGGTCATGAAAATGAAGAATAAACATCAACTATAGAAGAGAGTAAAAACAGAACTATGTGTACAAGAGAAAAACCTAATTTAGAAATTAAATGCACATAAATGGAACCAGATGTGTCTAGCTCAATTCTGAAGGCAGGACAAGAGCACGACTGGAATAAACCATAATGCACTATATATGATGATTTCTTTCTATCACAGGATAGTCACCACCAGTGATAGAGAAAGGAACTCTGGCATATAGCAACAATTTCTGGACATTCTGCAATGAAATACATTAAGATATTTATTATTATTATTATTGCATAGTATAGTCCTAGCTTTCCTCCCCTCAAAAAGTGAAACAATGTGTTGTCTTTGGGAAGATTGAGAAGCATAGAATTCTTGTTAATATCTCAGTTATTGGAGCAGTGATCACAAATCTGCTGTAGAGTAAGAGGACAGCTGAATCTAGATACAGGAAGAACAAAGACTGATAGAACAGCAACATCACTTAGTGGTAAAGGGCAGATGTGCAGATTTTGAACCTCTATCCACTACTACTTACCTAACGTGACCCTGGGTTAGTATTTTCACTTGCTTGTATTACAATTTACTCATCAATAAAATCCATATAATAATGTAACATTCATAGGGCTGCTGTGAGCATTAAATTAAAACACTTGGAAGAGTGTCTAGCCAACAAATACATGATAACTCCTTTACTCATGGGGTGGGACCATGTCTCTTGGTGTTACCCTGCTGATGTATTTGAAATTGAGATGGTTCATTGAGAAAACTAAGACACAACTCTTCACTTTCTCCTAAGTAAACTGACCTGTGTTCACAATTTTTTTCTATATTATCTCCATAAGCATTTTATTTTATTATTTTTAAATGTTTATTTATTTTGAGAGACAGAGAGAGAGAGAGACAAAGAGACAGAGAGACAGAGAGAGAGACTGGGGGTGAGGGGGATAGAAATCCAAGCAAACTTCACTGTCAGCACAGAGCCCAAATGAGGCTTGAATCATGAGATCATGACCTGAGCAGAAATCAAGAGTTGGATACTTAACCAACTGAGCCATCCAGCTGCCCCCCACCCCCACTCCCACCCCACTAAACAAGTTAATGCTCAAAAATGTTAATGAAGGACCAGGTAATTTACTTCAAACTTCTTTACTTAACACTTATGGTAGTGTTAATGCCCTTAAGGTTCTTTTTAAATTCAGGAGAGTTTAGGAAAGACTAACTCTACAACATTAGTGATGTGTTTGAAAAAAAGCAGAATAATAATAGCATATTTTCTTTGATAGAAAGATAAGCTGTAAGAAATATTTTATTAATACCTGTATTAAAAAAGTATAACTTTATTGGGAATGAGGATATTGTCAATGTTATATTTGAAGGTAGTATTTGCTTCTAATTTACTGGTCAGGGGTATTTTATATGCCCAAATTTTCAGATATTTGGCGATTCAAACTCTATATTTGTAGACCATCATAAAATAAAGAGCTCTCAATAGTTATTTTCAGAAATAACGTTTAAGACACATACAGTTTAAGAAATAACTTTTAAGACACAATTAAATGAGAAATATCTTTAGGTTACGGCCATCTCCATTCAGCCAAAAACAAGTAATTTATTTCATTTTACAGCAAACAATATTATGCTACATTAATGAATTGTCTTTTTTTTTCCAGTTTGAGACGCTAAGGAAATGACAGCTTTTCCCTATGTGTTATTCTCTGCTCTTTGGCCTCTTATACTGCTAGGAATTACTAAGAACTGTCAGGTTAAATATCATTAGGTTACCTATCATCAGAAACGAAATTATTAAGCAAGGAGTAATAGCATACAGCTTTATGAAATACTTAAAAAGCCAACAGTTATGTATGCTTTTTAGCTATATATTTCAGCAATTAAAGCTATATATATTTTAAAGATTTTATGTTTTTTAAGTAATCTTTACTCTCAACGGGGGGCTTGAACCTACAACACAGAGATCAAGAGTCACATGCTCCCCTGACTGAGTCAGCCAGGCTCCCCAATTAAAGGGAGATAAGGCCAGATGATCATAACTGAGAAATGGTGTATTTCTGGTTTATATCTGAAATGTTGGTGATTTTAAATCTTTCTTAACCCATATATAAATTAAGGTAAGCCACAATTTTAAAAAGAAATGTAAATTACCAGATATTTCTAGTGGTTGCTTCTCTGGATAAGAAATCCAGATAGATCTATAAAATGTTTACTGAAATACTCATTTTGATTAACTCCAATAACTTCAACCAGCTTTCTGCATTCCAGTTTTTCACTGTTTCAATTTCACTAGTATATCTTACTCTTGTGATCAGACTAATGTTTAAAACACTATGATAATTTAATATGCAATGAACTCTTCACAACTATGGACACGTGTACTTGGCACAATAAAGCACAACAAAGTTGTGCAAGACCTACTCTTGCGTGCTCCAGTTTACAGACAAAATGGATCCATCAGCAGGATAGATTACTTGCCCAAGTTGACAGGGCCAAAAGCCTATTTGGCTAGCACTTAGGTGGCCTAGTTTGTAATTCATTCTAGGTTCATGGGCAAAGGGATAAGCTTTCTTTAAAAAATAAAGAGTAAATGATGTTCCTCAAGTAATTTTTCAGCATAAGGAAGGGTTGAAGTTCAGGGATTAAACAGACCCAGGTCCAGGTAGTATGTTACACAAATCACACGTTTAACAAATAAACTCATGGACACAAATCAAATTTAATACCATCTCTACAAACTAAATAGAAAAGGAAGAGGGAAAAGGAAGAATTTTCTAGATGATTGCTTAATAAGATTTTTTTTTCCTGAGGTGGCAGCAAAAGAGACAATATTAGTAAGTTTACATGACAGTGACTTTGCTCAGGAACAGAGGATCCAACTCAATGGGAAGAAGATAATAAATGTTCTTCACAAGGATTTGCAAATATAAGATTTCACTACATTTAAAAGTTGACCTTGCATAATAAATTATATGAAAACTGATTTTCATTTAAAATTTTAATGATAAAAATCCAAACACTGTTACCAAATAAAATCCAAAGAAAGGGAATAAAAAAAATAAAGAAAATCAGTAGTGCTCACCCATAACTTGTCTAAAAGTCTGTTTTCTATAACAAAAGGTTTTACTTTGATTTACCTGTTTTGTTTTTTTTTTTTAATAGGGTTTAGGATTTTTTTTCTCCAAAAATTTTTCTTCAGATGGAGGTTTGTGTCATCTGTACCTGCATGTCTTAACTTTAACTACAATAACTATATTAACTATTGATTGTCTTGTGGTCACCAGACAATTATCATCATCAACCTTATATATATATAACATGAGGGTAAAAGAGATATTAGATGTATCAAATACGAACATGAGTTAAATATAGCCATATGCTTTGATAATTCAGTTTGCAAATGTCCATGTTAGTAAAACTTCATTACCTTGGAAAGTTTAGAAAGCATCTAAAATAGTAATATTTAATAGTTTGTTGGACAGCAGATTTTAAATTTGGAAAGAACTTAGACAAACCTTTTTACCTACTTCCTTTTCTTATGTGCAATCCCTCTTAAGTGTCACATAAGACTTGAGTTCAATAGTTACACCACCAAAAAGCTGCTCTTAAGCTAGTATGTATTGTAATCATTAGAAAGTACTTCCTTATATTGTGCAGTAGCTCAAAAATAGCAAAAAGTAGCTGTATCTGTGGGACTTCAGCATTTTTTTTACCTGAGAGCTGAAACACAATTCAGAAAAATTGCTTCATAAATAGCTAAGTAATAAGATAAAAGAATATGATGCTGTAAATGACCACATGAAGTTGAGTTGCCCTGTCAACTCAAAATAAACTGGGCTATTATCTGAGAGGGAAGTAATCTGTTTTAGCCAGTCAACTACATTTTCACTCCCTATACCACAGCATGCTAACTTTACCTTAATCTAGAATATTTATCTCTTCTTTAAACATTTTTGTGGCATAAAAATTCTTCGCTCTCATTTTTAATGACCATAGTATTCTATCCTACCAAATTGTGATCAATTATTTTCTACTACAATATTCTTAAAGATTTCATTTGTTTTCAGATATTTCATCTGATACACAAGACCTCAGAAAACATCTTTCTTCACATGTTTTTCTTCAATTTTTTAATTATTTTTTTTAAGAATGAGACCTAGAAGCAGAGTATAAAGGATTTCAGATACTTGATACATATGGCAGATTGTATGTTATTGTTTCTTAGCTCCAAATTTCTATTTATACCTTTATTTACACTTTGATTCCAGATGCTTAGGCCAAGACTCTGCAAACCACCGTTCAGCTCTCACAGCTACTGCCTCTTAGATTCTGTCAATAGGGACACAAGAGGGAGACAGGAAGCCAGGAGGAGGCAAAAGGATGAGGTCCTTCCTGTTTTGTGCTCCTGTTAGCCTGTCCTCAGACACCTGCCTTCACCACTTTGTTCCCATCCCCCTTTCTGATATTGTTTTTATGGTCTGGCACTTCCAGAACTAGATCATTGTATCCCTCAAAGGCATCATCAGCCCTGATAAGCCCAGATCGCTGCTTAGAGGTCCTTCCTACCTCTTTGAGTTCCCTTTTCCAAGCTTCTGACATATCAACAGCAGCTGGAGTGCCCTTTCCTGACACCCTGTTTCCCCATTGGAGGGCACCACGGTTAGCAGAGTGCTCTTCCCTTATTTTTTTATATTTCCTTACTCCAATGCCTCCTCTTTGTTGTCCTGCCAGTGTCGGTGGGGAAGGGCAGATGGTAATTGTTTCCTGCATTTACGCTGGGTTACTGAATTTTTTTTTTTTTTCATCTTTACAGTTCTCTATCACATGCTTGACAGATTCCTTATCTCACTTTCTCTCTGGTAATTTTTGTTTTCTTTTCCTCACAGGACATTAGTTGAAACTACCAACTTCATATAGGCAGGACGTGAGGTGGTTTCATCAAGCCCTCTTGAGCTGCATCATATTAAATCAGTGGACAGACGAAAAAATCATTTTGCAGGTGAGGAAAAGGCAGTCACTATTGCCATTTGTTACTACTGAGGTTACTTATTGCTTATATGTTTGTTATTAGCCATATCCTCCAATGCTTTACTCCTTAGCAAACTCTTTCCCTTTTAGCTATTTGAATACTCACATATTTTCTTCCATTTTATAAGGTTCTTTTTCATCTACATTTGGGTCTTAAATCCTTCTGGAATTCGTATTGTGCTGTTGATCAGAAATCCATGTTTGCTAATAGGGAACAAAGCCTCATCTGATATTGCTGCTTTAAGAAATCTCTCATATCTTCTTACCAATTATGCCTTATATTTTATATAATCAGAAATTATACTGTAGGATTTTACTAAATTTTATCACATAACTATTTTCTTAGTATATGGTGGGTCCTTTAGATATGTGGTTATTATTTTCATAAATGTGGCCACTTCTGCAACTCCCTAAGTTGTTAGTAAACCTGTATAGTTTAGTCCTTATGATGTAGTTTTGGTTTTTTTTCCCTCTTTTATTACGTATTTGTGATTGCAATGTGGCTAAAGCAGGGATGGGAGAAAAGAGGGTATTTTTTACTGGTTAACAGCATGGACATTTGAAGATCAAAGACTATTTTGGAATGATTTTCAGTCTTACAAAATTTATTACCTTAAAGGGGCCATTTAACCCTCTAACTCATGCCTTAATAATAATCTGATAATTATCATTATCTCACAGGGTTTAATAAATATTAAATGAAATTAAGTGTTTAGCCACAAAGGGGGCATAAATTAAGAACACAACAGGTGGCAGCTATTAAAATTATTTGTCATTTTTGGAACTCATTCAGCTTCATCTTCCATGACCTTCAACTTTTTACTTGAAGTATCATCTGTAAAAAGAGTTTCCTAATATGCATTCATTAAAAATTTACTTGGGCAAATTTTCCAAACTTCCTCCACGAGAGTTCAAATTTTCTCTCTCTATGCATTACCTGAACTCTGTTCACTGTGTGACTATTGCTCAAACCACCATGCATTTCATTTTTGCAATGTTTGCATGCCCAGGATGCAGGAAGTTCCTAGAGAACTCAGAAGTAGCAAATGGGAAGTGAATGAGAAATGAATATCCAGTTTCTCTGATCTAGAGAATTGTTGTAGAACTTTATCATCATTTCCTTTTCTATCAACTTTTCTGTGCCATGATTTTATTTGGTTTTCTTTTTTATAATATTTTAATTGTTTCTTCAGATCGTGTTCTTTTCCTATTGAGAAACACTTCCAATCTTCCCTACAAAATTATAGACCCATTGCTCTATTACTTCTGCCTTATCAGGACAAATTAGGTAAATAAAACTGTCTACATTTTACACAAATATCAGTTTATAATTTTCCAATTATTATAAAATATATGATTTTATTTGTTAGCAAATTAATTTATTAAATATAAGTCTCTACCCAGGAAATAGAGAGAGATGAAAAATTTATTTAAATATATATTGGTAAGGTATTATTTAAAGGACTAAAGTATGGAGGGAACCACCATCTCCATTACTAGAATAAATATTTTAATATAATAAAATATAAGTATATTCAGCCATAGATCAATTTTATTAGATGTATAAAATATACTTAAATATATGCATAGGAATAATAAAAGATTGGATAAAATATGTAAATTACAGTTTTGTTCAGATGGGAAGATAATAAAATTATAATTTAATATATGTAGATTTTTCTATATTTCCAGATTTTCTAAAATAAACCTATATATTTATAAAAATATTAAGTTAGCATACACTGTAGACTAACTAACTTGAATTTAAATTAAAAAAAAAAAGAAGAAGAGAAAAAGAAGTCACAGAAGCAAACTGTAAGAACTCCCATGGGCCAAAGCTGAGCAGTATGGAAGTATAACCCACAGTATAAAGAAAATATTCAGGAGTCCATACAGATATAATTACTGAATAAATAAACAGCAGAGAAGAGACAAATCTGGAAGAATCCTAAATAATTTACATAGTTACTCATCCCACAAGGGGATGGAGCATCAAATCCCGACTCTTTAAGTACGGACGGTACCTAGTGGCTCCCTTCCAAAGCGTACACTGTGGAAAAGTAGGAAAAAGAGTAACTTTACAGTTGTGAAACCTGACAAACAGAGCCTCAGCCAAGTGGTCAAGGTGGGCATCAACAGTGATAATCCTGTTGATGGTGGGTACTCTTCCTGTGATGTGATTAAAATGGCACTGACTTCTGTGGTCTTCCTCCCCAGAACCCAAAACCCAAAACCCCAGCCTGGTCATGTGAAAAACATCACATCCTAACAGAGGGACATTCAACAGAATAACTGACCTGTGCTCCTCATAATGATCATTAAAAACAAAGAAAGTCTGCGAAACTGATACAGTCAAGAGGAGTGCAAGCCGACAAGACAGTAAATGGAATAATGTGTCCCAGATGGTATTCTAGGGCAGAAACAGGACATTAGGTTAACAATAAAGAAGCATAACTGAATTGTGGCCTATATTAATAATAATATCAATACTGCTTCCTTAACTGTAACAAATGTTCCCTGCTAATGGGAAGCAATCTGGAAAACTCAGGGCAGGGATATATGGGAACACTTTGTACTGTCTTTCCAATTCTTCTCTAAATCTAAAACTGGCCCACAAAAATAACGTTTATTTAGAAATGGAAAGTAACTACTATACTATAGATCCATATAAATGAAAAAGATAAGTTAAAAGTCAAAAAGTTAAAAAATCAAATACCTATACTTTTGAATTTCAAGTATTTTATGTAGTAAGAAAGAAATAAGGAATGAATGAAGGAGACAAACATATATTCCCTTTATTCTTTAAGGCAGCATATTGATTTCCCACAATTTTCAAGTCCAGAAGTAGATGCTTTTTGATCCCAAAGCTTAAGGATATCACTGGGGATCGAACTACTTTCCAACTTTCTTTTCTTTATTACAGCTTTATTATAAGGGAACATGACTGTCAGGAGTTTCCAGGGTTACATGCTGTTTCATTCATGATCAGATGAAAAGAATCTCTTAAGGACAAATTAAATATTCTGGTTAGACTTGCTTGCATGGCACGCCCTGCTCTGAAATAGCTGATTGAATTAGTTAAGGTCATGCAACCCATAACTGTATCTAGGGGTTTAATCTGCTTCCCCAGACCCAGAGAGAAACCGGGTCTCTCTCAGGAGATAAGGAAGCAGGCACACATGTCCACTACAGAAAATGAAAATTCTTACAATAGCTTCAGCTGAACCATAAATGAAATAAATGTTAAAACTTCAATGACTTAACAAGCCCAAGGTTTGTTTATCACAGTACACTCTGGTATTAGTCAGGTGACTGCTGAATAGCTCTCCCCAAAGCAGGGCCCTAAGAACCTCCATTTTATAATGATGCAATCCAGGACTCATTGGCTCAAGGGTCCCCCTTTGTAGGTGATTTTTCTGTTTGCTTTCAGAGCCAGTTAGAGCTCTTCTCTTCCTTGCTTTGTATCTCAGGCAACTGCTTTTGAGATTTTCCTGCCCTTTGCTTCTGGAAGGTAGTGTTAAAAGACCCATGCATGGGAACATATTTGCCAAGATTTTGCTTCCAACTTCTCTCTGCTTTAGGTGGTTGCCTAAGGAATGGCACCTCTCTTCCAGGGATATAGATCTGGCATACCAAGGCTGGCATACCTTGGTGCCAATTTCCAATCCAAAAACATCATCTTCTACTCCACTTTCTCTAGGCCTTTTCTTTTCTTTCTTTCTTTCTTTCTTTCTTTCTTTCTTTCTTTCTCTTTCTTTCTTTCTTCCTTCCTTCCTTCCTTTCTTTCTTTCTTTCCCTTTCTTTCTTTCTTTCTTTCTTTCTTTCCCTTTCTTTCTTTCTTTCTTTCCCTTTCTTTCTTTCTTTCTTTCTTTCTTTCTTTCTTTCTTTCATCACCATCCCATCCTTTGTTTGGCTTCTCTGCTGTTAGACCACATATATAACCAACTTCTTGCATTAAGCTCCCTCTATTTGAAGGAAAATATTTTCAGACTGGACACTGACACATCACAAAGGAAGCAGAAGAGATGGTGAGAGGACCTTACAGGATATTTTTAAGTACCAAGCTTGGAAGTGACATATATAATTTTTTCCACACTCCAATTGTAACAGCCCCGAAGTTACTGTGAGAGAGGATGGGATGTTTTAATATGTGTTCAGAAAGAAAAGAGTACAAGCAGCCTAACACACGGTGCGTCATGTCTAATAAATCCCCCAGAAGTACATTCAACTGACAGAACACTTGCATATGGATTGATTCATTAATGCTAACATGGATTTAATACTATTAAAGTTGCTCTGCTATAACACAACATGCATACATACTCCTGAAAATCACCAGGCAATGAAACATTGCACAATAGAAACCACAGGGTTTACGGAAAAAGTTAGGGGCATGATACTACGATACTCAAAAATTTTGTTAGTGACCTAATAAATAAAAAGTTAGGGGGCAACTGGGTGGCTCAGTCGGTTAAGCGTCCGACTTCAGCTCAGGTCACGATCTCACAGTCTGTGAGTTTGAGCCCCGCGTCGGGGTCTGGGCTGATGGCTCAGAGCCTGGAGCCTGCTTCTGATTCTGTGTCTCCCTCTCTCTCTGGCCCTCCCCCATTCATGCTCTCTCTGTCTCAAAAATAAATAAAAATGGCAAAAAAATTAAAAAAAAAAGTTAGGAAGCGAATGAAAACCATCAACACCTGCTAAATGGTTAAGGAATACACTAATGCCACCATGGGTATCACACTTTACTTTCAAAAAGACCTAAAGTGTGCTTGTCAAAGTGGGTTGGGAGACTTATAGCTGAATTACAGGTAGGTAATGGAAGGAGGCTTCTCAGAAATTAAATGGGAAAGTGGTAATGGCTAAAGGGGATAGGAATGGCTCATTACACATGTGGTGAGGTAGCTAGTCAATGTTTAAAAGATATGCTTGTATGTGTGCACATTTTTATTTTATTTTATTTTTGTGTGTGTGTGTGTGTGTGCACATTTTTAAAACTCAGTTGGATGAAGTTGTCTGTGTTCACCCAGTGTTCCTCATGGATGAAATTTCGTACATAAACCCACACAAAATTGGCATTATGCAAAAACTGTTCCTTAATATATCAATCATGTTGGAACACATTTGTATTTACAAAAACAAGCTTTATAGCAAAACCCCTTGTATTTCAAATTAATGAAATCACTACTTTTTATACTGTCACAGAGACACAGGCAACTTGTGATTACGACTAGAGATACCACAAATGTCCTTTCCACCACAAACAGCCAATCGAGGATGCCCTCAAGCTAGTGATGAGAAATTGTAAAGGCAAATGTGTGGGTGGTTAGAAATTGTATAACATAGGGTGAAGGAAAATGAATTGTATAGTTTAACTATCCAGAAAATTATGCAATTTTAATGAAGACTGTATGGTGTATACATATATACATACCTCAAATAAAGTGGCAATAACTATGTAATTATTTGAATTTATTAAAAAAAAAGAAAGTCTTGCCCATTTAAATTAATCAAAATCACCTACGTGATTCAGTATTCACAGGAATGACTATAAAAAATTCTTTAAATAGGAGCACCTGGGTGGCTCAGTCGGTTAAGCGTCCGACTTCGGCTCAGGTGGTGATCTTGGGGTTTGTGAGTTTGAGCCCCACGTCGGGCTCCGTGCTGACAGGTCGGAGCCTGGAGCCTACTTTGGATTCTGTTTCTCCCTCTCTTTCTGCCCCTCCCCCACTTGTGCTCTGTCTCTCTGCATCTCAAAAATAAGTAAATGTTAAAAATAAATAAATAAATTCTTTAAATATAATTTGGATATGGGAAGAGATTATACCTACAATACTGAAGGGGAGCTGATTATGTGATCCCAAGTGTTATAAACTCTAAGTTTATATCTGAGCTATAGAGAGATTTAGATCTAGATCTAGATCTATATATATTTATATAGAGAGATTTCTGAGCTATAGAGAGCTCTACTCAGCATTTATATGATTTTCTTCAAAAATACAAAGAACACTAAGGAAAAAAAGGGCAACATGAAATAATGTTTGACTCATCTTTGAAGTTTACAATATTTATAGTTGACACTTTTAAAAATTAAGATTCAATACGTATAATTATTTTGACAGCAATCCTCTTATTGTTTGTTCAATTTGTACAACCTCAAAATCGACTTCTAGAATTAGTACAAGATAAGTCACAGTTTTCAATTTCAAGCAACATATATTCCTAGAATTTGTGTGAAAGAACTGAAACCAGCTTAATGTTTTCAAAAGTTAAAAAATAAATTAAAACTTTTATTTAAATATTTTTAAACTTTATTTTTTATTTCTTCTGAGAGAGAGAGAGAGAGCAAGTGGGACAGGGGCAGGGAGACAGGGAGGCAGAATCCCAAGCAGGCTCTGTGCTATCAGCTTAAACTCACAAAAAGTGAGATCATGACCTGAGCGGAACTCAAGAGTGGATGCTTAACCGACTGAGCCACCCAAGTGCCCCAAATTAAAACTCTAGAACTATCTAAAATAATGAAATTGCATCTTTCTTGGGAGTTATGGTTGGGAAATATTTTATGATTTCTGTATAATTAGTGATCTGTACCTCCCTACAAATCCATTCCTTAAAATTCATGGTATCTCACTCTGGCATCTTATTTTAATCTTTCCCAGATGTAATTGGATGATGGCACTAGAAAATATTACCAGGAAAGTTGAGCTGAGCAATCTGGATCAAGTTCCCAAACTTCAACTAATCCATCTCAAAACAAGGCCAATTTTCCATTTTCCTATTCTGCACACTTCATCCCCTAGGATGTGCTTGCACATATGTATCCAAAAACTGACACACAAACCCAGCCTCCACGACGGAGAAGAAATTTCCACCACATCAGTAGGTCCAGTCTCCTCAATACTTAACATGAGGGCATATTTAAATTTTTTTTAATGTTTATTTATTTTTGAGACAGAGAGAGACAGAGCATGAACGGGGGAGGGTCAGAGAGAGAGGGAGACACAGAATCAGAAGCAGGCTCCAGGCTCCGAGCCATCAGCCCAGAGCCCGACGCGGGGCTCGAACTCACGGACCGCGAGATCGTGACCTGGGCTGAAGTCGGACGTCTAACCGACTGAGCCACCCAGGCGCCCCACGAGGGCATATTTAATTCAGCAGGCTATTTTCTCAAGCTGCACTTTCTTCCCACAATTCTCTACTATTTAGAAGATTGTTCTGAGAAATGGTGATGGAAAAATACGGAGGTGGTAACCAAAACCCTACTAACTTTGAAAGGAGTGTCATAAAATCTGGTATCTAAGAACTAGTTTCCTCCATATACCTGTATGTTTTGGATTTATAAATTATCTGACAAGAAAATAAAAAGAAAATCATCAGACATATTTTAAAGCACACGTAGTCTTCAAAAAACCAAAATATAACCTTGTTTTTGAGTTCATATACATTTAACTTGATACAGTGCCCAGTATATAGAGTCTCAAGTTTAGTCATAATTAGGCTGTGTGTGTCTATATGGAAGTAGGGAGGGGATAATTTTCCTCTTTTACCTCTTTTGCCTGTTACAGTTTTTGGTACTTTGTGGAAGATTAATGTTAGTGAAGGTTTATTGAATGTAAGTAATTATTTGTTGAATGAATGAATGACAAGGGTAACTACATATGATGGATTACATAACATAATGAAGCAAGAAGGCTCTCAGGTGACATTTCAAAAAGGACACCTAGAAGAGAAGATACGGCAACAGGAAAGAAAATCTTTCTCCATCTCAGGAACAGAGCCTGGAAGCAGCTAGGACAGTGCCTGAAACAGAGTGAGGCTCAGGTAATTAGTGTCGAATGAACTCAGTCCTTTTATGTCATTCCATTGCCTGTGAGATAACACGATGCCTATTTTCTGGTGCATGACTGTGTGCACATGTTTGTGCCTGCATGTGTCAAAAGCATGGGGGACAGAATTATAGCTCCAAGTCTGTGTGGATGCACAGAAAACAATGCATCAATTTGCTGGAAGGATACACTCATAATTATTATTTTTTTTCTGCATTGACCTTCTGTCTCCAAACTAATGATTTGTTTATTGAACAAGTACAAATTAGGGGCATAAGTGGTGATTATGTTGTATCTTTGCTACAAAGGGTAACTTTTAAAATATCACTGCCGTGTCAAATCTAAGGATTCAGGGCTCTTGAATATTAAATAGCATCTTGCTACTCAGTAAGAGACAAAACGAATGATTAGTGATCTGCTTATACAACAGAAACAACGAGTCTACTCAATGGAAAATTTAGAACACATGAAAAGCCTAAAAATGTATGCAATCACTTATAAAAATAGTCACAAAATCGCAATTATTGTCCCGAAGATCACTGACAATGATGCATGAACTTGTCCTTTACACGGGTTTCCACATTGCAATCAGCATCCTGGGTGCTGCCATGAGGGATAGGATAGTACCCTCTGAGTTGACACTTCAGATAACTTCAACTCTTAGAGTTCAAGTCAGAATTTATTCAGAGCACTGAGTACCACAATCTTTGACTACAACTATGACCAAAGTTGAATTCCCTATGCACATAAGGAGGCTAGATAACTTCCAGAAGTGAGTTCATTTCCAACACCACCAATCAAGGGTTGGAATATAACCTCAAACATAAAAGTCAAAATCCAGTTGATTGCACTGCTCTCTTTACCTACTGCCAGATAAAATTATATATTTTAGCACTATTTACTTATAATATGTGTGGCTGCATACATGTGTTGCAATTAGATTTTGTTACAATAATAATTCCTTGATGCATATAGAGCTTTTTTTTTTTTTTTCTCCAAGGTAATACAAACAAATGGAATGAAGTTCCATGCTCATGGCTTGGAAGAAAAATTATGGTTAAAATGTCCATGCTGCTGAAAGCAATCTACAGATTCAATGTAATCCCTATCAAAATACCAACAGGACTTTTCACAGAAACAGCACAAAAGATCCTAAAATTTTAATGGAACCGCAAAAGACCCTGAATAGCCAAAGCAATGTTGAGGTATCACAATTCCAAATTCTAAGAAATACCGCAAAACTGTAGTAATCAAAACAGTATGGTACTGGCACAAGAAATAGGCACATAGATCAACAGAACAGAATAGAGATCCAAGAAATAAATCTGCAATGACATGGTCAATTAATCTGTGGAGGAGGGAGAAGTTATATACAATAGGGAAAAGACAGCCTCTTCAATAGATGATACCTGGAGAACTGGACAGTTACAGATAAAAGAATGAAACTGAACCACTTTCTTACACCATACACAAAAATAAATGGATTAAGGATCTAAATGTGTGATCTAAAATCATAAAACTCCTAGAAGAGAACACAAGAGAATTCCTCTGACATCAGCCGGAGCACCATTTCTCCAGATATGTATCCTCAAGCAAGAAAAACAAAAGGAAAAATAAACTACTGGAACTACACTACAATAAAAAGCTCTTGCACAGTGAAGAAACTATCAACAAAACAAAAAGAAAACCTACTGAATGGGAGAAGATAATTGCAAACAATCTATCTGGTAAGAGACTAATATCAAAATATATAAAGAATTTATACAACTAAATACCAAATAAAAAAAAAAATCCAGTTTAAAACTGGGCAGAGGACTTGAATAGACATTTTTCCAAAGATATACAGAGCTGTATATGCATGTGCCTTTGATATTATGTAATTTTTTAAAATATCCATAGCTTTCTTAACAGGTAACAGGGGGAGGCATTTTTATTTTCATTTAATAGGGAAAACACATGACGCTCAAAGTCATGAATGGACTTAATCGGGTCACAAGGGGAGTACACAGTAGAGAAGAAATGCACCTGTAGCATTTGAATCTGTGTCTGGTACTCTGTCTTCTATAAACTTTTCCCCCAGAGCTCACCAGTAATTTTTTTTTTTAACAGATTAGGGCTTGACTTTGAAAAAAAAAAAAAAGGAAGTGTAATATCACATATTTTTCAAGTAACTGTCTCTTTAAATTGAACTTCTAAAATCAAATTTGAGCTTGGAATCTTTACTGGAATTTGAAGGAATTTTGCTAACATAATTTTATGCATCTTTTATGGAAAAGACTATTTAATTCATAAAAGTAATTCAATTGTTTTATTTCATAAAACAATTTTTAAAAATTTTAAAAGGTAACTAAAGATCAATTGTGAGTGTTTTAGTTAATCATAATAGATGACTGATTCTTGGGGTAACCACATTCCTTGTACCATATAAATATCTTATAGGACACAGAGTAAATCTCATTGCCGTATTCTGTGATGGTCTAAAAATGTTTTAAAAGGCTCTGGTAGTCCTGATTCCCTGGAACTCCATTAATTTTTAATAAAGACCATTAGCTTCAGTATAGACTTGTGTCGTATCTCTGATACTTTCATGTAAATACATTCTCCCCAAAAACTAGATTTAAAATGTATATCTTGATTTGGAGGTTAAAAATGTATTCATGATAAACCTATTAGGTTTTGTGAAAGTGTCAGTATGCTTTATTGGCAAAGACATGCTACCAAGAGCATGGGGTATTGTGTAATCAATGTCAGCTTTAGTGACAGAGAAGGCTGAATTTGTCTAAATGCTGTCAACACTAACAATATTATTCAGTGGAATCCTGTTGTAAACATGACTCATCATCTATAAAAGAGATCACCAGAGCCACCCAGTTGTTCTCAGTAAGACTGAACATATTCACAATTTCTAAATGTGGCTTCAAATAAAATTGAACATATTTGTCTAATTGTAACTGGAAGAATGTGATGAACATTGTTGAGGTGAATATCTGAGAGGGACAATTTCTGTTTCCTGGTAATTTTTTTTTTTAATCTGAGAAGGGAGATACAGGAAGGAGTAAGTGATTTAGGCCCTGATTTTATTCCATTAACCAAACAAAACTTAATATTTCACAGAGTCCTGCACATACAGGGCAAGCAACAAATACTGACTGAATGAATGAATCCATTGAAATGAATCTTGTGAGTAATTTTGCTTTATATAAGTTACAAAATTAAATGGCAGCTCCAGTTGAAACATAATTACATAAGGTAATGCCTGTTAAAACAAAAAAAGAAAAAAAGAAAAAAAAGGAAATGGCCAAAGTTGAAAATTTGACTTGTTTTAAACTCTAAAAATATAAGCCCCACCCACATATATCTCAATATTCAGTGGTTACTGTAGTTGATTCTGACTTTCCAAATACAAAGGAAATTACATCTCATTGTTTATTTGGAATAAAATAATTAGCTATAGATCAATCTCAGCTTATTTCATATCCTTTATGTTAACAGAAGTACATACAACTGATACCTTATTTAAATTGTATTTTTAAATGAAAAATTGCATATTTAATGTCTTCCTTTTGGTTGTAGACATACTAGTTATCATAAGTGGCTTATATTCTAAATATATGATTTAGAAAATTCCATTTTACCATACAGGGTAATAGAAAACTTTAAAGCATGAATCATTTTATGCAAATTTTATTCTTAAATCTCATCTTCTCACAATACTATAGAAAGTCATCAGAAGTAAATTTGACACAGTGCTATGCTTGAATACTCCTTTGAAAGGCCCTAGCTTTTGAACAAAGGAAGAAAATATAAGAAGAAAGTTCAATATTTCTAGAATAAGAGAATATATTTTTTTAAGGTCACATGGAGAAAAATTGAAAGCCTTTAACTTTAATGGGCTCATGATGGGCATAGTAATAAAAAGGCTTTATCAAGATTAAAAAAAAAAAAGTGATGTGGACAGCCTTGAGTGTATCCCGTGAGTTTCCAGAGAGAGAAAGTAAGGTCAATCCATCTAAGTCTTTATGGTGCCTGCTCAGTGATCTGCCTCCATCTTCCTCAGATGAACATGAGCCCTGGCTAGGGAAGCAGTTCCTAATCTTCCCTTCACCAGATCTCTTCGGGATACCTTAAAGAAATCCACTTGGAATCTTTCTTCTGCCCCTGGCAAGAACATTTTTAAAAACCTGCAAATGCAGCACTATTCCATCTGAGATAAATTATATCTATGCCTGTTTATATACGCCTGGCTTACCAAACCCAGCCTGTTTTATCAGTGCTGCAAAGAGCTATATTCATTTGGGAACCACACACTCTAGCCTATATTCCAGAACAGGTCACATTAATGATTATGAGATCATTTTGGTGAAATGATTTATGTAGACCCACAATATTAAACTATAGAAGTCTTCTGAAAATGAATTATTTGTTTCATCTATTTTTCTAAAAAGAGTGTTACCATTTGTAACTGTGCACATTGGGATGAAAGGCTTGCTATTATTTTGTTGATAGTCCATTGTGTTACCATTTCATCAATATATCAAATCATAAAATTGATATAGTAGTCCTTGGAATCCAAAGGTCAGGAAAGAAGTGGTTTTCTAAATTGAATATGGATCTTGACTATATCAAAAGCTCATTTGACTCTAAAACATTTCCCCCCAAATTGATAATGATCTTTAAAACAGCTATATGTTTGAATGAATTACGACATACAAGTTAAAAATTACTACAAATTCATAGTCATGGGATGAGTACAGTGTTGTAAAATAGCATATAATAAAAATTTTAAATAGGCATGCTCTCCAGCCTTCCAAAAGTTGAATACTTTAGATACGTGTGTGAAATAAAATAATAGATCTATGTAAATGATACTAAAAAAAAAGATTGATGTTGGAGATAATGAGAAAGTGAAAGACTGAGCTCAAAATCTATGTATTTCAAAGTTTCTGTGCTTTGAAGAGATCATGATAGGGGATCATACCCTTTGGACTTGAGAGGGATGATTATTATTTAAGGTTTGACTTGAAGGTGAATTAATGGCATATGAATAGCAACTCTATGCTCTCAGTAGAGGTTATGATGGCAGTTTCCTTCACAGCTCTTTCTTAGGATAGTCATTTCAGTATGTTTTTCTTCTCTACACACTCCCACTTCTTTACATGACCCCAAACATAAATGAGGCCTCCTTCTTTCTGACCATAGCAGAGAAGAACACTGGCTGGACCCTAATCCGAATTCCCTCTGTCCTGAAACATTGCATGAGTTATATTCTAACATAATACTTTTTTTCTAATATAGAAATATTTCAATGAGCAGAGTTTATTTAGTAAGTTAGTTCAGCATTTATTCAATACAGATGCATACACAAGCATAGTCACTGATTATATGCACATCCTTAATCTTTTAGCACACTAATTTTGCATTGGGATAAAAATGTTCATCCTAGCCGTCTTATTAAATGTTCCTAAATACCCTGCAATGGATCTGTGGGAAGGCTAAATAGTGTTGCCCAACTAAATCTCCTATATAGGATCCAGACCAGAGTGTAAAGTCTTCAAATTGAGTGTTCTTTCCACTATAAATATAGTCCATATTCTGAAGATACCTCTTTATACCTAAAGTGTTCTTTATGTTAAATTCATTCTAGAAATCACTTAATGTTCTCTTACAACATTTTCTCTGGAAATAACCTTATCCTGTCTTACCTTCTATAAAAGATAGGTTTAATTATTTCCTAAAGTAGTCATTATTATATGACCTATCAAATGTTTTTAGCTTCTTAGTGACTAAGATTCTGTACAACTTATCCTATGAATCAGAACTGTGAATCTAACATCAAATATTTGCTAAGAATACTCATGCTACTTTGCATGGAACAAACAATGCCAATGTTATTCAATGGCACATCTCTAAAAATTGAAGAATTATATCAAAGGCAAGAAAAGGTTTTTGTTAAGTTTTTATTTAAATTCTAGTTAGTTGACATACAGTGTAATATTAGTTTTCAGTGTACAATATAGTGATTTGACACTTTCATACCACACCTGGTGCTCATTACTACAAGTGCACTCCTTAATCCCTATCGCCTATTTAACCCAACTCCCCACTCACCTCCCCTCTGGGAACCATCAGTTTATTCTCTGTAGTTAAGAGTCTGTTTCTTGGCTTGCCTCTCTTTTTCCCTATGTTTGGTATTTACCCAAAGAATACAAAATAGTAATTCAAAATGATACACGCACTCCAGTGTTTATAGCAGCATTACCTACAATAGCCAAACTATGGAAACAGCTCAAGTTTCCATGGACTGATGAATGGATACAGAAGATGTGGTATATACATACAATGGAATATTACTCACCCATAAAAAGAACGAAATCTTACCATTTACAACACTGTAGACAGAGCTTGTATTATCCTAAATGAAAAAAGTCCATCACAGAAATACAAATACCATATGATTTCACTCATATGTGGAATTTAAGAAATACATATATAAAGAAACAAATACATATATATGTATGTATATATATACATACATATATACATTAATATACGCGCGCGCGCACACACACACACACACACACACAATTAATGACTATCAAGCAAATGTTAGGAACTATCCTGGTATCTTAAATATATCAGCTCTAACCTACAAACTAATCATATAAGGTACTCATTGGTTTTTCCATTTTTCAGATAATGAAGTAGAGACTGAGAATAAATTACTTTTCTGAAATCACAACCATTAACTCCTTCTACTAAGCCATGCTCATTTTCTTACATATAGTTATTGAAAATCATGAATTTGGTTGAGGTAGTCCATAAATAATGTCCCAGAATAGCTCATTGAGAAAGAGAGATAATGAAAGAGATTGAAAAAAAAATCAAATCTTTAGACTCCACATTTCAATAAATTATTGCATTCTTGACTATTATATTCTCCTGTCCTACTCAAATATTTTCTGTTTTGCACATTGAGAATCATCTTTTTTTTATTGTTCCTGAAAAGGATGTGTTACAAATGTGAATAATAAAAAATAGTGAGACAGCATGAAGACAGAGAGCTACAGCCATATATATATATGTAGTTCAACTTCTCTGTGTCTTAAATTAAACTTGGAAAAGCCCAATGTGTTAATTTTATTGACCATATTTACATAGAGCCGTCAGGTGCCTTAAACAAAAGACTGTTCCTTTGCGTCGCCACTCCCATTGATCAGTTAATCAAGCAGACCTGGAGAGAGCAGCTCACCAATGTTTGGCAGCACTGGGGGGATGTAGACAACAATAAACTATTGTGACAGGCATAAAAATGATGCTTGATTTGTTTGCAAGTGACGATATTAGAGGAAACAGAGCATCGTGAGTGTGTAGAAGCTATGCCAGTAACACTGTAAGTAAAATCATAAATGCTCAGTCAACAGAAAATATCATATATAAGACATCAGGTATTTTTTCACAGAATGAATGAATGATGCTTCAAGAATATGAAATAAGTGTCAGTTGTGGGCCCTACTATATATGACACATATTTTAAAAATTACATGTATACGATGAATATAATTTAATAACATATATATATATACATATATATATATATATATATATTTTCTAAAAGCTGTTTATATGACATGTTTGCATTTACTTTCATTTTCTGAAATTTGCCTGTACAACTTCTGCACAAAAAAGGATTGAGACCATAAAGCCCTCATCTCTTAATACTTATGCTACTTCTTGGATGAACGCTTTACAAACTAAGAAAGACAGTCTCCTGTGAGTCTTTTGCAAGCATGGATGTGCCAATGGCAAAGCCCTTCTGTCAGTACATTTTGGTGGACTCATAGGTCTGTGCATGTATTTGTGTACCTGAATATCCCCACTAGGAAGGGCTTTTATTTTTTTTCTCACAAGACTATCCCATGGGTCTTGTTGCCGCATAACTATTTTTTTTTTAAATAATTCTCACTCTGGGAAACTCCTTAGTTACCAGATTCAAAGGAAAAATTAGGAAATATGTTAATTTTAGAAAAACATAAGACAGATGACTAAGGTGGGGAAATGCGGTGAGAAAAATAAAAAAGTTGAAGAAACATAAGGGTCAAGAAATACAAAGAGAAGAAACAGTGACTGTTGTAGGTTATTATAAGTAATAAAATAATTGGTATTAAATACATAAAAATGACTAAAAATGGCTAAAATATTAAGCTGTGTATATTTTGGGAAATAGCAAAGTTGGAAATATTTCAAAAGATGCATGAGGTTGGCCAGGTGGCTGGTGATTGGAAAGACAATTCCTCTTCAGGAAAAAGTCCCTACACCATGTATCTCTAGAAGGTTGAAACCTGCTTGTATATGTCAGATGAACAAACATGAGGCAAAAGAACGTCCTTATTTCTCTACATATTAACAACAAGTTTCTGTGGAATATTCTGAAAGATATTGAAAAGATGGAAGCAAGAAAAACGTTGCCTGAAGAGTGAGAAAAATGAGACACCTCTGGAATAAAAACAGTAGTTTAAATCTCCTATGGCACAGTTTTTAACGAAGAATTTGTAATATTTAATTTTGAGTTTCAAGTTAATTCTTTTTCGCATCGATCATAATTATCTTTCACATACCCTCAACCTTCAGAAAATATCTGGACCACCCCGAATTCCTGCATTAGTAGCATTTGGGGCAACAAAGGAATGAGGACTCTGTTTCCCTGCAGAGCTAAAATTAGGAGTTAGGACCTGGTAAGCAGGAGGGAAGCTTCCACCCCCCCTTTTTCTTTTCTTTTCTTTTTTTCTTTTCTTTTCCTTTTTTCTTCTTTTCTTTTCTTTTCCTTTTTTCTTTCTTTTCTTTTCTTTTCTTTTCATTTCTTTCCTCTTCTCTTCTTTTCTTTTCTTCATCTCAGGAAAATTCAGAATACTGAGGATAATACTTTTCTTCCGACACTACTCTGAGATAGGAGTTTGAGCCATTTATTTGTATTTTAAAGGAAGGATTTATGCCATAAAGTTAAAAGAGTTAGACACTTACAGCAAAAGAAAAAGAAAAAAAAATGAGAGAAAAATAGAACAAAAATATTCTTAAAATCACAATTTCATTATTCTTTTCTGATTCAGATATACGACCTAAGTTCAATATATGAAAGACAGGGAATATTCTGAAACATGAAATAATTATGGTAATAAATAAAATTAAAGTACTTATTAGAAACTGGTGTTATTTTGGAAACCACCTTCAAATCATATTGCATTTCTATAAAAGTAGTGCTTTCTTCTAGAGATCACACAGTTCACTAATCATTATAGAAGACACAAACATGAGTAATGGGAGTTCTCAAAGAGTTTGCATTCCAAGAATTTGTTTCTCAATTATATACATAGAAAACTTTTTTTTTTCCTTTCTTGGTGATAGTTTCTTGGTGACCCTGCAACTTTCTAATGATTTTTTTCTTTATTTTGATGCCCAAAACGCTTAGTTTTTTCAGAGAAGTTACATTTTATGTCCATCATTTGAGAAAATCCTAAATTAGAATGCTACACAAATGACAGAAATGGAAAAATTAAAAAAAAAAAGATGTCTATAGAAGACCAGAGATGAGAAAATTCTACACAACATAATAAAAAATAATACTAATGTTAAAAGTTCAAAATTTGCAACAAGAGTAATACAAGAAATGTTAAAGGTGTTAAAAGGACTTCTTTAAGCTGCAAAGAAAGGGCACTTATTAGCAAAACAAAACAAACAAACAAAATACATATTTATATATGAAAGACCAAATCTCATTGGAGAGGTGAATATGTAGTAAAGGTAGTGGATTAATCATTTATAAAGCTACTATTAAGGTTAAAAGACAAAAGTAGTAAAAATAATTATAACTACAAATATTACTTAAGGGATACACAAGATAAAAAGATATAAAATGTGACATCAAAAACAAGCTGGCAGTGTGGAGGAGTTAAAAGCAGCGTTTGGGAATCCAATGACACTTAAGTCGTTCTCTATTTAAAATAGACTGTTATAGTCCTAAGCTGTTATATGTAAACCAGATTGTAACCACAAAACCAAATCCTATAGAAGCTACACAAAGATAAATAGGAATTAAAGCATACTACGAAAGAAAGCCAACAAATCAAAGATGGTTGCAAGAATAGAAAGGAACTATGACATAACCCGAAAACAATTAACTGAATAGGTAAAAGTATACATCGATCAATAATTACTTTAGATATAAATTGACTAAATTCTCCAATCAAAAGGCACAATGTGGCTGAGTGGATAAACACAGATGCAGGCGCGCACACACACACACACACACACACACGCCCCAAGACCCATCTATACCCTGGCTACAAGAGATGTAAGGACACAGACTGAAAGTGGAAGAGTAGAAAAAGATAGTCCATGCAAATGGAAACCAAAAGGAAGCTGGGGTAACTATATTCACATAAGAGAAAATAGATTTTAAAACACAAACTGCAATTACAAACAATGAAGGACATTATGTAATGATAAAAGGGTCAATCCAACAAGGGAAGGTGACATTTGTAAATATTTGTGCACCCAACATATAAGAGAACATATGGAGAACCAACAAATATAAAGCAAATACTAACAGACCTAAAGGGAGAAATAGATAACAATACAATAATAGTAGAGGACCTTAACACCCCATTTACATCAATGGATGGATCATCTAGACAGAAAATCAGTAAGGAAACATTGGCCTTAAATAACCCATTAGTCAAGATGGATGTAACGGATATACACAGAACATTTCATCCAACAGAATATATATTTTTCTCACGTGCACATGTAACATTCTCCAGGATAGATATATTAGACCAGAAAACAAGTCGAAAGAAATTTAAGAGGATGAAATTCTTATTAAGTATATTTCCAACCACAATGATATGAAACTAGTATTATATATTATATATTATATATTACATATATATATAATATATTATATATATAGTATTATATATTATAAGAAAACTGAAAAAAAAAGCACAGATCTGTGGAGATTCAATAACATAATATTCAGTATTCAGTATTAAGAAATCAAAGCAGAGATTTAAAAATACCTTGAGAACAACAAAATGGAAATACAAAATACCGAAATTTATGGTATACAGCAAAAGTAGTTTTAAAAAGAAGCTCATAAAGATAAATGCTTACTTCAATAAAAAGATAAACTTCAGACAAACAAACAAACAAACAAACAAAAAACACCTAACTTTATACCTCAAGGAACTAGAACAAGAACAAAGCCCAAAGATAGGAGAAAGAAGAAAATAATAACTGTCAGAAGAGAAAAAAAATAGACACTAAAAATAGAAAAAAAAATCAGTGAAACTAAGAGCTGGATGAGAAATGAAAAAAGGAGGTGTTACAACTTGATGACACAGAAATACTAATGATCATAAAGACTACTATAAAAATTATATGCCAAAAAATTGACAACCTAGATGAATAAATTTGTAGAAACATACAATCTACCAAGCCTGGATCATGAAGAAATAGAAAATGTGAACAGGTCAATTTCTACTAAAAAGGCTGAATGAGTAATCAAAAACCTCCTAACAAAAGTCCAGTACCAGACGTCCTCACTGAAAAGTCCACCAAAAATTCAAAGAAGATTTAATACCAATCTTTCTCAAACTCTTCTCCAAAAACTAAAGAGAGAATGCTTCCAAACTCATTTTACACCCGCATTATCCTTGGACAAGGACCTCATTAGAAAAGAAAATTATAGGCCAATATCCCTAAAGAATATAGATGCAAAAAACCTCATGGAAATATTAGCAAACCAAATTTAGCCATACATTAAAAAAGAATCACACACCATGATCGGTGGGATTTATTTCAGGAACGTCAGGATGGTTCAACATCTACAAATCAATTAGATGCACTACATTAACAAAATGAAAAATAAAAACCATATGACCCTCTTAATAGATGCAGAAATAGCATTTGACAAAATTCCACTTTGATTTATGGTTAAAAACTCAACAAAGTAGACATGGAGGGAACATACCTCAACATAAAAAATGCCACATATGACAAAACCACAGTTAACATCACATTTGTTACAAGGTGGAAGAGGGTCAGTAATCTATCTTCCAGATTGAGAAGCCACTTTGTTATAAAAAACAAACAAACAAACAAACAAACAACAAAAAAAAACAAAACCAAGCAAGCCACTCCATACCATTTACAGAGTTTTATTCAAGGTGACTTGCTGATGGGCAATTAAGTGAGCCGACAAATGATTCAGAGCGCTACCCAGCCATTTTCAGTTCCTATCTGGATCTTAATCCCCAGCCTTTATGGAATGAGGGGCATGGTGGTGAGATCACAGGGCAGTTCACTAAAGCTGCACCATCTGTGTGCGAGAGGGTAGCTCTACCAGTTGCTCACAGGGCAGCATCTGTGGGCCAGAGTGGAGAAAAGGACACAGGGTCTAAGAGTCTGTGTGGTCAGGACTCCTACACTCCACCCCCAACATCTTTATGGCCACAATTGATTTCTCATTTTGTCATTGCCACAAGCCCCAGCCAAACCTACATCCAATTCACATCTCACATCTATTATTAATACCCTCAGGACCTGTACTTTTTTTCCTTGCCTTTGAGAAAGCCTCTTGTTGGTTAGCATGCCAATTCTATCAGCTTCCCATCTTTTTGTTGTTGTTTTGTTTTGTTTTAAAGAAATATAAGACTATTGGCCATGGTCTACCGGTATTTACAATAAAGTAAATAGTATACAGCTGGATAATATTCTGACTACAAACTTACTGTTTTTCCTGGTTTCTGCTGAACGAGTAACTCAAATACAGAGAAGATTAAGCTGACAATAAGGTATGTATTGGGGTAAAGAAAAAACATGAAGGTCAAGAGTTTAGATCACAGAGGTCTGTCCCCCCATTTATTTTTTAATTTATTTAAATTTTTTTAATGTTTATTTATTTTTGGGAGAGAGACAGAGACAGAGAGTGAGTGAGGGAAGGGCAGAGGGAGAGGGAGACACAGTATCCGAAACAGACTCCAGGCTCTAAACTGTCAGCACAGAGCCCAATGCGGGGCTTGAACCCACAAGCAGTGAAATCATGACCTGAGCTGAAGTTGGATGCTTAATACACTGAGCCATCCAAGTGCTCTTTGCCCCCCCCCCCATTTATTCCAGCAGGTGCTAAATTGCCAGCATCTCTCTCTGACCATCTGATTATGATCAGGTTTCCATGAACAAGTCTTCGACATTCCATGCATCATGACCTTCTTTTAGTCAATGCAGCACAGGGATTTCAACTTCTTGAAAAGGAATGGTTGACTAGAAAGAACCTTTAAATGTCCATTTAACTAAGTTTTGCTTACCTACTTAAAACACACCAGGACTTGTCTAGTTTTCTCATTTACGTGGGTAGACTGTTGGTAGTGATAAAATTTTCCTTTCGGGGATCTTGCCAACAAACTTGCATTTGTGTGACTGTAGACATGATTTCCGATATGGCTGCTTTCAAATTGTCCAATTTTAATTGCTTACATCATATTTAAATTGCCCAATTAATTGAAAAATTTGAAAGGTTAAGGCTTCAGGAAAAATTTCAGTGTAAGTGATATATTTCTTAGGTTGCTGAAAATGATGGCGTCCCAGAAACATGGGATTATCCATGGTTATAAAATGATGTTTTTATTTTGGGGAATGTTAAAAGAAAAGAAAAAAAGAAAACCATTTATGTATGCATTTTAAGTATATACACACAAAACCCCCCCAAATAAACAAAAAACCCAAAATGGTCCTCAGGCATATAGGAGTTAAAGACAAATTCTGATTGAGTAACAACTATGAAGGTTTGTTCAATTTTTTAGAAAAATGTTTAGAAAAGGTGTTCTCTAAAGCAGAGGGAAAATACCTGGTCTCAAGTATTATTTTCTGATAAAGGAAGCAACTACAGAAAGCTTTTATTTGTTCAAAGTGACCAGTGCTATAGATGCGAAAACCCCCAACAACTCCCCCAATACTATTTCAAAACAAACATATGTAACTTGATTTTTCATTTGAATGTTATCTATTCACACTAATAAATCAAAAAACAATACCCAGATTACCTATATAATATATATATATATATTATATATATATATTATATATATATATATTATATATATATATATATATAAAATATATATTCATACATAAAAAGCAACACAAACAATTACTGAACTTCATCCTCTGGACAAGAATGCCAAGTTAGGGGCGCCTGGGTGGCGCAGTCGGTTAAGCGTCCGACTTCAGCCAGGTCACGATCTCGCGATCCATGAGTTCGAGCCCCGCGTCAGGCTCTGGGCTGATGGCTCGGAGCCTGGAGCCTGTTTCCGATTCTGTGTCTCCCTCTCTCTCTGCCCCTCCCCCGTTCATGCTCTGTCTCTCTCTGTCCCAAAAATAAAAAAAAAAAAAAAAAAGAATGCCAAGTTAGTTTCTCTTCACAAAAAAGCAATTACAATCAGAGGACACTTCGTATTTGCCTCTTTCGCCACCACCGTCTGCCTCATCTGAATCTTTCCACTTCATGAGAAACATTAACTCTCCACTGCTGTCTGTGCACCAATTATTCGTTCAGGATCAAGACCTCTGGCAGAGCCTCTTGGTTTATCAGTAGCATCCCTTTTCTTCTTGGATTTGCTATCATCAGATTCACTGTCAGATAACGATTTTCTTTTTGCACCATCTTTTTCTTCACCAGCTCTTTGAGAATTAAGAAATGCTTCAATTAACTCTGAACAATCTAAATTTTCTTCAGGTTCCCAAGTACTGTCAGCATCTGTAAATCCCTTCCACTTCAGGAAATACTCCACCTTTCCATTCACTACACGTCAGTCAGTACTTTTTTCACCACGAATTCATCAGGCTCTACATTTTCTACTTTTTTTACTCTTTCCATTCTGCTTCTTCCCCATTTTTTTTTTTTGCAATGTAGTTTTATTGGAGGCCATTTTTTTATTGCAGAGTTGAAGAGCTATTATTCACCGCCTCCAAGCTGCTTCAGGTCCCAGGTCTCAGCTTCCCATCTCAACCGAGGAATATGAGGGTCTTGTCTGATGGGCAATATAAGGTCTCCCACAATCCTATTAAACCAAAAAAGTCTGTAATTCCTTTATCATTTTAGGGACTGGGAAGGCTTGTATTTCAATCCATGACAGCGTTAGGCATCCCTTATGTACCATCTGATCAGATAATGCCCAGAAACTTTACTGATCGGCCTGGGCCATGGAACTTGTTGGTATTTACCTCCCAACAATGTGACTTTAAGTCACGTTACAGTCACTCCTGTAATGGCACAGCTGCTGAGACAGAAAGGATGAATCATCCCAAGTTATGCAACCTGAATTCATTTGCCATTGTAGTTTAGAGCGAGATCCTGTAGAACATCTACGCCCGGAATATACTAAGGAATGGGAGAAATATGCACTAGAAAACAGTGGGGAGGAAGCCTGGTGATCTGTAGGTAGAGACTAGTTCCTCAGACCTTAATAATTTGTCCCCTGCCACCATGAATAGACTTTATTTCTCCCTATGCACACACAGATAGCTGTGCATCCAGCTCTAGTTGTCTAGTAGGGCTACTTCCGTCTGTTAGTACAAGACTAATAAATGGTTAATTCCACATGGGACCTCTGGCTGCCCCCAACTGCACGCACTAGAGGACAACATTGGGCCTAATCCCTATTCTCTAGGGTCTGGGGTATCTACCCTTGAAATTCCTCCATTAGTGGAAGAGTAATTTGGTGACACATTTGGGTTTTTTGAGCCTTCCTTCAAGGGAGTAAACTGCTTTCCTTTGGGCAACTCCTTCCATGGGTTTAGAAAGACCAGACTGGGTTGTCTGCTTATATTTTCTTTTGAGATCCAAGACAGCATTAGATCTTGCCACCACGGTTTACAAGAGACAGTGATGGGCCCCATCGTCACCATTTTATCATCAGTAAAGTCATTTGTTTTTCAATTATTTCCCTCATTATGGATTCTCTCCATTTCAGTGAAGTTAGTCACCATAGCTCCTACTGTAACAATGGGCCCATTAACCATAGGGGCAAGATACTGAAGTCCTGTACCATGCCCCTGGGGCTCACTTTAAGATAGAGTCTTCCATACTAGAGGAAAACAATTCTTTATCTAGGCTTCTAGAATTCGGAGTGCAAATGGCATGTTTCATTGCCATTTGTTTGTGTTTTTTTTATGTTTATTTATTTTTGAGCCAGACACAGAGCACGAGCTAGACACAGAGGAACAGATAGAGAGGGAGATACAGAATCCAAAGCAGGCTACAGGTTCTGAGCTGTCAGCATAGAGCCCGACCCAGAGCTCAAACTCACAGACTGCGAGATCATGACCTGAGCCGAAGTCGGGCGCTCAACTGTCTGAGCCACCCAGGCACCCCTCGTTCCTGTTGAAAGTATAATTTCTTTTAGTTCTTCCATAGAATTCCAGCGATACAGAGGGGAGAACACAGCCCCTTCACTAGGCCAGGTTATCTTGATGCTAGCATTTACCTAATCGATCAGATTAGCTAAGCACCTGCTATTCTCACCCATGCCTGGGGTATATAGTTTTTGTCACAAGGGAGGTCCAGCAGTGGCTGAGGCCGTTGTTAACATCTGAAATGCATTTAACATAATACCGTCTCCTGCAGTATCCAAGAGTGGTGACACACAAGCAGCCACCTCTTCTCTGCCCTTTTGCTTAAAGTGCCTGTTAGCTCCACCAATTCAGCTACAGAATGTTCCCTCATTGTTTTCTGACTAATAGGAGTTTCTTCTCAGTTATTCCCAGGCTCATGAGTGGGCTGGGTCTTTGTTTGAATCAAAATTCCTTCCTGGAAATCATTTTCTTCCTCTTGATAGGGAAAAAATCTGTTATAAGCTGGCCGACAGGACTCATAGGTGAATTCCAGCCCCTGCCTGGACTCCCCTTCCGGGTTCTTCTTCCCACCCTGCTTGCCTCTGGGGCCAAATTCCTACTAATGAGGAATGTAGAAGTAACAGACTGTAAGTTGTCCCCTCTGCTATGCTCTGGGCTCAGACCTTTGGAGAATGATCTCCTCTGAGCCCACAGGTGTAAAATAAACCTCATGCCTTTCAAGATCTCTGAGTGCTGCTTGGTTCTGCTGGGTGATCCAGAACAGTTTCTGTAACACTCTATGATAATATCCTCATCAGAGGTGTCATTACCCCAGGGATCTCATGATTTCCGGTCCCAGTTCTCCTGAGATATAACAGTTCTCTCTCTAGTGTGTGGTAACCTGTGCCCATACACCTTACATGCCATAATTTCTAACCGTTCCTCCTGCTTTTGAATTCTTTTGGACACGAGGTCTGTATTAGAGGAACATGCAGCTTGTATGTCCTTTCCAGAGCCAATGCTTCTTGGATCTGTTCCAATGCTCTCCTTACTCATAATTCCTTTTTTGTGGTGAATCTTAAGGCATGGGGCAATGGCCAAGCTGTGGTTGCAATAGCTTGATCACTTTCCCTTCTCTACTGCCTTTTCCCTACTATTTTGAATAGAGTATCTAACAATCCCTTAGGTGTTTGGGGGGGGTGCCATACTGGTCCTAAATGCCCAGAAATCCTGACCAAGATTCCCCACATGGAGGTGGCTGGCCAACCTGGTTTTTCCCCTACATGTAAAGGGCTCCCAGACGTCCCCCCCCCCCCACTTGCTCACCCTGGGCATGACGAGGAGCTTTAGCCTGGCCTGGTCTTTTTACACATGCTTGTTTTTTTTCCAGTATCTTGCTAAGTATGTAAATTATTACAAGTTGGAGGAGGGCCAGACTGAGAAGATAGTTTGATACCAAAAAACCAAGCAAGCCATTCCATAATACTATGCAGAGTTATATTCAGGGTAAC